>NW_016807677.1:1519670-1537278 GCF_001698545.2 Rhinopithecus bieti
AAACCCCGTCTCTACTAAAAAAAAAATAATAATAATACAAAAAACTAGCCGGGCGAGGTGGCGGGCGCCTGTAGTCCCAGCTACTCGAGAGGCTGAGGCAGGAGAATGGCGTAAACCCGGGAGGCGGAGCTTGCAGTGAGCTGAGATCCGGCCACTGCACTCCAGCCTGGGCTACAGAGCGAGACTCCGAGACTCCGTCTCAACAAAAAAAAAATAAAATAAAAAAATAAAAATAAATAAAAAATAAAAATCCTAATAGGAAACTGACAAGCTCGTCTTTTTTTTTTGAGACGGAGTTTCGCTCTTGTCGCCCAGCTGGAGTGCAAAGGCATGATCTCGGCTCACTGCAACCTCCACCTGCTGGGTTCAAGTGATTCTCCTGCCTCAGCCTCCCTAGTAGCTGGGATTACAGGCATGTGCCACCACACCCGGCTAATTTTGCATTTTTAGTAGAGATGGGGTTTCTCCATGTTAGTCAGACGGGTCTTGAACTCCTGACCTCAAGTGATCTGCCCACCTCGGCCTCCCAAAGGGCTGGGATTACAAGCATGAGCCACCGTGCTTGGCCTCAGAAACTGATAAGCTATTCTAAAATTCATATGGAAATACAAAATACCTAGAATGTGACTTTGAAAATGGAGAACAAAGTTGGAGGATTTACCTTAAATGATTTCAAGATTTATCATAAAACTATATAATCAAGACAGAATGGTACTGGTGTGAAGACAGACAAACAACTCAGTGGAAGAGAACAGAGGATCCAGAAACAGCCTCACTTCATGGCCAATTAGGAAAATATCTAAATGTCCTTCAATATAAGACTAGTCAAATAAATTTAAGATTTTTGAAAATTGTGGTACATCTCTACACAGGAAAGTATGCAGCTGATACAAGAATGAGTAGGCCTACACAAACGGACATAGAAGAACAGTGTATATAATAAAGTGCTTATGTTTAAAACTAAACCATTGTGGGGGAGGGGGTGCATACATGTGTATTAAAAGAATCTAGAGAGAATTTACCAATTAATAGTAATTACCCTTAGGAAAAGAAGAAGGGTAAAAGACAGGTAAAGAAGAAGAAGGGTAAAATGTATGTATACCTACGTTTTAATGACTCATTTTATTTGTTTTTGAGACAGGTTCTCTCTCTCCCCGACGCTGAAGTGCAGTGATGCAATCTCGGCTCACTGCACCCTCAATCTCCCAGGCTAAAGCGATCCTCCTAACTCAGCTTCCGAAGTAGCTGGGACTAAAGGTGCATATCACCACCTCCACTTAATTTTTGAATTTTCTATAGAGACAGAGTTTTGCCAGATTGCCCAGACTGGTCTCAAACTCCTGAGCTCAAGCAATCCCCCAAACTTGGCCTCCCAAAGTGCTGGGATTATAGGTGTAAGCCACCACGCCTGGCCAATTTATTTTAAAAAGTGAAAAATAGGCCGGGCGCGGTGGCTCATACCGGTAATCCCAGCACTTTGGGAGGCCAAGGCAGGCAGATCATAAGATCAAGAGTTCAAGACCAGCCTGACCAACATGGTGAAACCCCGTCCCTACTAAAAATACAAAAATTAGCCAGGCGTGGTGGCACACGCACGTAATCCCAGCTACTCAGGAGGCTGAGGCAGAGGTCACAGTGAGCCGAGATTGCGCTATTGCAATAGCGTCTGTCGCTATTGCAATAGCGACCTACTCTGTCGTCCAGCCTGGGCGACAGAGCAAGACTCCGTCTCCAAAAAGAAAAAAAAGTGAAAAAATTCACACTCTCCTTACAGGATAAAAAAGGGTGTTAGCCACCACTATCCGGTATATAAAGGCAGCTGGCATAAAAGCTGGCAAGCAGCTGGCCCATAACCAATGACAGTTTCCTTCCATCAATCAAGTTAGGTACTGGAAACAGAATCCACTCCTATAAACTTATCCTACAAACATGACCAGAAGTCCTTAGCACCTCAAACATTGTGTAAAGTCCTGACAAATTTACTTCAATAGAGGTGGGAGAAGGTTAAAGGAAAGGTGGCTAAAAAGATCAAGAGAACAGGCTGGGCTCAGTGGCTCATGCTTGTAATCCCAGAACTTTGGGAGGCCGAGGCCGGTGGATCACCTGAGGTCAGGAGTTTGAGACCAACCTCGCCAACATGGAGAAACCCCGTCTCTACATACAAAATTAGCCAGGTGTGGTGGTGCATGCCTGTAATCCCAGCTACTCGGGAGGCTGAGGCAGGAGAATCGCTTGAACCCAGGAGGTGGAGGTTGCAGTGAGCCAAGATCATGCCATTGCACTCCAGCCTGGGCGACAAGAGCGAAACTCCGTCTCAAAAAAAAAAAAAAAAAGATCAAGAAAACAAAGAGCCTGCCACGGGAGGAAAAGCTAGAAGGACTGTGATCCTTCAGCTAAGAGTAAGCCGACAACTGTAATCACTTTGAGCTATGGGCAACACAATGAATGGTATGAACAAGAATAGGATGATTACGCCTTGTCTACAAAATTGCACAAAACCAGCAGAAAAGGGGACCCCTAGGATACCTGAGGACCAGTATGGGATAAGCATAGGGAAATCCCAGTCTAAGGTAGGAAATAAATTTATGGCACTCACTTTAGGGAGACAAGCTGGAGAGAGCTCTATGCATGTGATTAGGAAGAGTAATGCAAGACAGGAGGACACAGTAGACACGGAGAACACAGAGAACAGTGTCACCATGAGCAGGGAGCCCTGCAGTCCTCAGGAGAAGGAGGGAGATAGCAGCAGTGACATGGCTCCTTCTAGCTCCCCAACCTTGGCCACTCTGTCTTTCCTCTCCGTAAACCTCTGTCTCCCTGAGACAACCTGAGTGAATCACTGCTCCTTCCAACCCAAAGAGCTCTAGCCAAAATGAAAATACCAATGAATCCGTGAATGGGAACCTATTCATGAATAGGTTACATCAATTCAGATATGGCAGAGCCAGGTGTTCCCAAGGGACACAGAAACCCTTTGCTGGTCTGCATGGCCTCACTGCAAACCTCTTTACCACCAGCATCTCATTTTATTTTATTTATTTTATCTTTTTAAGTGTAGTTTTATTTATTTTGGTTTTTTTTTTTTTGAGATGCAGTCTCGCTCTGTCGCCCAGGCTGGAGTGCTGTGCCGCAACCTCGGCTCACTGCAACCTCTGCCTCCCAGGTTCAAGTTATTCTCCTCAGCCTCCTGAGTAGCTAGGACTACAGGTGTGTGCCACCACACCCAGCTAATTTTTTGTATTTTTAGTAGAGACAGGGTTTCACCATCTTGGCCAGGTTGGTCTCAAACTGCTGACCTCAAGCAATTCACCCACCTCAGCCTCCCAAAGTGCTGGGATCACAGGTGTGGGCCACTGTGCCCGGCAAGACCAGCATCCATTTTAGACATGCTAAGGAGGTAAAGTTGTCAGGAGTAACAACAGCCCCTCAGCACATCCTAAACAGATGCTGGTGCTAGAGGACCGGATCCATGGCAGTAGCTTCTGTGGCCTTAGATATAAGCATTGAACCCCATCCTAGGGACTGTCCAGTCAGCCTACACTGAAGCCTGAAATAGCAGGCAGCATAGCAGAGGGGTGGCACAGTATTGTCCCTGACTGTACAGGATAGGATTGGAAAAGTAGGCCAGGCCAAACTCATCTCCAGTGTTAGCTTCCCTCAGCCTCTGCTAGGCCAAGTCACTGGGCCACACCCCCTACTGACTTACCATGGTTTCCACTCCCCAGGCAGTGGGGCCACAATGCCCTCCCGCGCCAGCCACATCAGTTCTGGTTCCTTGATGGGATCAATACCAATCTCCCGGGCATATTCAAGAATTTCTGAAAGGAGAGGCAGAGGTGGGAAAGTAAAAGAGATGAAAAGAAGAAAAAAACTCTCAATCTTTTTCTACTTTGTCTTTTCTCTCCATCAATGAGAAAATCATATTCTTTAAATTATAAACAATAAACATATAATTGTTTCCTTACAATTTATAAATGGTACACTTGAATCCAAGCATGCTATCTCTACACTACAATGATATAATCTGAAGCCAAGCATTAAAAACGCAAAAAATAGGCAGGCGCGGTAGCTCATGCCTATAATCTCAGCACGTTGGGAGGCCGAGGCAGGTGGATCACAAGGTCAAGAGTTCGAGACCAGCCTGGCCAACATGGTGAAACCCCATCTCTACTAAAAATACAAAAATTAGCCCAGTGTGGTGGCATGTGTCTGTAATCCCAGCTACTCTGGAGGCTGAGGCAGGAGAATTGCTTGAACCTGGGAGGAGGGGGTTGCAGTGAGCCGAGTTCACGCCATTGCATTCCAGCCTGGGTGACGAAAGCAACACTTCGTCTCAAAAAAAAAATAAATAAATAAAGGTAAAAAATAAAATAAAACCAAGACTTCATTCCAGCGGGGGCCTCAGAGGCAAGAAGCCCAAAACCATAGCCAGAACCATCCAGGATGAGCACAGCCTTACCAGAAGGTAGTAAGCTCTCCCAAGATTTGCAAAAGCTTGGTGCAAAAGCACTCATCATTTAGTCAACAAACATGTACTGAACAACTACAAGTGACTGTGCTCCTTGAGGACATTACAAACACACAAATGGAGTACAACCCAGGTGACACATGCTGTAATGAAGACATGTCCTGTATGCTATGGGTGCAGAGAGAAGGCAGTGACTGATTCTGCCTAGGGGCAGGGAGCTATCTGAGTTGAGAAAGTAGATGATACTCAAGCAGGCTGAACCCCCACTCACTGAACCCTCTCTTCCATGAAGGGAGTTGCCTCTTTTTCAATGTTGCTATATATTACGACCCTAATACTTTTGTTCTGGCTGGGTGCAGCGGCTCATGCCTGTAATCCCAGCACTTTGGGAAGCCAAGGTGGGAGGATCGCCTGAGTCCAGGAGATCAAGACCAGCCTGGGCAACACGGTGAGAACCCGTCTCTACAAAAAATACGAAAATTAGCTGGGCGTGCTGGCATGTGCCTATAGATGCAGCTACCCAGGAAGCTGAGGTGGGAGCTTACTTTCTAGTAGAAGAGACAGCCAGCAATGAGCTTGAGGAGGTCAAGGCTATACTCCAGCTTGGGGGACGAAGCAAGACTTCATCTCAAACAAACACACAAAACTTTTTTGTACTCTGGAAATCAAGTATTTAGAAAAGCTCTTTTGCCACAGAACTGAAGGACAGTGGAGATATATGTACTGACTTAAGCACTATCTCAGTCAGGCACTGTGGTTCATGCCTGTAATCCCAGCACTTTGGGAGGCCAAGGTGGGCAGATCACTTGAGCTCTGGATTTTGAGACCAGCTTGGGCAACATGGAGAAACCCCGTCTTTATAAAAAATACAAAAATTAGCCAGGCATGGTGGCATGTGCCTATAGTCCCAGCTACTCAGGAGGCTGAGGCAAGAGAATCGCTCGAGCCCAGGAGACGGTAGTTGCAGTGAGCTGAGATCCCGCCATTGTACTCCAGCCCGGGCGATAAGAGTGAAATCCTGTTAAAAAAAAAAGAGGTATCTCATGTACAGTAAAAAAGATAAATGAGATAACCATTGGAACATGTCACCAGAACCCCCAGAAATGATTAAATAAATAGGCAAATGACATCAATGCTTAAGCTGGTAATAGCCCAGGCCAGAAGGGCATCACCAACAAGCCATCGCAGTGGAGAATTTGGAGGCTGACATACCTGGGAACTAGGAAAGAGAAAATATTTTTTCAAAGGACTGCCTGGAACTTGACTGACCAGACTAATTTATTCATTTTTCACAAATATGTTTGAATGTCTCCTATGTACCAGTCACTAGGAGCCATGAATAAGAAAAAAACTAGTCACTGCCATTGTGGAGCTTACATTCTAGTAGAAGAGACAGCCAGCAACGAAGTAAACAGTTAAATATACAAAAATTAAAACTTCTGATAAACGCAATGAAGGAAGTAAATGAGGTATGAGCTAGAGAACGTCAGGGTGGAAGAGCATTCCTTTAGAAATGATAGTCAAAGAATTAAGCTATTGCACTCCAGCCTGGGCAACAAGAGTGAAACTCCATCTCAAAATAATAACAATAATAATAATAGAAACGATGGTCAAGGAATGCCTCTCAGCAATGTTGACAGTTAACTGAAACCTGCACAAGCGAAAGGAGCCAGCCATGCAGAGCACTAGAGAAAGAGCATTCAGGCAGAAGCAGCACAGGTGCAAAGGATCTGTGACAACCGGTAGCTCTGGGGACTGTCAGAAAGCCAGTATAGCCAGGCATGGTGATGCACACCTGTAATCCCAGTACGTTGGGAGACTGAAGTGGGTGGATTGCTTGAGCCCAGGAGTTCAAGACCAGCCTGGGCAACACAGCAAGACCCCATCTCTAACAACAAAAAACAAAAATTAGCTGGGCCTGATGGCATGCACCTGTGCAGTCCCAGCTATTTGGGAGGCTGAGGTGGGAGAATCACTTGAGCCCAGGGGAGGGGGTCAAGGCTTCAGTAAGCCAAGTTCACGCCACTGCACTTCAGTCTGAGTGACAGAGTGAAACTCGGTCTAAAAAAAAAAAATTCCAATGTGACTGGTAGAGACAGCCAGGTCACAGAGCCCTGCAATCCCATCAAGGGTGTTATGTTGAGTTATGGGGGTGGGGGGTACCAAAAGCACAACCCTGACGTGATCTGATTTATAAGCAGTAAGGCTAATTGATTAGGAAGCTACTGAGATAACCCAGGAAAAGAAAATGGTGGCTTGAGGTTAGAATGCCTACACCTGGACTGGGCAGAAGAAAGTTTTTATAAACATCCTTAGAAAAACCTTTGACTCCATTTACAACAGCAACCAAATGTATACAAATTTAAGAAATATGCCAGTCATGGCCGGGTGCAGTGACTCACACCTGTAATCCCAGCAATTTGGGAGGTCGAGGTGGGTAGATCACCTGAGGTCAGGAGTTCAAGACCAGCCTGACCAACATGGTGAAACCCTGTCTCTGCTAAAAATACAAACATTAGCTGGGTGTGGTGGCATGCACCTGTAGTCCCAGCTACTCGGGAGTCTGAGACAGGAGAACCACTTGAACCTGGAGGTTGTAGTGAGCCGAGCTCACGCCACTGTACTCCAGCCTGAGCAACAAAGCAAGACTCTGTCTCTAAAGAGAAAGTAGGAAAGAAAGCAAGAGGCCAGTCGTAGTGGCTTATGTCTGTAATCCCTGCACTTTGGGAAGCCCAGAAAGGAGGATCACTTGAACACAGGAGTTCAAGATGAGCCTGGGCAACACAGTGAGATCCTATCCCTATAAAAAAAATTTATTTTAATTAGCCAGACACATGGCACACACCTGTAGTTCTAGCTACATGGGAGGATCACCTGAGCCCACGAGTTCAAGGCTGCAGTGAGCTATGATGGAGCCACTGCATACCAGCCTGGGAGACAGAGTAAGACTGTCTCTATAAACAAAAATATGGAAAACAAACAAATGCCCTATGCTATAAGCACAGTCCAATATTTAACATGAGATCCATGTATTCCTAGAGGTGCAAGAATTGTGCACCCTGCTCTCAGGTCCATGAACCACCTGAATTATAAGCAAACTTTGTATGCTCAGATCATAACTCGTCAGAATTTCAAAGAAACTTTCACTCCAAAAAACTGCTTAGTGCTTCAAAGTGCAGGCCCTATGGCCAGGCACAAGTGGTTCATGCCTGTAATCCCAATACTCTGGGAGGCCAAGATGGGCAGATTACTTGAAGTCAATTTGAGACCAGCCTGGCCAATATGGCAAAACCCCATCTCTACTGAAAATACAAAAAAATTTACCTAGGCACAGTGGCACGCATCTGTAGTCCCAGCTACTGGGGAGGCTAAGGCAGGAGAAACACTTGAACCTGGGAGGCGGAGGTTGCAGTGAGCAGAGATCCCGCCACTGCCCTCCAGCCTGGGCAACAGAGTGAAACTCCCATCTCAAAAAAACAAAACAAAACAAAAAGTGCAGGCCCTAGAGTTTGAATACCTGGAGATGGTTCTAGCCACACCACTTAGAATAGAACTGTATATCCACAGGAAGTTAATCTTTCTGTGCCTTGGTTTCCCCATCTGTAAAATGGGGACAATAATAGTACCTAACTCAGAGAGTTGCAGTGAGGGTTGAAAAGGTAATACACGAGCCAGGCATATGTCTCCCGCCTGTAATCCCAGCACTCTGAGAGGCAGAGGTGGGAAGATCACTTGAAGTCAGTTTGAGACCAGCCTGACCAACATGGTAAAACCCCTTCTCTACTGAAAATACAAAAATCAGTTCCCCAGGTGTGGTGGCGGGCACCTGTAGTTCTAGCTACTCAGGAGGCTGAGGAACGAGATTTGCTTAAACCTGGGAAAGGGAGGTTGCAGTGAGCCAAGATCACAGCACTGCACTCCAGCCTGGGTGACAGAGTGAGACTCTGTCTCAAAAAAAAAAAAAAAAAAAAAAAAGGTAATAAGGTAATACATGTAAAGTGCTTAAAACAGAGGCTGGCACATAATAAGTTATGTTGTTATTGTTCTTAATAATGTTATTCTTGTTTAAAAAAACTCTGCTGTAAGTTTGTGTTTAGGAAATTGGGTTTTCCCTGGTCTCAGAACACACTGTATTTAGATATCCCCTAATATGTTTCTATTTAAATCTAATCATTGCTCTAACTCAGAGACAGCAAATTTTTCTGTAAACAACCGGATAGTAACTATTTTAGCCTTTGTGGGTCATATACCTCTCTTACAGCCACACATCTCTGCAGCTATAGCATAAAAGCAGCCACACACAATACATAAACCAGTGTGACTGTTTTCCAATGAAGGTTTATTTACAAAAACAGGCAAGTAACTGGGCATGGTGGCTCACGCCTGTAATCCCAGCACTTCAGGAGCCAGAGGCAGGCAGATCGCTTGAGGTCAGGAGTTCGAGAGACCAGCTTGTCCAACATGGTGAAACCCATCTCTACTAAAAGTACAAAAATTCGCCAGGTGTGGTGGTGCACACCTGTAGTCCCAGCTTCTCGGGAGGCTGACGTGAGAGAATCACTTGAACCTGGGAGACGGGGGTTGCAGTGAGCTGAGATCATGCCACTGTACTCCAGCCTGGGCAACAGAAAGAAACTGAAAAAAAAAACAGTCAAGAGGCCAAGGTAGGCTCACATCGGACCTAACCCAAATACACGAAGCAACTCTGTACATGTACCATACTTTGCACTGAAAGAACAAAAATAAACCAGACATAATCCCTGTCCTCAAAAAACAAACACAATACACCACTGGCCTCTTCGCAGACTTGTTACCTTGCTCACTAGGAATGTAGGTCTCATCATAATCTTCTTCCAGAACCAGCTGATCTCCTATGCGGAGGGGTCGTCCAGCCATGACTCATCTGGGCTCAAACACCTAGATCCCAGAGACCCCCACCAAAAGAGAAAATCAGTGACCAAGCTTAAGAGGGGAAACGATGGCGCTGGGTCATGGAGCATCTGGATCAAACCAGACCCTGCATAGCAATTTGGCCAGGGCCTTCCCAAGTGCCAGGTATAGTGGAGGGTGAAACCAGCAACTCAAGGCTCACAGGCTCTGCGCCTGGAAAAGGTCTCCCAAAGGCTTGATGAACACTTGGTGAACCACAAAACATCTTCAAGCCTGGCTCTGTCAAGAGTTTGACTTTGTACCTCCCCCAGATAGAAGAAACAATGACAACACAGAACCACCAAGTAGAAAATCCTAGGGACACCAAAGTAACCAGCAGCACACAGACACCCATACACCAGCACACTTCCGTGGCACACCCCCATCTCAACACATATTCCTGTCTGGATGTCTCGATTCATAACCAAAATGCCCTCAGGAAGCTTACAATCCAGTGGTGGGAACGACCTCAAGAGCAGCAGAAGGCAGAAGGGAAAAAAGCTTCCTGTTCTGGGAGTACTAAGATAAGGGCAAAAAATTCCCCCAAATAAAGGAAGGAAGGAAGGCTGACAAGAATTCTGATGGTGGAGAAAGGCATTCTAGACAGAGGGAGCATCTCGTATAGACAGGTGTTCCAGAGTGCGGATACCAGCGTGTGTGACCCGCTGCTCACACAGAGCCTCGCAGACCATGCTAAAGAGCCTCCACCCTGTCCTACTACAGAGAGGAGGCACTGAGGGCTCTGGTGAAACAAAGTATCACAGGGTGGCCTTTTTTTGAGGACAAGAACTCTGGGAGGACTGGCACAGATGGATTGGAGAAATTAGAGACTGGTGTCAGGAAAACCACCTGAGGAGGCTGCTGCCCAGGGGCAAGATGATGAGGGCTTTAACTAGGGCAGCAGCAGGGGAATGAAGAAGGGACAGTCAGAACGGACCCGGTGATGTTAAGCTTAATAGGACCAGGATATGAGGGAAAGAGTGGAAAGGAGCTACATCCCTCCAAAATTCACATACATATATATTGTACCTTTTTTTTTTTTTTTTTTAACAGAGATGGTGTCTCACTATGTTGCCCAGGCTGGTCTTGAACTCCTGGGTGCAAGCAATCCTCCCGCCTCAGCCTCTCAAAGTAAGAAAAATTCACATATTGAAGCCCTAATCCACAATGTGACTGGATCTTTAGGAGGTAATTAAGGTTAAATGAGGTCATTAAGGTTAAATGGCCTGATAGGATTAAAAAGAGAGAGAGAAAGGACCAGGAACCAGGGTGGCAGATGGGGCCCACTGCCTAGTGGCTTAGAGCTCTCTCTCTGCCATATGAGGACACAGCAAGAAGGCAGCTGTCTGCAAGGCAGGAACCCGGAAGAGACCTTGATATGGGCCTTCTAGCTTCCAGAACTATGAGAAAAGAGATTTCTGTTGTTTGAGCTCCCTAGTCTACGGTATTGTGTTATGGCAGCCCAAGCTAAGACAGAACCCAAGGTTTCTAGCTCCAGGGATGGGGCGGTGCCAAATTCTTCAACTGACAAGTCGTTGCACTTCTAGAATTGCTCCTCTCTTCCCACCTACCTCAGGACCCCAGTTCCCACCAACTCTCCCCATGGCAGCTCCCATGCTGCAGCCTGATGAAGCAGGTTGCCTGGGAAACTGCTGCCACACACAGTCCTGCTCAGAGCACCTCCCTGACCCGCAGAGCAGTTGGCCACACCAGATGTGACCAACAGGAGTCTGGAGCCACAAGTCCGGACCTCTCCAGTCCCCACTTCCTCAGAAGCTGCCACTGTTCCTCCTGGAGCAGCAAGGATGAAATGGCCCTCTTCAAGCAGAAAGGCCCAGCTATTAAAAAGGTTAGGATCTGGGAGACCGCATCAAGCCCAGGCGGCCATGGAAAGGCTGGAGGACACACCTAAACATGTGGAATCCCAACACCGGACAGCCAGGGCCAAATCCATATCCCCCTCAACATTGGGTGCCCTGGAGGTTCCAATCCTGCCCACCCACCACCTATCAATCCACCCTTTCCCCCAGGCCCCTGTCCTCCTCCCCCAGGAGCTCCCCAGGGCAATCCAGCTTTCCCCTGACATGCGGCCCCTCATCCTGTGCCACAGCCAGGGTATCCAGGATGCCAACCCTCGGGTCCCTACCCTCCTCCGTACCCACTGCCTGCCCCTGGAATCCCTCCTGCGAATCCCTTGGCTCCTGGCACGGTCGGACCAGCAGTGATGGTGGACAAGAAGAGGCAGAAGAAAATGAAGAAAGCTCATAAAAAGATGCACAAACACCACAAGCATGGCAAGCATTCCTCCTCTTCCAGCAGTGACTCTGACTAAATACAGGCCCTGGACCCTTCCCTCAAGTCTCACCAGTTCTGCTTTCCCCATCAAGCTTCAGATGCCTGTCAGACTACCTGACAGGACAGGTAGTCTCTGTCAGCATGGCAAAAAGACTAATTTGCTACATACGTAATTATCTATATTTACCTTTTGTTTTTCTTTTTTTTGAAACGAAGTCTCCCTCTGTCACCCAGGCTGGAGTGCAGTGGCGTGTTCTTGGTTCACTGCAACCCATCTCCCGGGTTCAAGCTATTCTCCTGCCTCAGCCTCCAGAGTAGCTGGGATTACAGGCGCCCACCACCATGCCCGGCTAATTGGATTTTTAGTAGAGATGGGTTTTCACCATGTTGGCCAGGCTCATCTCAAACTCCTGACCTCAGGTGATCCACCGGCCCTGGCCTCCCAAAGTGCTGGAATTACAGGCATGAGCCACCATGCCCGGTGATATATTTAACTATTTAAAGATCAGGAAAACTCTGGAAAATCTGAATTCATGGATCATCCAAATTCAGATAAATGTTCTGCCAGAAAAAAATTAAAATATGGATGGGTTGTATTCTACCTTCTTTCCTTACCTTTTCTGGCTCTAGAAAAGATGTGGGCAAGGACAGGTCCAAAAGGGCAATGAGTTAAAGAAAAAAGGAACATGGGAAGAGAAGTCCTATCTATTTGTCTGTATGCAGTAGCAGGATGGCTACTAAAGATCATCTAGTCATTCGAGGAATATTTATTGGGCACCTACCATGTGCATTTATTTCTAGGCGCTACAGATGCAATCGTGATTAAAACCAGATTCAGCTGCTGCTACTCTTGAGCTAGTCTGGGAAGGGAGGGAGACAAACCAATCAGTCACAGAGAAATGTATAATTAGAACCAAGGGAAATGCTCTGAAGGAAATAAGCCTGATTTAGATGATGCCTACACTGAGAACTGAAGGATGAGTAGGTATTCACTAGACAAAGAAAAGAAGGAAAGTGTGTTCTAACAGACGCATGAGAAAGTCCTTCAGCGGAAGGCAACACTAGGCGAGAAGCAGCACAGATGGAGATGATGCCGGGGAGGCCAGTGGGAGCCAGGCCATGCAGACTTGGCCTTTATCATAAGAGAACTAGGGCTGGGCACAGTGGCTCACGCCGGTAATCTCAGCACTTTGGGAGGCCAAGGAGGGAGGATCACTTGAGGCCCGGAGTTCAAGACCACCCTGAGCAACTTAAGATGGTCCTGTCTTACCCTGTACAAAAAAATTTTTTAAATTAGCCAGGTGTGGTGGTGTATACCTATAGTCCCAGCTACGTGGGAGACTGAGGTGGGTGGATCGCTTGAGTCCAAGTGGTCAAGGCTGCAGTGAGCCTTGATTATGCCACTGCACTCCAGCCTCAGTGACAGAGCAAGACCCTGTCTCAAAAAAGAGAGAGAAATGGAGGCCAGGAAACGGTTTTTCCAGATAACACATTTTGAAAAATTACTCCAGAAGCTACTAAGAGTACAACCTAAAGCGGAGGCCAGATTGGAAAGAAGAAAATCAGGGCTGACGCAGAGATAAGGTAGAAAACCACGAGCTAGGCTAGGCAAGAGGCAATAGT
This sequence comes from Rhinopithecus bieti, assembly GCF_001698545.2. Classification (NCBI taxonomy): domain Eukaryota; kingdom Metazoa; phylum Chordata; class Mammalia; order Primates; family Cercopithecidae; genus Rhinopithecus; species Rhinopithecus bieti. The sequence goes on from NW_016807677.1 coordinate 1,532,986, forward strand.
AACCTGAGCTGCAGTGGTAACAGAGAGGATGAGATGTCTAAGAATGTAGCCCTTGGGCCAGGCACCATGGCTCACACGTGTAATAACAGGCTTTAGGAGGCTAAGGCAGGAGGATCACTTGAAGCCAGGAGTTTGAGACTAGCTGGATCAACACAGTGAGACCCTGTCTCTACAAAAAAATTAAAAATATCAGCCATGCATGGTGACACACACCTGTAGTCCCAGCTACTTGGGGGACCCAGGTGGGAGGATCCCTTGAGTCCTGGAGTTCAAGGCTACAATGAGCTGTAACACCACTGCACTCCAGCCTGGGTGACGGAACAGACCCTGTCTCTAAAATAAATAAATAAATAAATAAATAAGAATGCAACCCTTTGGTCGGGTGCAGTGGCTCATGCCTATAATCCCAGCATTTTGGGAGGCCGAGGCAGGCAGATCACGAGGTTAGGAGATCAAGACCACGGTGAAACCCTGCCTCCACTAAAAATACAAAAAATGAGCCAGGCATGGTGGCAGGTACCTGTAGTCCCAGCTACTCGGGAGGCTGAGGCAGGAGAATGGTGTGAACCCGGGAGGTGGAGCTGGCAGCAAGCTGAGATCGCGCCACTGCACTCCAGCCTGAGAGACACAGCGAGACTCCATGTCCAAAATAAACAAATAAATAAATAAAAGCAGCCCTTAGATCTGCCGTGGCAAATAAATAGGACATGTCCTAATATTTTCCTCTAGGCCTAAAACTGTGAGGGACATCACTAGTCAATTATGGCACCCTAGACATGGCCTCAGAACCCTCAACATTGTTCACTATATAGCAGTTACCAACAGCTCAGATGAAACCCAGTGAGATCTACTTGCTGCCTAGCCTGAGACCTTCTGTGAGCCACAGAGCTGGGAGGGGTCATCCAACTGCACTCATGCATCTCCTAGCAATCTCAGAATCAGGCAAAAAAGGAGTGGCTCATGCATTTCCTCCAGGAAGCCTTCCCGGCCAACCTTATCCTCACCTGTCAACCCAGAACCACCTTAGCACTGAGCTCATAAGTTTCATGTGTTCCCAGACAGATTACTCTCAATATTACTGTTTTCTTTCTTTCTTTCTTTCTTTCTTTTTCTTTCTTTTTCTTTCCTTCCTTCCTTCCTTCTTTCTTTCTTTCTTTCTCTTTCTTCTCCTTCCTTCCTTCTTTCCTCCTTCTTTCCTTCTTTCCTCTCTTCTCTATTCTCTATTCTTTCTCTCTTCTCTCTTCTCTCTCCTCTCTCTCTCTCTCTCTTTCTCTTTCTTTCTTTTTCAGATGGAGGAGTTTCACTCTTGTTGTCCAGGCTGGAGTACAATGGCATGATCTCAGCTCACTGCAACCTCCACCTCCCAGGTTCAAGCAATTCTCCTGCCTCAGCCTCCTGAGTAGCTGGGATTACAAGTATGTGCCACCACGCCCGGCTAATTCTGTATTTTTTTAGTAGAGGCAGGGTTTCTCCATGTTGGTAAGGCTGGTCTCAAACTCCCAACCTCAGGTGATCTGCCTGCCTTGGCCTCCCAAAGTGCTGGGATTACAGGCGTGAACCACCACGCCCAGCCAGTATTACTTTTTTCATGAAAATGTGTTTTACCTCTCCAGTTAAACCATAAACTTCTGAGGGCCAGGTCTCCTCCTCTGGAATTTTCCAATGAAGCCTAAAATAAGCCTACATAAGCTGTCGGAGCTGAGTTACTGCTGTAACTGCTAATATAAAACCAAGGAATAGGCCAGGTGTGATGGCTCACACCTGTAATCCCAATACTGCGGGGGACCAAGGCCTAGGATCACTTGAGCCTAGAAGTTCAAGACCAGCCTGAGCAATACAGTGAGACCCTGTCTCCAAAAAAAAAAAAAGCCAGGCAAGGTGGCGTGCACCTGTGGTCCCAGCTACTCAGAAGGCTGAGGCAGGAGCTATGTGATCAGATGGAAAAGAAGACAGAGTTACATAAAGAGTGTAAAGTAGGAGGCAGAGGCAGGAGGATCACTTGAGACCAGGAGTTTCAGGCTGCAGTGAGCTATGATTGCACCACCATACTCCAGCCTGGGCAACAGAGTGAAACCCTATCTGAAAACACACACACACACACACACACACACACACACAAGGAATCTCAGGAGCTAGGAAGGCCCTCAGTAGTTCTGGTCCATCGTTCTTCCCATACTAAAATTTTCCTCTCTGTGCTTTAAGTGACAGACAGCATAGTGGTCAAAGCACCAGCTTTGGAGACAGAAGACCTGGATTCAAATTCCAGCTCCCTCACTTAGCAGCTGTATGGCCTTAGCAAGGTGCTTCACCTCTCTCAGCCGCAACAACTGCATGTGTATAATTCAAACAATCTTAATAAAAATAAAAAAGCCTGAGAGTAAAATGAAACACTTATAAAGTGCCTAGCACAGTCCCTGTATACAGAAAATGTTACACAAATTTAGCTAGTACTATAGATTCTATTTTCAATTCCATAGATAATTCTTAACTACTAGAAGGTCTAATAGTAAGCCAATAATCAGGTTCTAAAAAATGTTCCCTGATACCTCAAGTCTGCCTTCTGTTCATCGGGGGACACCCTAGGATTCTCTAGCTAAAGTAATCTAAGTATTCCCAGTTCCCTTCCATTCAATACATATCACTGTTTCCCAGTCCTTCAATATCGTGGCTACCTTGCTCTGTACTTTGTCAGCATAGCTAGAGTTTTGCACATCTGCATCCTAACAGAGCATATATACTCATAGGCATCATGAGGGTTCCCTGTATATTTATTTCTTCCATCCTGCTCCAACAATTACAAAGACGGTGGACCACAGAAAAGAGTGACTGGAGAAGGCAATGGGGAGAAGGTGGAACATGTTAAAGTTGATTACGCAGTGGTAATGAGCAAAGGCTTTGCAACATTCTTGACGTTGAATCCCAGCTCTGCCTCTTACTAGCTGGGCAGTCTCAGTTTTCTCATCTATTAAATGAGAGTAACAACAATATCCATCACAATGTGTTGTGAGACTTATATGATTCAATATATGTAAAGTGCTTAAAATATACTAAGATCTCAATAAATGTTAGACACATACATTATTATTATTGCTATTCACATATTTAAAGGGCTTATTCTACCTTGCACCAAAGAACATATCCAGAACCAGGCAATATAAGTTAAGGCCATTCAGACATTAAGTAATCACTTTTTTTTTCTTTTTTTTTTGAGACGGAGTCGCCCAGGCTGGGGTGCAATGGCGCGATCTCTGCTCACTGCAGCCTCTGCCTCCCAGGTTCAAGTGATGCTCCTGCCTCAGCCTCACAAGTAGCTGGGATTACAGGGGCCTACCACCACGCCTGACTAATTTTTGTATTTTTAATAGAGATGGGGTTTCACCATGTTGGCCAAGTCTCGAACTCCTGACCTCAGGTGATCCGCCCACCTTGGCCTCCCAAAGTGCTGGGATTACAGGCGTGAGTCACCGCGCCACGTAATCACTTATGGAACATCCACCACGGGCCAAGACATTGTGCGATGTGTTAGGGCTACAAACCTGCTTACACATGGCCCTGAAAGTGAGCTCAGCCTACCTGGGAAGCCAAACATGTAAAAACATGACTACAAAATGTGTTACATGCATTAAAGGAAGTAACATAATATATAACAGAACACAAAAGTAAGGGCAAATAATCTTAGGAAGATCAGGGAAAGCCTCACAGAGTAGAGGACATTGAGACAGTTCTTGAAGGATCAGCAGACGCTCACCAGGATAAGCGGAGTAAGGGAATTCACAGCAGAGGAACAACATGTACAAAGACAAAAAAGAAGAAAAGCATATGGTGGGTGCAAAGAATTAATTATGACAACAAAGGTTTATGGTCACTGAACACTTCCTATGTTCCAGGAACTGTACTAAGTGCTCTCTATATATATCATCTCACCTCATCCTCTCAGCAAAATAGAGATTATCTTCACTTTTCAAATAAGGAAACTGAGGCTTAGCAAAGTTTAAAAAAAAAAAGGCCGGGCGCAGTGGCTCATGCCTGCAATCTCAGCACTTTGATAGGCCAAGGTGGGCGGATAATGAGATCCAGACCAGCCTGTCCAACGTGGTGAAACCCCGTCTCTACTAAAATACAAACAATTAGCCGGGAATGGTAGTGCGCACCTGTAGTCCCAGCTACTCAGGAAGCTGAGGCAAGAGAATCACTTGAACCCAGGAGACAGAGACCGCAGTGAGCCAAGATCGCACCACTGCACTGCAGCCTGGGCGACAGAGCGAGACTCCATTTAAAAAAAAAAAAAAAAAA
>NW_016807677.1:1540256-1547096 GCF_001698545.2 Rhinopithecus bieti
CTAGCTGGACGAGGTGGCGGGCGCCTGTAGTCCCAGCTACTCGGGAGGCTGAAGCAGGAGAATGGCATAAACCCGGGAGGCGGAGCTTGCAGTGAGCCGAGATCCGGCCATTGCACTCCAGCCTGGGCGGCGACAGAGCGAGACTCCGTCTCAAAAAAAAAAAAAAAGCTTGCCCAAGGTTTCACAGCTAATAAATGGTAGAGCAGCATATGTATCCATGTCTGACTCCAAAGCCCGAATTCAACCATTCAGACATGACCAGAGGGCAAGGAACCGTGGGAGGAGTGGCAAGAGAGAGCTCTAGAATCATAGGCAAGAGCATATTATAAAGGGCCTGGAAGAACTGAGGCTCTATCCCGTAAATGATGAGGGGCCATCACAGGATTTCACAAAGTCGACTGGCATGATCAGATCTGTAGGTCAGACACACGATTCTAGCCAAGAATGGTGGTGCATGCCTGTAGTCCCATCTACTCAAGAGACTGAGGGGGATGGCTTGAGGGCAAGAGTTTGAGGCTGCAGTGTGCTAGGGTCACACCAGTGAATAGCAACTGCACTCCAGCCTGGGCAACATAGCAAGACCCTGTCTCTAAAATAAATAATTCTGACAGCTGCATTAGAACTAATTACAGGAGGACAAGAACTGAGGCAGAGAGACCACTTAGGAAGTTATCCTGAAAGCACAAGCAAGAAATGATGAACCAAGTCAGTGGCTGTGAGGATGGAAAGGAAGGGCCAGATTCTAGGGAAATTAAGAGGCAGAATACAGGACTTGAACTTCGGGAGAGAGGAGGGAAATCAGAGCACTAAAGCCAGAACACTGTGATTATCCGTTCATTTCTATGCCTCGTCCAATAGGCAGCCCCACCTACTACACTGCCTGGAAGACAGGACATGTCCGACAAATGTTTGCTGTATGTATTAGATGAATAAATTCTAGGGACAGACTTGGCTGAGTGAAGGGTGAAGCCCTTCACCGAGATAAGAAATACAAGAGGAGAAACAGATCGCAGGGACCGGGGAAGGCTGACGATGACAGTAAGCAGGTCTGAGCTCAGGAAAGAGGTCTGGCTGGAGTAGTCTGGGGAGTCAACGCTGAAAAGCTGATAACGCAAGACATGGAGTGCGCTAAGTAGAAGGGAGGGCTTTCTACTGCAAAGGACTGAGTTAGGAGGACTGACAGGGAGTCGCGGAAGCCAAGTGAGGAGAGAGGTGCCGGAGGTAGACGGAGATTTTTTAAATCAGTGCAAGAAAAGGAAAAAACAAAAAAGCTTTCCAACTTTCCCAGCTGGTTAAAAGATGGCATAACGTTGGACTAGCCCCGGATTTGGACCCGGGGGGGGAGCCTGCCACAGAAGTATCCCAGCAAGCTTCGGAAGGCCTAGCCTCACTTGCCGACGATGAACAGACCAAGCAAACCAGCGCCCCGTGCCCAGTGCCCCTCTCCCGCATCCCGACCCGCTGCTCACTCACCCGCCAGACCCCCAGCCCGGGCCCGGTGGCCCGCTCAGGAGCCGGCGAGATTTCAAACGGAAGAACTGTCGCCTGGCAGTCCGTTTTTCTCTTCTTCCCTCAGTCCCCACCCACACTCGAGCGCATCAAGCTGGTTGGCTCGAGAGCGTGCCTCTGCACCCTCGCCACGCTCCCTTCCCCCGCGCCCAACCCCTCCCTCGATGAGGTCCTCAACTATCCCCCACCCCGGAAGGCTCCGGGCGAGGCTCTGGGCGAGGTGCAGCTCCCCCAACGCCACCCGACACCCACCCGCTCCCCCCGCTTCCAAGGACGCCGGGATGTTGCCCTGCAGTGCGCAACAAACACTTCCGGAAGAGGTACCGCCTAGCAACCGAGAGTCCCGCCTCCAGCCGGAGCCAATAGGTCGCCGGCTGAGAGCTCTGACAATGGATTGGCTCGAAGTCCCTTGGGGCACGCAGGAGCTCTGTTCGTTTTCCGTTGCACGATGGAAGTGTAGTTTAAGCTAGATAATGGGAATCCGCAAAAGGTTAAAAGAGAACCTCATTGGTTGTGCGCGGTGGCTCACGCCTGTAATCCCAGCAATTTGGGAGGCCGAGACGGGTGGATCACCTGAGGTCAGGAGTTCGAGACCAGCCTGACCATCATGGTGAAACCCCGTCTCTACTTAAAAAAAAAAAAAGAGGAGTTCAAGTTTAGACGTGAGGATTTCTGCCAGGGCAAAGAAGGACTATACAGAGTATATTAACGTGAATTATCTAAGGCAATTTATTGATCATTTCTTAGGAGTATGATTAACATCAGGTGAATAATACAGTGGCCATCAATAACCAACCCATTGTTCCTTTAATCAACAAAACAAATGTGAATGTAAGGTAATGGAGACGCCTCCACTCCCCATCTCTCCCGGCAAAAAAAAAAAAAAAAAAATGGCTCTCCTATGCTCCTATTAAACCAATGAGCACCTGACCAGGAGTTAAACCTATTTTCTACTATCCACCTTTTCACCAAAGCCCAGGGTTCAGTTTTTATGTCTGCAAGATGGGTATAGTAATGTCTGTCATAACTATTTCGAAGAGTCTGTTGAAGAAGAAAACAAGTGACACAATGTATAGCTCCTCCACACACCCTGTCTGGCAGAAAGGTTGCCACTAATATAATTCCGGAGAGTTTTAGTTTTGCTTGCACAGAGGGCAAATCTTCCTTTCTCTCATATGTCTCCAACCTCCTAGAGAAGTTAAGAGGGGCAAAGACAGTTCTGCCCATTACATCAATAGGAAAACGGAAAAACAGACAAATAGAGACGCTGCTAGTTGAAGAGGAAAATGATGAGGCCAAGCTCATAGGCTTGATAGGTTCTAGAGATGTAGCTGACTCAGGATAGTCCCAGTGCCACTCAGGGGCTGATTCCAGGATAAGAAACTCAGATTGTTGGAATATACAGAGCATATTCCTTGTGAAAATTATCAAAATCAAAATAAAGTCATTTGTGTTAAAACCCTGACAAATGGAGCCAGGGAAGACCATGAAGAGAGGGTTCTCATGCATGAATACCTGATAACAAAAACTATCGACCAGGCCTGGTGGCTCATATCTGTAATCCTAGCACGTTGCCAGGCACGGTGGCTCACGCCTGTAATCCCAGCACATTGGGAGGCCAAGGCGGGTGGATCACCTAAGGTCAGGAACTCGAGACCAGCCTGGCCAATATGATGAAACCCCGTCTCTACTAAAAATACAAAAATTAGCTGGGCATGGTGGCACGCACCTGTAGTCCCAGGTGCTCAGGAGGCTGAGGCAGGAGAATCGCTTAAATCCAGGAGGTGAAGGTTGCAATGAGCCCATATCAAGCCACTGCACTCCAGTCCAGCCTGGGCAACAGAGCAAGACTCCATCTAAAAAAAAAAAAAAAAAAAAAAAAAACCTACTTGAGCCAGGCACAGTGGCTCACGCCTGTAATCCCAGAACTTTGGGAGGCCAAGGCAGGTGGATCACCTGAGGTCAGGAGTTCAAGACCAACCTGACCAACATGGAAAAGCCCTGCTTCTACTAAAAAATACAAAATTAGCCAGGAGTGGTGGTACATGCCTGTAATCTCAGTTACTCGGGTGGCTGAGAGAGGAGAATTGCTTGAACCCAGGAGGCGGAGTTTGTGGTAAGCCCAGGTCATGACGTTGCACTCCAGGCTGGGCAACAAGAGCGACACTCCATCTCAAAAACAAAAAAATTCCTACTTGCCCAGCCTCTATGGCATGTATATACCTATTGCAATGCTACTTCTAAATAAATATAATTTTCTTTTGGAGTTTCCCTCTCTGTTATTTAGATTGACGTCGTCATGTTTAAATTTAAATCTTTCTGCAGCAGTTATGCCTATACTTCCTTTATTCTTACTGTAAATGACAAATCATTGACCCCCTTTCTCTCCATCTTCTTTAAAAGTCTTGGCCGGTCACAGTGGCTCACACCTATAATCCCAGCATTTTGGGAGGCCGAGGCGGGCAGATCGCCTGAGGTCAGGAGTTTGAGACCAGCCTGGCCAACATGGTGAAACCCCATCTCAACTAAAAATACAAAAGTTAGCTGGTTGTGGTGGCAGGCACCTATAATCCCAGTTACTCAGGAGGCTGAGGCAGGAGAATCGCTTGAACCCAGGAGGTGGAAGTTGCAGTGAGCTGAGATCTCACCATTGCACTCCACCCTAGGTGACAAGAGCGAAGCTCTGTCTCAAAAAAAGAAAAAAATAGGCCAGGCCACAGTGGCTCACACCTGTAATCCCAGCACTTCGGGAAGGTGAGGCAGGTGGATCACCTGAGGTGAGGAGCTCGAGACCAGCCTGGCCAACATGGTGAAACCCTGTCTCTACTAAAAACACAAAAATTCACTGAGCATGGTGGCACACACCTGTAGTCCCAGCTACTTGGGAGGCTGAGGCAGGAGAATCGCTTGAACCCGAGATGCAGGGGTTGCAGTGAGCCAAGATCACGCCACTGCACTCCAGCCTGGGCAACAGAGGGAGACTGTCTCACAAATAAATAAATAAATAAATGTCTCACTGAGGGGCCAAAGGGACCAGACTGGGAAGGAACTCTTAAGGCTCACCAGCTCATCTACCACAAACCTGTACAAAACAGAGATTCAAAAAACCATTTGTAGACTTGGTCCCTATATCTAAGAATTTGCAATCTTTGCAATCAGTCTGGTTTTTTGTTGTTTGTTCGTTTGTTTTTTGAGGCACAGTCTTACTCTGTCACCACCATGCCAGGCTAATTTTTGTATTTTTAGTAGAGACGGGGTTTCACCATGTCGGTCAGGCTGGTCTTGAACTCCTGACCTCAGGCAATCCACCCGCCTCGGCCTTCCAAAGTGCTGGGATTACAGGCATGAGCCACCACGCCCAGCCCTGTAGATTTTAATTGCCATCCAAATGCTTAACTCTTGTGCCTTAGCATGGGTTCCTTGCTGTCTCATGGGAAGAGCTAATAAAATAAGAGATGCTATGGAATTAACAGGATTACCTTCACACAGATCAACAATTTGCATTTTATCAGGTTTCCCCATAGGTTTGTACTCAGAAATGCAAGCCAATTTATAAAATGTCCCCAAACATTATTTAAAAAGCAAGACTTTGGGGGGAAAATAACAAAAATGACACACTTTTTTATTTTTGAGAGGGAGTTTGTTGCCCAGGCTGGAGTGCAGTGGTGCAATCTCAGCTCACTGCAATCTCTGCCTCCTGGGTTCAAGCAATTCGCCTGCCTCAGCCTCCCAAGTAGCTGGGACTACAAGCATGCGCCACCACACCTGGCTAAGTTTTGCAGTTTTAGTAGAAACGGGGTTTCATCATGTTGACCAGGCTGGTCTGGAACTCTTGACCTCAGGTGATCTGCCTGCCTAGGCCTCCCAAAGTGCTGGGATTACAAACGTGAGCCACTGTGCCCAGCCTGACACACTAAATGATATACCAGTAATATACCCAAAGAGTGAAGAAGAGAGATAGGACTTCACTCATAGGTTATCTTCTACAGTAAGGATGAACATTAAGAAGTCATATTTCAAAGATGGGAAAGAATTGATGACAAATTTTTTCCCTACTCCTAGGTCAGAAACCACTATTAGAACTTTTTCTTACAACTCAACAGCCAAAAAAAGAGGAAAAAAAAACAAAAAACCGGATTTTAAAACGGGCAAACTGCCTTAAAAGACATTTCTCAAAAGAAGATATACAAATGGTCAACAGGTACATGAAAAAAAATGTTCAACATTACTAACCCTGAGGGAAATGCAAACCAAAACCACAATGAGATACTACTTCATTCCAGTTAAAATGGCTACAATAAAACAGACAAAGGAAAACAAGGGCTGGTAAGCATGTGGAGAAGAGAGAATACTTAAAATGTTGGTGGGACTGTAAATTAGTACCGTCACCATGGAAACTGTATGGTGGTTCCTCAAAAAATTAAAAATAGAACTACCACACAATCCAGCAATCCCACTACTCGGTATATATCCAAAGGAAATGAAATTAGTGTGTTAAAAATATTTCAGCACCCCCATGTTAATTGCAGCATTATTTACACTACCCAAGATAGGCAATGAATCCAGCTGTCCAACAACAGATGAATGGATAAAGAAAATGTGGTATATATACACAATGATATACCACTCAGCCATAAAAAAATCATGAAATCCTATCATTTGCAACAACACGAATAAACCTGGAGGACATGGTGTTAAGTGAAATAAGCTAGGCACAGAAAGACAAATACCACATGATCTCAGTCATGTGGAATTAAAAAAAAAAAAATTGATCTCATAGAGAGTAGAACAGTGGTTACCAGACTGAGGAAAAGAGAGGAGAGGATGGGGAAAGGTTGGTCAATGAGTATAAAGTTACTATTAGTAGGAATAGGCCAGGTGTGGTGGCTCATGCCTGTAATCCCAGCACTTTGGGAGGTGGAGGCGAGTGGATCACTTGAGGTCAGGAGTTCAAGACCAGCCTGGTCAACATGGAGAAACCCCCATCTCTACTAAAAATACAAAATTAGGCCAGTGCGGTGGCTCACACCTGTAATCCCAGCACTTTGGGAGGCTGAAGTGGGCAGATTGCCTGAGCTCAGGAGTTCAAGACCAGCCTGGGCAACACAGTAAAACATCAAAAATATTACAAAATATTGGAATAAAATACAAATAATTAGCTGGGCATGGTGGCGTGTGCCTGTAGTCCCAGCTACTTGGGAGGCTGAAGCAGGAGAATTGCTTGAACCTGGGAGGTGCAGGTTGCAGTGAGCCGAGATCACGCCACTGCACTCCAGCCTGGGTGACAGAATAAGACTCCATCTCCATCTCAAAAAAGAATAAAATAAATAA
>NW_016807677.1:1547478-1550155 GCF_001698545.2 Rhinopithecus bieti
TATATATATATATATATATATATATGTACACACGCACACACACACAGAAAATATGCCAGGTGTGGTGGCACATGCCTATAATCTTAGCTACTTGGGAGGCTGAGGAATGAGAGTCACCTGAACCCGGGAGGCAGAGGTTGCAGTGAGCCAAGATCGTACCACAGCACTCCAGCTTGGGCAACAAGAGTAAAACTCTGTCTCAAAAAAAAAGAAAAAGAAAAAGGAAAAGGAGGAATAAATTCCAGTATCCTATTGCACAGTAGGGTGACAATGGTTAATAGTAACACTGATATGGTATATGTCAAAATAGCTAGAAGAGAGGCTTTTGAATGTCCTTACCACAAAGAAATTATAAATGCATAAAGTGGGCCAAGTGCAGTGGCTCATGCCTATAATCCCAGCATTTGGGAGGTCGAGGTGGGAGGATCACGAGGTCAGGAGATCGAGACCATCCTGGCTAACATGGTGAAACGCTGTCTCTCTTAAAAATACAAAAAATTAGCCAGGCGTTGTGTTACACACCTGTGGTCCTAGCTACTTGGGAGGCTGAGGCCGGAGAATCCCTTGAACCTAGGAGGTGGAGGTTGCAGTGAGCCAAGATCATGCCACTGCACTCCAACCTGGGCAATAGAGTGACACTCCACCTCAAAATAAATAAATAAATAAATAAATAAATAAATAAATAAATAAACTGGTGGTCATGCTAAATATCCTGATTTGATCATTATGCAACATATATATGTATCAAAACATCAGATGTACTCCATAAACATGTACAATTACAAGGTCAATCAAAAAACAGTAACAGCCGAGAGCAGTGACTCACATCTGTAATCCCAACACTTTGAAAGGTGGTGGCAGGAAGATCCTTTGCGGCCTGAAGTTCAAGACCAGCCTGGGCAATACAGTAAGACCCAACCTCTTAAAAAAAAAAAAAATTTAACCAGGCTTGGTGGCATGTACCTGTAGTCTCATCTACAGAGGCTGATGTGGAAGGGTCACTTGAGCGCAGCAGGTCAAGGCTGTAGTGAGCCATGATCATGCCACTGCACTCCAGCCTGAGTGACAGAGCAAGACCCCATCTCTAAATATAAATAAATAAACAAGCATTTTAATTCTGGAAAAAAAATGACTTTTTATTCTCTTTTTTTATTCTGTTTATTTGAACTATACAGAAAACTACTCACATGATAAAAAAGGAAAACACTTGATAATCCTACCAATTATTTAAAGATATAAAGACATAAAATGTTCCCTCTACACTTTCAATCTACTTTATTTGAAACCGTAAACCGCCCTCTCATCTCCTTTCTCTACTTTATTTTTCCCTACCACATATCACCATCCAAGATACTATAATTTTACTTCTTTACTGTCTGTATTCCTGCATTAGAGTGTAAGCTCCATGAGGACAGGGATTTTACATATCATTGTATCCTCGGTGCCTAAAATAGTGCTTAGCACGTAGTAGGCACTCAACGTACATTTACTGAATGAATGAATGAGCAAACTAAGGAAGAAATTAAACCCTACACTTCAAAGGAAACCACTGTTGACACTGTGGGTGCTGTTTTCCAGATTTTTTTATGCTTATGCAGATGCAAATGTATATACATACATATTTATACATATATGCACAAGCCCATTCTTTTTAATTTTTACAGAAATGAGATCATAATGTTATCGTTCTAACATATGCTTTTTTTTTTTTTTTTTTTTTTTGATAACGTAGTCTCAGTCTGTCACCCAGGCTGGGGTGCAGTACTGCGATCTTGGCTCACAGCAACCTCTGCCTCCCGGGTTCAAACAATTCTCTGCCTCAGCCTCCTGAGTAACTGGGATTCCAGGCATCCGCCACCACGCCCAGCTAATTTTTGTATTTTTAGTAGAGACAGGGTTTCACCATCTTGACCAGGCTGGCCTTGAACTCCTGATTCACCTGCCTCAGCCTCCCAAAGTGCTGGGATTACAGCTGTGAGCCACCTCACCTGGCCTGTTTATGACAACTAAAGAAAGCACATGTCAAGGGCCCTATGTGGTGGCCAGGTGAGATGGCTCACACCTGTAATCCCAGCACTTTGGGAGGCCGAGGCGGGTGGATCACAGGGTCAGGAGTTCGAAACCGGTCTGGCCAAGATGGTGAAACCCCGTCTCTACTAAAAATACAAAAATTAGCCAGGCTGGCCAACATGGCAAAACCCCGTCCCTAATAAAAATACAAAAATTAGCCAGACATGGTGGCACACGCCTGTAATCCCAGCTACTTGGGAGGCTGAGGCAGAGAATTGAACCTGGGAGGCAGAGGTTGCAGTGAGCCGAGATCGTGCCACTGCACTTCAGCCTGGAAGGCCAGTTCATAAGAAGTTATCCTGGCCGGTCGCGGTGGCTCACGCCTGTAATCCCAGCACTTTGGGAGGCCGAGGCGGGCGGATCACGAGGTCAGGAGATCCAGACCATCCTGGCTAACACTGTGAAACCCCGTCTCTACTAAAAAAAAAAAAATACAAAATAAAAAAATCAGCCGGGCGTGGTGGCAGGCGCCTGTAGTCCCAGCTACTCGGGAGGCGGAGGCAGGAGAATAGCGTGAACCTGGGAGGCGGAGCTTGCAGTGAGCCAAGATCGCGCCACTGCACTCCAGCCTGGGCGACAGAGCGAGACTCCGAGACTCCATCTCAAA
>NW_016807677.1:1550344-1575314 GCF_001698545.2 Rhinopithecus bieti
TTTTTGAGACCTATTCTCACTCTGTCACCCAGACTGGAGGGCAGTGGTGCAATCTTGGCTCACTGCAACCTCTGTCTCCCAGGATCAAGTGATTCTCCTGCCTCAACCTCCCAAGTAGCTGGGATTACAGGCACGTGCCATTACACCCAGCTAATTTTTTTTTTTTTTTTTTTTTTTTTTTTTTGAGACAGTCTTGTTCTGTCACCCAGGCTGGAGTGCAGTGGTGCAATCTCGGCTCACTGCAACCTCTGCCTCCTGGGTTCAAGCGATTCTCCTGCCTCAGCCTCCCAAGTAGCTGGGCACCCACCCCGGTGCCTGGCTAATTGTTTTGTATTTTTAGTAGAGACAGGATTTCACTATGTTGGCCAGGCTGGTCTCAAACTCCTGACCTCAGGTGATCCACTCACCTTAGCCTTCCAAAGTGCTGGGATTACAGGCATGAGCCAGCACGCCCGGCCATTTTTTTGTATTTTTATTAGAGACAGGGTTTCACCATGTTGGCCAGGCTGGTCTCGACCGACCTCTTGATCTCAAGTGATCCACCCACCTCAGCCTCCGAAAGTGCTAGGATTACAGGCATGAGCCACCACACCCGGCCTGATGATTATTTTTGGTTTTGCTTAAAGAGATGGGGCCTTGCTTTGTCTCCAGGCTGGTCTTGAACTCCAGGGCACAAGCGATCCTCCCACCTCGTACTCCCAAGTGGATTGGATTACAGGCATGAACCACCATACCCAGCTTCGTTTGTTTTGAATCCAAGGTTTTGCTATAGTACACACTGCTGAAATATTGTTGTTTTTGTTGGAAAGGGTCCTATAAATGACATTGCCCAAATAATTTGCATTTTAACATATTAATAGGCATTGCAAATTACTCTCCAAAAATGGAATAATTTACAGTCCAAACAATACCTTCATCAATACCAAATGTTACCAATCTGAGAGGAGAACAAAAGGAAGAAAAGGAACAAAGAATCTACTGTTTTACATTGCGTTCTTTCAACTATTAACGAAGTTAAACTTTTTTCATGTTTTTTTTTCATGTTTACCATCCATTTGAATTTCTTCTTCTATGAATTACCTGTTCACATTCTTTGTTCATTTTTCTTTTCTTTTCTTTTTTGTTTTTTGTTGTTTTTCCTCACTCTTTTCCCTTACCCTTTGTTCATTTTTCTATCAGGTTGTTTTGGATTGATACTGATTTGTAGAAGCTCTTTGCACATTATAAACATTAGCCCTTTGTCTCTATTGTGTGGTAAATGTTGTTTCTTTATCCATGACTAAACTTTTAACTTTGTAAATGTCACTTTTCTCAGTAGTTACAACAATAACAATACTAATAGCTGACCTTTATTGAGCACTTACAATATGCTGGACACCATTCTAAATGTTTTACATGGATTGTCTCATCGAATTCTTACCTTTTGAGGTTTGAACTATTAATATCATTATCTCCATTTTACAAATGATAAAATCAAGTCTCAAAAAGGGGCCAGGCAAGGTGGCTCACGCCTGTAATCTCATCATTTGGGGAGGCTGAGGTGAGCAGATAACCTGAGGTCAGGAGTTCAAGACCAGCCTGGCTAACATGGTGAATTCCCGTCTCTACTAAAAATACAAAACTTAGCCGGGCGTGCTGGCACGAGCCCATAGTCCCAGCTACTTGGGAGGCTGAGGCAGGAGAATCGCTTGAGGAGGCAGAGGTTTCAGTGAACCGAGATCGTGCCACTGCACTCCAGCCTGGGTGACAGAGTGAGATTCTGTCTAAAAAAAAAAAAAAAAAAGTTAGCCAGGCATGGTGGTGGGTACTTGTAATCCCAGCTACTCAGGAGGCTGAGGCACAAGAATCGCCTGAACCCAGGAGGAGGAGGTTGCAGTGAGCTGCTGAGATCAAGCCACTGCACTCCAGCCTGGGTGACAAAGCGAGACTGTTTCAAAAAAAAGACTCAAAAAGGTTAAATAACCAGGGTGGGCTCTCCCAGTTACTAATTGAACCAGAATTAGAACACTGGTACTATTGGAACACTTCTGATTCTACAGAAGTTTTAAATATTTAAGTCATCAAACCCATCCAGTTTTCAGGTTTCTTTACCTTCCAGGGTTTGTTAGGGAGGTTTTCTTCAATATAAGATGATAAAATATTCTATTTTCCTGCAGTTTTATTTTAACGTTAAATTCTTTAATCTATCTGGAGTTTATTTTCAGATGAATGAAATTGGGATTTGGTTTTTTCTCCTTCCAAATGGGCTGCCAGACATCCCAACAACAGTTTTTGAATAATGCATCCATTTTCCTCTGATATGAATGCCATCTCTATCATATCTACAATTCCCATACATACATTTCTCTATTTTGATTTTGACTTTTTAAATTTGTATCTAATCACCTTATTGGTTAGGATTTTCTATCCATATCATATAATCTGCAACTAATGATTCCTTTGCTATCCAACATATATAACACTTTTTCCATTTTCTTGTCTTTTGAGTCAATCAGACTGTTCTGAACTGTGTAGGATAAGAGTAGAGATAATGATCTTTCCTTTCCAAAGCCTGCCTTTAATGGGAGTAACTTAGCCTTTTATTACTACTATTTTTTGTTTGTTTGTTTGTTGTCTTGTTTATAAAGCTTCCTGGCTGGGTGCAGTGGTCCATGCCTATAATCCCGGCACTTTGGGAGGCTGAGGTGGGTGGATCACTTGAGGTCACAAGTTCGAGACCAGCCTGGCCAACATGGTGAAATCACATCTCTACTAAAAATACAAAAATTAGCTGGTTGTGGTAGCACACGCCTGTAATCCCAGCTACTCAGAGGCTGAGGCATGAGAATTGCTTGAATCCGGGAGGCGGAGGTTGCAGAGTTGAGACCATGCCACTGCACTCCAGCCTGGGTGACAGAGCAACACTCCCTTTCAAAAGAAAAAATAAGATTCCTTTTCATTTAAAAAAAAAAATTAAATCAGAGTAACTGCTGAATTTTATCAATGGCTTTCCACATTTGATAAACAATATATTGTTAAAACCATACCGGCTTTTCTTCTTTAAGCCATTAGAACTCTAACGCTTTTGATTCAAGGCTTTAAGCTCTTACCAGTTAATATAGAGATACTTTTTGGAGTGTTAACACTTTAAAGCTATCAACAGCCATTTCTCCTCAGTCTGGCTGATGGTGCAGAAAATCAGAGGGGTCATAAGGATTCAAGGCAAGTAGAGCCTCAAAGGCACAAACAGGTTCAGATGGGAGAAGACCCGCTGGCTCTTACCTGCCGGCAGATCGCAGGCGCAGGTGAAAATAGACAACTGCACTTTCCCCTTTTGGACCCTGCTCCGGCAGTTTGCAGCCTGGAAACTTTGTTTCCCCTTTTTTTCCCCTTTGTTTCCAAACAGTTTGCATCCCCTTTCATCCTGCTCCCTCAATCTCTGCTTATGAAAATCCTACCCATTTTTAAACGCTCAAATTAAATACCACCTTCTCCCACTGAGTCTTCCCAGATCCCCTAGATGTCCCTCCAAATCCCTACTCCTTAATGCCACATCGTATAGTATGAAACTTCACCGCGGCAGGAATCACTTAACGGTCCCGTGTAGAATCACCGTTTATTTCTCTCTGTATCCCCAGCGCCTGGCAGTGTGCCTGACGTACAGTGGGTGCTCCCTCCATGCTGAACGAAAGACTGACAGACGGGAGGTGTGCCCCCCTCCATCCGTCTGGCCCTTCCCGCCAGGGCCCTGCAGGGCGGACTCCACCTCGGCAGAGGGCATCCCAGACCCCTCTCCAGCCCCGGAAGCCGGATTGCCAGCCATGGGAAGACTACACTTCCCAGCGATCCCAGGGAAAAGCGAAAACCCTTTGGCTTTGACAGCCGCCGCCACAAGTCTTTCCGCCTCCCCAGCCCGCCCGGGAGCTGCGAGCCGCGAGCTGGATTATGGTGGCCTGAGCAGCCAACGCAGCCGCAGGAGCCCGGAGCCCTTGCCCCTGCCCGCGCCGCCGCCCACCGGGGGGACCGGGGAAGCCGCCGCCGGCCCGCCATGCCCGCCCCTCCCAGCCCCGCCGGGAGCCCGCGCCCGCTGCCGTGGCTGGCCGCCGCCGCGCCGATGTAGCGGGCTCCGGATCCCAGCCTCTCCCCTGCTCCCGTGCTCTGCGGATCTCCCTGACCGCTCTCCACGGCCCGGACCCGGGGGCTGGCCCAGGGCCCTGCAGGCTCTGGCGTCCTGATGCCCCCAAGCTCCCTCTCCTGAGAAGCCATCAGCACCACCCAGACTTGGGGGCAGGCGCCAGGGACGGACGTGGGCCAGTGCGAGCCCAGAGGGCCCGAAGGCCGGGGCCCACCATGGCCCAAGCCCTGCCCTGGCTCCTGCTGTGGATGGGCGCGGGAGTGCTGCCTGCCCACGGCACCCAGCACGGCATCCGGCTGCCCCTGCGCAGCGGCCTGGGGGGAGCCCCCGTGGGGCTGCGGCTGCCCCGGGAGACCGACGAAGAGCTCGAGGAGCCCGGCCGGAGGGGCAGCTTTGTGGAGATGGTGGACAACCTGAGGGGCAAGTCGGGGCAGGGCTACTACGTGGAGATGACCGTGGGCAGCCCCCCGCAGACGGTAAGGTGGTCAGGCCAGCCCTTAGCCCTCCGCCTGCATGAGCAGAGGGGAGACAGGCCGGGGACGCCTCGGGCTGGCCCCTGCTCAAATGGGCTGGTGGGGACAGCAGGAGGGACCCCTCCCCAGCCATTACCTGGGGTCACGTGGTTGTTGGCAGAAGTGTTCCCAAGCTCCCCTTTCCCTTCTCCTCTCCCCTGACTGCCTATTTCCCCTTGCTCCTCATCTGACACATACGCCTTCGGGAAGGATTTGGGGCAAGAGAGACACATCAGCTGGGGACCCTGACCTGGAGGAAGCGTCCGCCACAGGGGCACTATAACAGGTGTCAGCCCCTTCTGACAGTGGCCCAGTCCGAGTCTCCCAAATCCCACCACTCTGGAAGTTGGCCACCCAACCTTGTCCCCTCCTCTGATTCCCACCATTGTTCCCAGCACCTCCAGGACCAAGGAATCCTGGCAGCAGTTGAATCAGCCCCTTGCTCCCACCATCTGGGCTGCCACTGGGACGGCAAAGTGAGGTTACCGAGGCCCCCCTGATTGCACTCAGCCCGGAAGCCCTGGACAGGCTCCTGCCTTCCCCTCCTCCTCCCCTTTTCCCTCTCGCAGGCTACACTCCAGCCCCTCCCCCACCCTACATCCCCCCCAGGCCAGAGGGGAACCGAACTGAGCCTGGGGAAAGGACAAATGGTAGGAAAGGAGCCAGAGTTGCCTTTTAAGAGTGAGACTCCTTTCATGGTGGGGGAGAGGGGAGTTGTAGAGAAAACACCATGTGCCCTCCCCATCCTTCCTGACAATCTCCAAGGTACCTTCAAGGTGGGTGGAGGTGGCACCCTCTGCACCTCTGTGGGTGAGCAGCCCTCCATGTGGGGTGCTGTGGCTGACCTCTGTGTGCATCTGCCGCCTCTGTGGGAGAGTCCGGGCCTGGGCAGCCCTGTGGTTCTCTGTATGCTGCTGCGTGTCACCTTGAATCTGATCCTGCACATCTCTGTGAGCCACCTCCGGATCTGTGTCCTTGGGAGGGTCTGTGAAGGTGGGAGTGTGTTTGGGGTGGGTAGAGGGGACAGCCACACTTTCCTGAACTTCTCAGACAGCTGGAACTGGGAGAAACACAAACCCCCACCTCCCAATTACTTTACAGAAGCCAGCCTTCCTAGGTGCATGTTCCCCAGCCCTACCTCTCAGCTAGTCAAAAGCCTGGTCTTCCCCACTTTCTCATCCTCTTTCCTGTGCACCATAACTTCCCCAGAAGTAGTCTCCAGTGGGAGGTTGAGGGGGCAGGACAGAGGCCAAATCCAGGCCCTGAGCAAACAGATTGCTAGATGATATCGTCAGGGAGCAGCGGGTATGCAGAGACCCGGGACCTACTCCTGTTTCTGCTACTGATGTGCTTTGCAAACTGTGCATGGACCTCTTCTCAGGAGAGGGAGCTTGGGGAACTGTGCATGATGCAGGACGGAGCTGCAGAACCCACACAAGCTTTGAGGTCAGACAGTCCATGAATCCCAGCTCTACCACCCACAGCTTTTCCTCTTCTCAGCTATGTGGCCTTGGGCAAATTGCATAACCTCTCTGAAACTACTGTCATGTCTTTAAAATGAGTAGAATATGAGATCTCCTTTGCAAGGTAATTGTGAGGATTAAGTTGTGAGGGTTAATTGTTCTAGGTGCTTTCACCCAGAACAATGCACCTGCATACAAAACTGACCTCCAACAAATATGAAGTCACTTTATCCTTGTCTGGCCTGTTCTGCCTCTTCTATGCTATGTAATGAGGCATAAAAACTTGGATGTCCTGGGCCTCCACATTTTACATGTATAACACTGGGGTATCCTGTAATCCCAGCACTTTGGGAGGGCGAGGCAGGCAGATCACCTGAGGTCAGGAGTTCGAGACCAGCCTGACCAACATAGCGAAACCCGTTTCTACTAAAAATACAAAAACAATTAGCTGGGCGTGGTGGCATGTACCTGTAATCCCAGCTACTCAGGAGGCTGAGGCAGGAGAATCACTTGAACCCAGGAGGCAGAGGTTGCAGTGAGCCAAGATTGCGCCATTGCCCTCCAGCCTGGGCAACAAGAGCAAAACTCCGTCTCAGAAAAAAAACAAAAACAAAAACAGCTGGGCGTGGTGGCTCATGCTTGTAATCCTGGCACTTTGGGAGGCCGAGGTGGGCAGATCACCTGAGGTCGGGAGTTCGAGACCAGCCTGACCATGATGGAGAAACCCCGTCTCTACTAGAAGTACAAAATTAGCCAGGCATAGTGGCACATGCCTGTAATCCCAGCTACTCAGGAGGCAGAGGCAGGAGAATAGCTTGAACCCAGGAGGCAGAGGCTGCAGTGAGCCAAAATCGTGCCATTGGACTCCAGCCTGGGCCACAAGAGCGAAACTCCGTCTAAAAAAAAAAGAAAAGAAAGAAAACTGGGGTATCCATTACTGTACTTCCCTGATCCCCTGAAATAATGCATACATCCTGCGGCCCAGTACTTAGCAGAGAGTAATTGCTCAATAAATGTCAGTTCCTTCCTCACTCCTTTCTAGAAGAGAAAAGTGGGCTTAAAGTTCAACACCAGTCCAGGAAGCTAGTGCCAGGGAGCCCGCAACTAAAGCAACTGTGTGGCTTGCACTATGGTTTCTAACTAAGCCTGCATCAGCCAGTCTCTGCTCTCTGGTGGCTTGGACTCTCTCCCCATCTGTCTGCAAGAAGGACGCCCTTTCTTCCTACCTGGCGCAGCTGTTGTAAATGCCAAATGAGAACTTGGATGGCATTGTATTCTGAACAAGTAAAAGTGAAATTTGGGGAGCACTTTCTCTGTGCTAGGCAGTTAATTGCTGGTGCTTGGGGGCTGATCCACAAACAGACAAGAAGATAAGTTTTCTGCCCACATAGAGTTAGAGTGGAAGTGAAAGGGCGGAAGTGACAAGTACAAGGTCATCCATGCAGATATACTCAAAGCGAGGTCTGCAAACCCTCATTGGAGTCAGCTAAAAATGTAAATTCCCTGGCCCCATCCCAGACCTCTAGAGACAGTCTCTCTGAGAATGGGGCCCCGCAGTTTGTGCCTCAAATTTGAGAACCATTTATGGCTGGATGCGGTGGCTCACGCCTGTAATCCCAGCACTTTGGGAGGCTAAAGCGGATGGATCACGAGGTCAGGAGTTCAAGACCAACCTGGCCAATGTGGTGAAACCCCGTCTCTACTAAAAATACAAAAATAGCTGGGTGTGGTGGCACGTGCCTGTAGTCCCAGCTACTCAGGGCACAGAGGCAGAAAAATCTCTTGAACCCGGGAGGCAGAGGTTGCAGTGAGCCAAGATCACGCCAGTGCACTCTAGCCTGGGTGACAGAGCGAGACTCCATCTCAAAAAATAAATAAAAACAAAAAGAGTAGGACTGAAAGACACAGGCACAGGGGCCCTCACAACAGTCCAGGTGTGAGGCCCTCTATGACAAGGAGGGCATTAGGCTGCGATAAGATGGAAAGAGAAAGGAAGGGTAGGATGCAGAGAACGTGCCAGGGCAGGTGGGGAGGATTTGATGACATTGGTGTGAAGGGAAAGGAAGAAGGCATCAATGATGGTTTTAAGATTCTGATCTGGGGTGAACTGGAGGATAACAAGACTGTGGGAATAGGAAAGGTGGCAGGAGGGGATGGCTTATAGTACTTGTATACAAATTTATTTGTTTGTTTGTTTATTAATTATAGGGTCTCACTCTGTTGCCCAGGCTGGAGTGCAGGGGCACAATCATAGCTCCTGGGCTCAAGTGATCCTCCTGCCTCAGGCTCCTGAGTAACTGGGGCTACAAGCACATCCACCAGGCCCAGCTGATTTTTTTTCAAATTGTCTCACTATGTTGCCCAGGCTGGTCTCCAGCTTCTGGACTCAAGTGATGCTTCCACCTTAGCCTCCTATTAGTTTGTCCCTTACAGCAATTCCTGCAATATATAAAAGGACAACTTCAGTGAGCTGTGATTGCACCACTGCAATCTCTAGCATGTCAGAGGGTGACAGAGACCCTGTCTCTAAAAAAGAAAAAAAAAAAAAAGAAAAAGAAAAAAGGTCTTTATCACTCACAGTGTCTAGCAGAAGAAATGGGGTTGAAAGGTTAAACCACTGGCCAGGTAGAAGGCCAGTAAGTTAAGACCTGTTTCATCCTTGTTCTTCCTACTGTGCCATTTGTCTTGGGGAAGAAGAAGTTTATCACAAGCATCCCTCTTCCATTCTCCTATTACACCTGGTGATGCCTCCATTACTACACTTGTAACATATTACAACTGTTTTTGTGTTTGTTTCTCTCATAAAACTTCAAGCTCTGGCCAGGTGCAGTGGCTCATGCCTGTAATCCCAGCACTTTGGGAGGCTGAGGCAGGAGGATCATCTGAGGCCGGGAGTTCAAGACCAGCCTGACCAATATGGTGAAACGCTGTCTCTACTAAAAATACAAAAATTAGCCGGGCATGGTGGCAGGCGCTTGTAATCCCAGCTACTGGGGAGGCTGAGACAGGAGAATTGCTTGAACGTGGGAGGCAGAGGTTGCAGTGAGCTGAGATTGTGCCACTGTACTCCAGAGTGAGACTCTGTCTCAAACAAACAAACAAAACTTCAAGCTCTTAAGGACAGTGTCTTTTAAATTTTATTTATTTTGCAGTTATCCTTTCTTTGCGTTATAATAATCTGTAACAATGCCAAGTTCAGAATATACACCTAAAAAACATTGAGTGAATGAATACATGAGCTGCAAGTCTCTAAACAGAACTGTTGAAGGGCAGTTGTAAATGCAGAACTGTAGCTCTTGGAGAAAGTATTTTTATTCTTTTAAATGAAAGGGCCAAGTGCAGTGGTTCACACCTGTAATCCCAGCACTAAGGTGAGGCTGAGGCGGGCAGATCACCTGAGGTTGGGAATTTGAAACCAGCCTGGCCAACATGGTGAAGCCCCATCTCTACTAAAAATACAAAAATTAGCTGGGTGTGGTGGCGCGCGTCTGTAAACTCAGCTACTCAAGAGGCTGAGGCAGGAGAATCGCTTGAGCCCGGGAGGCAGAGGTTGCAGTGAGCCGAGATCGTGCCACTGCACTCCAGCCTGGGTGACAGAGTGAGACCCTGTCTCTAAATAAATAAATAAAAGGATGTTATCTCATTTTGATATTATGAGCATCACTGACCAAACAGGATAATAAGGTAACTGTTAGGAGTGAAATTTGGTGATAGTCAATTCAGTGTAACAGATATTTATTGAGTACCTACTGTGTGTAGAAGAGAAAAATCATGCCATAGTCTTAGCCCTTGGGCAGCTCACAATCTAATGTGAGACATAGACATGATACCTAAATATTACAGAAGACCAAATGCATTTGGTACAAATAGTGGAACAGTGGGTCTTGGAAGTGCACAGAGAGAAGCAGCTACTTCTGACATGGTATTAGGGACAGCTTGCTGGAAAAGGAGGTTTTTGTTTTGTTTTGTTTTCGTGTGTGTGTGTGTGTGTGTGTGTGTGTGTGTGTGTGTGTTTGACAGGGAGTCTTGCTCTGTCACCCAGGGATCCACCCGCCTCAGCCTCCCAAAGTGCTGGGATTATAGGCATAAGCCACCACCGCACCCAGCCAAAAAGGAGGTATTTCAATAAGACCTCGAAAGAGGAGAAAGCTTTGCAATATGGAGAGTGGTGAGGAGGAGCGCTTCATGAAGAAAAGCGTGAACAATGGTGAGAAGCCAGAAGGCATGGTGGGGATGCGGGGCTGACAGGACTTTGGGTTTTATTCTGCAAACAGTAAGGAATCGTTGTAGGTATACGAGAAGAGGGATGATATCGTCTATTTCAGTTCTAGGAAAACAGCTTCAGTATGCAGGATGGCTTGGAGAGTCTAGCATCATGACTCTAGACATGGAAACAAGGATCTCAGGATACATGGGCCTGAAAGAGGGTGGTGGCAGTGAGGGTAGAAAGGAGGAATCAGTATTTATCCATTGTTTAACCAGTTATTCTGTGCACTTGATAACATGTATGGGGTGAGAGACAGGCAAGAGGAGATGATGGCTTTATTTAACTTCTGACTTTTTGTCAGGGAACAAAGCAACAGGGGCAAGCTTTTGAAGCACAATATAGTTTTTTTGTTTGTTCGTTTTGAGATGGAGTTTTGCTCTGTCACCCAGGCTGGAGTGCAGTGGCGCAATCTCAGCTCACTGCAACGTCTACTTCCTAGGTTCCAATGATTCTCCTGCCTCAGCTTCCCAAATAGCTGGGATTACAGGTGCCTGCCACCACACCCAGCTAATTTTTTTTGTATTTTTAGTAGAGACAGGGGTTTCACCACGTTGGCCAGACTGGTTTCAAACTCCTGACCTCAAGTGATCCACCCACCTCAGCCTCCCAGAGTCCTAGGATTACAGGTATGAGCCACCGCACCCAGCCAGGAAGCACAATATAGTTTACCAAAGTTTATGTTTATTATTCTGCTTTAATTATAAGGGATAAGTATTAGCATACCCATTTTGGGGATGAGGAAACTGAGGCCCAGAGAGACTAAGTGTCTCGTCCAAAGTGATTCCATTAAGAACAGAGTAGGGGTTCAAATCTAGGTCTTTGGATTCTGAGTCCAAATACTGGGGCCTGTCCTTCCTGTGTTCTACGATCTGGGACATGTTGGTTGCCTTTGAGAGGCTAGTGGGTCATCCCTGTGGAAGTGTTCAGCCACCAGCTGACAGTGGGAATCTGGAGAGAGGTTAGAACTGGACAGGCAGACAGGACTCATCCACAGAGAGGCTGTGAAAGCCAAGTTAAAAAATAGTCTTGTTCGTTGACGAAACGGAGAGGGAAAGGAGAAAAATGATTAGGGAAAGAATATTAGGTGTAGACAAGGAAGCAAGAGAAAATGATCAGAGCAGCAGAAAACTATGAGGGCTCAGGGTCTCAGAAACCAAGAAGGGCCAGGTGGGTTTTCTTTTTTTCCCCTCCTTCCCCTATAATGGCTTCAAACTGTGCTTGGCAGGGTTCTGTAAAGGGACCTCAGTGGTGAAGGAGAAGGCTGGGAGCAGTCAACACTCTAGATCCCCACCCTTCCTGTCACCAAGCCATCCCCATCCCCCTGCCCAAATCTCCTGAGCCTCCCAGGATAACTTTGCTTTTATTGTTTTTATACAGTGGACTTCTGGGTTATATTTTTTAAAAAAGAGTTTTATAATAAAAGGTTGAAAACCATCGAGCTCAAAGAACCACCTTCCAAATCAGACAAAGCCAGCAAGACCCCAGCTCCATAAGTTGCCTACTCCAGTCCCTGCAACCACCACTGGCTTTCCTGGATTGGGCCTCAGGTTGCACATAAGTCCTTGCTGGAGCCCTCATCCTGTCACTCCAAATTCTCCTCTACTCCCCAGACCAGTAAAGAAGAGTTTAGCTGGGAGTGAGGGGGCATTGAGAAAGAGTGTGCTCTCTCTAAAAGCACTAAGGTGGAAGGTCAGGAACCCTTCTTGGGCCTCTCCAATAAAGGGCTGGGCCGAAAATTCCAGTTGAAAATCCAGGAAGAGGCCAGGCACAGTGGCTCACATCTGTAATCCCAGCACTTTGGGAGGCCAAGGCAGGTGGATCACCTGAGGTCAGGAGTTCAAGACCAGCATGGCCAAAGTGGTGAAACCCCGTCTCTACTAAAAATACAAAAATTAGCTGGGCATGGTGGCATGTGCCTGTAATCCCAGCTAATTAGGAGACTGAGGCAGGAGAATCACTTGAACCCAGGAGGCGGAGGTTGCAGTGAGCTGAGATCGTGCCACTGCACTCCAGCCAGGGCGACAGGGGGAAACTCTGTCTCAAAAAAATGAAAATCTAGGAAGAGAAACACCTCCCAGGGAAGCGCCCATACCTGATGACTAACTTCTGTCTCTCCTGGGAGCCTTCTCTTTCAGGTGCCTGGGCAGGGGAGAGTTCTGGGAAGGAGCCAGAACATTTTCTGAGTTCTGGAGCTGCCCTGAGATTCTCCTGGCAGGATGCAACAGCACCTGAGTACATCCGTAGTACCGCAGCCTCGGGTACTGTAGCCAGGTGGTTCCCAAAATAGGAGAGCTGGGCTGTGCTGGGGAGACTTTTAAGAATCAGCAGTACTGGGGGGATTCTGACATGGGGGAGCTGGGACTCCTAGGTCATTTTCCTCAGAGCAAACTGGCCAAGCTCTGTCTCCTCCATGCTAACTTATCCTCTGTCACCATATCTACCGAGCTGCTGTCACTCTGGGGCTACTCTCTCTGCTGCCCACTGTAGGCTGGGTGTCTTCTTGCTTAGTCTTTCAAGGTCAGCGAATCCCAACAGTGTTTCTTTTTTTTTTTCTTGAGACAGGGTCTCTGTTGCCCAGGCTGGAGTGCAGTGGCACGATCTCGGCTCCCTGCAACCTCCACCTCCTGGGTTCAAGCAATTCTCCAGCGTCAGCCTGCCAAGTAGCTAGGACTACAGGCGCACGCCACCACGCCTGGCTAATTTATATATATATATATAAATATATATATATATATATATATATATATATATTTTTTTTTTTTTTTTTTGTAGGTGGGGTTTCACTATGTGGCCAGGAATGGTCTCGAACTCCTGCCTCAAGTGATCCGCCCATCTCAGCCTCCCAAAGTGCTGGGACTATGGCGTGGCCATTGTGCCTGGCGGCCCCACTTATTCTTTTCAAGGCCTTGTGGAGTTTTTGACAGGTAGGAACAAGGAGTGAGTTCCACATCTCCCAATGACTTGAACAAACAAGCCCATGTGTTGAGCATGACACAAGTGGCCAATGGGGTGAGATGCAGAGGTCAGCTTCATTTTCAGCTGAGGGACAGAGCAAGAGAGATTCAAGGCACTGTAACCTGTGGGTGGGACAAGGTTAAATAACAGGAAGGACTTACTGTCTGACAAATGAAAGAGGTGGTGAATAGCTGCCGTGATACCTTGTGGAGCATGGGTTTTTCCATGTGGGGGTTCCGGCAAGAGGCTAAAGGTGCTGAAGAGATGCCTCAAGAGCCAGCACAGGCAGGGGATGGAAGCAAGGAAATCAAACCTTCCCTTCAAACAGAGATCTCTGCCTTTTTCTCTCTTGTACACTAGGATCCTGGCATACAATTGGAAAAGGGGGAAGATTCTGCTGCTTCATTTATTTTATTTATTTTTTTTTTGAGGATGAAGTTTCGCTCTGTCGCCCAGGGCTGGCGTGCAGTGGCGAATCTCGGCTCACTGCAAGCTTCTTGCCTCCCGGTTCACGCCATTATCCTGCCTCAGCCTCCCCCAGTAGCTGGACTATAGGTGCTGCACCACGCCCGGCGTAATTATTTGTATTTTTTAGTGGAACAGGGTTTCACCGCGTTAGGCCAGGATGGTCTCGATCTCTGACCTCATGATCTGCCCACCTCGGCCTCCCCAAAGTGCTGGGATTACAGGTGTGGCCACTGCACCTGACTGATTCTGCTGCTTTAGAAAAAAAAAAAAAAAAAACTTTTGAAAACTACTGTCATAAATGTTTGGACCATCGACATCCATTATTTTATTGGAGTAGGAGGCACTGATAAATATTAATTGAGCTGGCCGGGTGCAGTGGCTCATATCTGTAATCCCAGCACTTTGGGAAATCGAGGCAGGTGGATCATAAGGTCAGGAGATCGAGACCATCCTGGTTAACATGGTGAAACCCCGTCTCCACCAAAAAAAAAAAAATACAAAAAATTAGTCGGGCGTGGTGGCAGGTGCCTTTAGTCCCAGCTACTTGGGAGGCTGAGGCAGGAGAATGGTGTGAACCTGGGGGGCGGAGCTTGCAGTAAGCCGAGGTCGTGCCACTGCACTCCAGCCTGGGCGACAAAGCGAGACTCTGTCTCAAAAAAAAAAAAAAAAAAAAAAAGTTGAGCTGGGTTAGAGGCTGCAGAGAAATGGAGCATCCCATCCAAAGGGGGAAAGGTACACTAGATAAGGTTTGGGGTGACCCAGCCACATTGGGACTCCTTGAAAAACCAGCCAGAGGTGGGGTAAGTGGCACCAAGGAGCCTGCTTGCTCCCAGGTACCAATGGCCAGCTACTGCCAGGAGAGGCAAGTGGAAGGCAGAAGAACTAGCTGGGAAAAGGAGTCCATTTGCACAGGGTTGGCTGATTTGTTCAAGGTGGGAGGAACCTGGACAGGACCCAGTTGCTGGACTCTGAGGCAGTAGCTGTGTGCTCTGTTGGCCATAAGCCCCTCCCAGCTGCTGACTTTAGGCTTCTTTTGTCCTTCCTTGCCCCCTTTTCTCAGCCTTGGGTAAGCTCAGGTCTGGAAATCACTTAGGAAAAGCAGATGAAGCTGACTCACAAGGTTCTGGGACCAAGGAGCCCTGGAGTCACTATAACTGCTCTAAGAACCACAGGACCCTGGGTGGATATTCACCAACATGGTGAAACCCCGTCTGTACTAAAAATGCAAAAATTAGCTGGGCGTAGTGGCGAACACCTGTAATCCCAGCTACTCAGGAGGCTGAGGCGGGAGAATCGCTTGAACCTGGGAGACGGAGGTTGCAGTGAGCCAAGATTATGCCACTACACTCCAGCCTGGGTGACAGAGCGAGGCCCCATTAAAAAAAAAAAAAAAAATAGCAAGAGTCTGTAGGGTCACGGGAATTAACTGCAGGGAATGAGGCAGTTGCTGTCAATTAAAAAAAAAATCATTATGGAGCATCTACTCAGGGTTAGGTAACAATTAGGTAATAAGCAATACAAACGCTCCCTACCCTTGTGGAGTTCATAGTCTGTGGGACAGGCAGACATTAAATAAATGATTAAAAGTGTGAGTGGTAGACAAAGAAGCACAGGTGCTACTGAGGATCTGTAAGAGGAAGAATCTAATCACATCTGGGTGTCAGGACAAGACCTTTGAGAGAAAGGATGTTTAAAGTGTGATGTGAACATCAGAACAGGGAAAGAACGTTGCAGACAAATATATGCAAAGATGCACAAGTGAGAGATCATCGTGCTTTAGGGAAACTTCACAAGAAGCCTGGTGAGGAAAGGAAACTGGCAAGAGATGTTCATGGGGTTGACCTATGGTTGGTGCCTTCAAGGTCAAGGACCCCAGGATTTAATTCAGATAGTTTGTGTCAGTTATCTAATGCTGGGTAACAGACTACTCCAAAATTTAGTAGCTCAAACAAGAGTCATTTTATTTTTCAGGATTCTGTGTGTTGGCTTGTGATTTTTCTACAAATCCTACCTGGGCTCACCCATGTGGCTGCATTCAGCTGGTACGTCAGCTGGGGAACGGACTAATCCAGGCCTGTTGGGCCTCTGGCTCTGTGAAGTCTTTCATTCTGAAGGAGGCAAGACTGAGTTACTTCACATGGAATCTGAGGACAGCGTTCCAAGAGGGCAATCCCCAATGCACAAGTGCTTATCAAGCCTCTCCTTGCGTCATTTGCTGATATCCCGTTGACCACAGCCAGTCACATGGCTAAGCCCAGAGTCACTGTCAGAGGGGATCCCGCAAGGGCATGTGTGGGGGGTGGGGTGGTTCATTAGTATAACAATCTACCACATACATCTTCTCCAAGTGGGAGAGACGGGAAGGCCAAGGAGATGAAACACCACATTTAAGCCTTGGTCAGAACCACTGGATTCTCATCCTAGCCTTGTGGCTTGTGTAAGACGGGTGAAGTTGCTTACTCACTCTAGGTCTCACTTTCCTCCTCTGTAAAATGGAAGGCCTCTAAATCTCAACTTCAGCTGAAAGCCTTGTTATACAAGAATACAAGAGTCTTTCCTCTTTAACTGTGAGGCCCACACAGAAGAAAATAGACTTCCTATTGAATAGGAAGAATTGGAGCTAGAGCCCCCACTCCAGAGGCTTTTGCAAAAGTGCTATGACCTTGGGGTAGTACCAAGAAAGGGTGTGGATTCTTTTTTTTTTTTTTTTTTTGAGACGGAGTCTTGCTCTGTCGCCCAGGCTGGAGTGCAGTGACCAGATCTCAGCTCACTGCAAGCTCCACCTCCCGGGTTTACGCCATTCTCCTGCCTCAGCCTCCCGAGTAGCTGGGACTACAGGCGCCCGCCACCTCGCCCGGCTAGTTTTTTGTATTTTTTAGTAGAGACGGGGTTTCACAGTGTTAGCCAGGATGGTCTCGATCTCCTGACCTCGTGATCCGCCCGTCTCGGCCTCCCAAAGTGCTGGGATTACAGGCTTGAGCCACCGCGCCCGGCCTGTTTTTTGTTTTGTTTTGTTTTGCTTTTGAGACAGAATCTTGCAATCTTGCTCTGTTGCCCAGACGAGTGCAGTGGCACCACCTCATCTCACTGCAATCTCCACCTTCCAGGTTCAAACGATTCTCCTGCCTCAGCCTTCCAAGTCACTGGGATTACAGGTGCCTGCTACCATGCCTGGCTAGTTTTTGCATTTTTAGTAGAGATGGGGTTTTACCATGTTGCCCAGGCTGGTCTCGAACTCCTGACCTCAGGTGATCCAACTGCCTCGGCCTCCTAAAGTGCTGGGATTCCAGGCGAGAGCCACCACACCTGCCCAGCTTTACGTTTTTAATAGCAAAGGAAAACTGTTTACATAGGAGGGTTAACAGTCAAATTTGAACTTTGAATAGATCACTCTGGCTGCAGTGCAGAAAACAGATTGGAGAAGTCAAGAGTGGATGTGCCAAAAGCAGCTGGGAAATTATTGTGATATTCCAGGGTGAGCTGATGACGCTGGCCTAGGGGCAGCAAAGGAAATAAGGAATGAATACATTCAAGAGACTTGTAAGGCTTAATTGGACAGGACTTGTTAATGCACTGGATAGAGAGATGAAGAAGAGGAAGGTGTTAGGATACCTCTGATACTGCTTACTTACAGAACAGATGGGTGATGATGCCATCCACTAGTATAAGGAATACTGGAAGGCAGCCACCAGATGGGCAGGACCACATTGGGTCAGCTTAGGACATCCTGAGTTTGACCTTTTTTTTTTTTTTTTTTTGAGATGGTCTTGTTCTGTCACCCAGGCTGGAGTGCAGTGGCACAATCGTGGTTCACTGCAACCTCCAGCTCCTGGGCTCAAGCGATCCTTCCACCTCAACCTCCCGAGTAGCAGGGACCACCAGCGCCCGCCACCATGCCTGGCTAATTAAAAAAATTTTTTTTAGACGTGGGTGCGTGTGTGTATGTGTTGGCGGGGCGGGGGGGGGGTCCTCACTATGTTGCCCAGGCTGATTTTGAACTCCTGGACTCAAGTGATTCCCTCGCCTTGGCCTCCCAAAGTGCTGGGATTACAGGTATCAGCCACTGCACCCAGCCCTTGAGGTATCTTTGAGGCACTTGGATGCGTGCATCGGGAGCTCCAAGGAGAGGAAAAAGCTGGAGTTAGGAGCTTAGATGTCACCAGGATCTAGGGAGAGATGGCTTAGTGGGAAAGGGTTGTTACAGAGGAAGAGGGCCAAAGCTCAAGCCTTGTGAAAGGAGCCTGCCAAGGAGACAGAGAACACAGGACCTGAGACGATGAAGGCTGACTTGAAAAATACCTTCAGTGTTTGGTGACATGAAATCACCGGTAACTGTAGTAAGGGCTGTTTTATAGTGGAGGAATGGAGGCGAAACCCAGTTTTAGAATGGGTTGAGGAATGCGTGGGAGGTGAAGAAATGGAGACAGCCTGGCTAAGTGCTTTGGTTGTGAAGGGAGAGGAGAGAGGGGAGCAGGAGGCGGATGTGAGATTAAGGAAGTTTTTTGTTTTTGTTTTTTTAACGAAGAGATGAGCATCTGTAAATGTCAACAGGAAGAATTCAAATTTGGTGGAGATGGGGGCAGGGTGGGGTGGCTGTATCTATGTGAGGGAAAAGGGCTAAGGAAGAGGTGGGTGCCTGGGAAGGTAGGAGGGAATTGGCTCCCCAGCACAGGTGGCAGCTCGTGCGAAGCCTGGGAGGAGCAGCCGCAGGCAGGTTGGTGTAGTTGGCTGTGAGAGATGAGGGCAGTCCCATCCCCTGGTCCTGTTCAGTGACTCCAGAGGGGAGCCCAGCTGCTGGGGTTCGGTGACTGCAGCCCCTCCGCCGCTGCGTCTGCTCGGGCGGCCCTGAACTGCCCTGTTTCATGAGTGAGCAGTGCCTCAGCCTTGCCTCGGGCTCCTGTCCTGTAAGAGCCCCCCGCATCCCCCCTTTGGAATGGAGCAGAAGTGGGGAAAGGCTGCCTGGACTGGCCAGGGCTCGGATTAGAAGCGTTGAAGGACAGGACCAGAATTCCTTTTCTCGGGCGGGAGCACACTGAAGAGGGCAGAAAGCTCGACATTTGCTCGGGAGAGAAGCCCAACTGTTTATTCTGGGGTTTTTTTGTTTTTTGTTTTGGTGGAAGCTGGAGAGGGGAGGCAGAGAGCAGTGGGGACCTGAAATCGTGGTATTGGGGTGGGTGAGACGGATGGGAGTGGCGGGGGACGTGCCTTCCTGGGCTCAGCCTGGGCCCCTTTGAGGTTGAAGGGGGAAAGGCTGGGGCTAGAAGGACAGCAAGAGTGCCCAGGGCCTCCGGGCTCGGGTGGGAGTACTCTGCAGAGAGCTCCCTCCCGCCTCACAGGAGAGAAACGGGGAGGCAGGGAAGGGCAGGGACAGCAGGAGCCCCCAGGTCAAAGCTCCACTCCAGTGTAAAGCAGTAGCCATATTTGCCTAGAACTGGCCAGATGTTCCCTCCCTCACACAGGCCACAAAGACCTGAGGTGGAGGAGATCCTCTTTCTTTGGGGTCCAGTGATAGCAGGGAGCCCTGTAATATGAGGCCAGACCCCATGCTGGGAGCTGAGTCCTGGGAATGGGGAAGAGGGTTCCTGGGGAGAGGGTGGGTGAAGAAGCCTTTTTAATTATTAACCTGGTTGATTACATCTGACCTGCTGAGCCTCCCGGCTCTATTGATTTTCTCTGAAAGCGCAGCATCTGGAGCTGGTGGCTGCCCAGAGACCGGGGAGAGAGACCACGGGTACAGAGAGGTAGGGGAAGAAGGGCAGGGAGGGGAATGGAAACCAGGCCAGGAGTGGGGGGCTGGGAAGGAGGGAGGAGACAAGGTCTGAGGGCCGGGACATTGTCAGAGGAGTCTTTGGGGATGTGAGGAGGCCAGGAAGTCTAAGCAGGCACTCGGTTGGGGGGTGGGTGGGGGGAGCGCACAGCCAGCACAGCCACAGACACACCACGGAGAGCAGGAGGGAGCCAGAGAGGATCTGGCAGAGGATGAAACTGAAGTCCAGAGAAGCATAGTGATCTGCTCAAGGTGACAAGGTCTGAACCTGCACCAAAACTGAGGTCAGTTGATTTCACTGGATTGAGGAGAGAAGATACAGAAATGAAGGCCCCTGGGGCAAGGGAGAAGCTGAGGTGATGGAAAGTCGGCAAGAGACTAGATGCAATTTACAAATTACCATTTTTCTGAAGGTTGGGACTTTCCTTTTTTTGCCTGTGAGGATATAGTAGACATTTAAAAAATGGCTCTGGTCTGACTGAAGGTAGGGTCAGGCCTTCAAAGGAGGAAGAAAGGGCTAAGTAGAAGTGATGCTAGAGGCCGGGCACAGTAGCTGACGCCTTAGCACTTTGGGAGGCCAAGGCAGGTGGATCACCTGAGGTCAGGAGTTCGAGACCAGCCTGGCCAATGTGGTGAAACTTCATCTCTACTAAAAATACAAAAATTAGCCCGGTGTGATAGTGCACATTTGTAATCCTAGCTACTCAGGAGACTGAGACAGGAGAATCACTTGAACCCAGGAGGTGGAGGTTGCAGTGAGCCAAGATTGCACCATTGCACTCCAGCCTGGGTAACAAGAGCGAAACTCTGTCTTAAAAAAAAAAAGAAGTGATGCTAGAAAGAGCTGGACAGAAGGGAACACCAAGAAGACACCTGTCCCTCTTCACTTAGCCAAATCCAGGGCCCTGACAAGATGGGTTTTCACCAGGACATTTTATGGGGCTCCTGGCTCCCCACTGTTTCTGACAGTAGGATTCCTAGGTCTGTGTCACCTCTGAGACAGAAGGGGAGCAACATACTGGTGGCAGGGACAGAACCACATGCATGGACACTGATGTGCCATCCTGGTCCCCACAGGTCCCCTCACCAGTACAGGTCCTAGAATAGGTCTTCTCTGAGCTGGAGGGGATAAGCCAGAGTGCTTCCTGGGAGAACAGAAAAGGAGCAGGGGGCTCTGAAGACAGAGTCAGTCAGGTACACAGTGAGCAGGGGCGATGTGACGGTAGAGAGACATGGGAACGGAGACAGCACACACACCACATAGCTCTGAGATGATGTGCAAAATGTTATGACTCCATAGACTGAAACAGACACAGCATCTCTTTTCTTTTTTTTTTGAGACAGAGTCTTGCTCTCACCCAGGCCGGAGTGCAGTGGTATGATTTCGGCTCACTGCAACCTCCGCCTCCTGGGTTCAAGTGATTCTCCTGCCTCAGCCTCCCAAGTAGCCGGGATTATAGATGCGCATCACCATACCCGGCTAATTTTTGTATTTTTAGCAGAGATGGGATTTCACCATGTTCACCAGGCTGGTCTTGAACTCCTGACCTCAAGTGATCCACCTGCCTTAGCCTCCCAAAGTGTTGGGATTACAGGTGTGAGCCACTGTGCTGGCCTCAGACACAGCATTCTAAGGCCATGTTGAGAGTGCCAAAGGAAACCAAGGTATTTTACCCCAGAATATACTACTTTGACATATTTTGAGTCGGCTCTCAGAGGGCCAGCACACAGAAGTGGCCCTGCAAAGCTGGCTTTTGAGGGAGATTTGCATCTGCACAGAATCTGCATTGATGCCACCTGGCTTTCTCTGAGGCCCTCCCTGGTCCAAATCTAGGAAAGATTAACTGAGAGTCTGACATGTTTAAAGGTCTGCAAGAAACATATATCAACTGTTCTCTCTGAGGGGTGTTACCTGTGAGGTTTCATTCACACAAAAAGACCACCTTTACTGGCCTGGCCTCCTCTCCCTCCCATAACTATTTCTGCCAAAGTCCAAGTCCCCATTTTTTTTTTTTTTTTTTTTGAGACAGGGTCTCACTCTGTCGCCCAGGCTGGAGTGCAGTGGCATGGTCTCAGCTCACTGCAACCTCCACCTCCCAGGGTCAAGTGAGTCTCATGCCTCAGCCTCCTGAGTAGCTGGGACTACAGGCATGTGCCACCATGCCCAGCTAATTTTTGTATTTTTAGTAGATATAGAATTTCCCCATGTTGGCCAGGCTGGTCTCAAACTCCTGACCTCATGTGATCTGCCTGCCTCAGCCTCCCAAAGTGCTGGGATTACAGGGGTGAGCCACTGCACCTGGCCCAAGCTCCCATTCTTTCTGTAACCTCAAGATGGTATAAAATCAACCATCTGGCTATTTCTTTGACTTCGTATATTTTTTGACTCCCATGCATGTTAGTTCTTCTACTAATCTGCCTTTTTTCAGTTGGTTTTTCAGCAGACCTTCAGAGGGCGCAGGGAAGTGTTCCTTTGGCCCCTGCAGCACCACAGGACCCCAAGTCCTGTCTGTGGTTGTTGTGGTAACGGGTGCCAGCCTGGACCAGTCCTGCATTGTGGAGCTTCACTCTGGACATTCTAAGGGGCAGACTGTGCTGGGGGGTGAGGGATAATAAAGGTGGTGTGTCTGAAGCCTCCTGTCTATACCGTCTTTTCTCTCCCCTTTCTCTGACAGCTCAACATCCTGGTGGATACAGGCAGCAGTAACTTTGCAGTGGGTGCTGCCCCCCACCCCTTCCTGCATCGCTACTACCAGAGGCAGCTGTGAGTCCTGGGGAGAGCCCGGGGGAGGTGCCTTTTCCAAGGATCCAGGGCCAAGAAGGGTCAGGGGAGGGGTACAGAGAGAAAGAGTCGATCCTTAGATTTTCTTCTTGCCAGGGAAGGGGAAGGGCGAAGAAAAGACAGTGACCAGGAGAGACAGGGTGAAGTGGGTGGTTAGAGGAGCTATACCATGGGAAAGGGTGAATTGAGAGGGAGCCAGGAAGTGCTTCAGTACTGAGACAGGGCAGCCTCCTGCGGGAGGGAAAGGAAGAAGGGCCAGTAGCTCACAGAACAATCTTAGGGTGCTCATTTTCTCTGCCTGAATGGGGAGACGAAAACCCCACATCCCCTCGGTGTCTCTCAGTTCTCTGACACCACCAGCTAAGTCTAAGCTGAACAGGCCTCAGTGATAGCTCCCCTTGCTGTGTTCTTACCCAGGGGCCACTCTAGGTGGCTTTGCATAGTCCAAGGACATGAAGGAAAGGGTCTTCCATAAACCCCTCTGCCTAGACCAGTATCAGGGAACTGAAAGCTGAAATATCTCCTCCATGCACCACCCAGGGTGCCACCAGTTGGATTCTGCTTACTGGTGAAAGGGGGGTTGAAGGGGACTGGTGAAAGCGGGGGACTGGTGAAAGGGGGGTTGAAGTGGGCTTTAAGGTAAGAGGCAGTGAGGGATAATCTGGAAGCCCCCTTAGCATAAAAGCAGGAAGAGGAAGGGATGAGAGGACACCAATGTCTGAGACATCTGTGTGTGCAAACATGAGTAGAAGCTTAAATCCTATCCTTGGATTTGTAGGCAGCTGTAAAACCCACCTTCCCTGTTTCCTCCTTTAATGTCCTGATCTAAAAGAAGCAGTCAGGGAGGAGGGTGCAGGTAGGATCGATGAAAGGACATTCATTCCAGCTCCTCATCCCAGTCCCCCACCACACACAGAAGCCCTGGTTAGTGGTGTGATTAAACACAGGTGGGGCTGCCACATGTTGAGCACGTTTCACAGAAGCGGTATGTAATACCAACCTGCTCTTCTGAGATACTTGTGTAAACCCCTTCTCTAGAACTTGCTGTAGAGGTGCCACATTCACCCTGCCTGGCACTTTCTCTACCACAAGAATGGTACCACTAGGTTCCAAGGCAGTAAGAGAGTCAATGGTTCCTTTTCTCTGGGAGCTTGATGGAGCCAGAGGGCGGAAGAGATGCCCGCTAGCTGCCCCTGCAGCAGCAGCAGCAGCAGGCACAATGCACAAAGCCCAGGCTTGTTCTTCACAGGGCCTGAGCTCAAGATCTAGGAATATGAGCAATAGAGACAGGAGACCAAGCCTCAGCAATGGTTCCCTTCATCTATTTGCAAGCCCACTTTACACTCTGTTCTGGGTGATGAGTCTAGGGATGTTTTGCTGAGCAGCCTGAAAGCTGCTAGGATTCACTCTAGGATTCCCCTGAGATGAGATACGGTGGCGTTTGGGAGTAGGTTTAACTGAGATCCTTATACCAGTTTACCAGTTGTGGTTATGCATCCACAGATCTCTACCTTCTTTCCACAGGTCCAGCACATACCGGGACCTCCGGAAGGGTGTGTATGTGCCCTACACCCAGGGCAAGTGGGAAGGGGAGCTGGGCACCGACCTGGTAAGCATCCCCCATGGCCCCAACGTCACTGTGCGTGCCAACATTGCTGCCATCACTGAATCAGACAAGTTCTTCATCAACGGCTCCAACTGGGAAGGCATCCTGGGGCTGGCCTATGCTGAGATTGCCAGGGTGAGAGGAACAGGGCTTGGCCCTATACACTGTATGCACACTGCACGCACAGCACACTACACAGAGAAGGAATTAGAAGAGAGAAGGGGAATTAGCGGAAGGAGGGAAACAATCAGTTTAAAGGATTATTTAATGGGTATAGGGTGGCAGTCTAAATTTTAGCCCTATAGAGGGCAGAACTATAGTGACAGAAGCTGTGATAGGTACAGGAATAGGCTGTGGTTTCTATGTACTCTAAGATCTTTTTTTTTTTGAGACGGAGTTTCACTCTTGTTGCCCAAGCTGAAGTGCAATGGCGCAATCTTGGCTCACTGCAACCTCCGCCTCCTGGGTTCAAGCGATTTTCCTGCCTCAGCCTCCCGAGTAGCTGGGATTATAGGCACCCACCATCACGCCCAGCTATTTTTTTTTATTTTTAGTAGAAATGGGGTTTCATCATGTTAGCCAGGCTGGTCTCAAACTTCTGACCACAGGTGATCCGCTCACCTCGGCCTCCCTAAGTGCTGGGATTACAGGCATGAGCCACTGCGCCCGGCCACTCTAAGATCTTTAATAAAGGTCCCCATAAATCTGAAACAGGTTAGGCATAGGGGGATCAAAGATATATGAACCTGGCCGGGTGCGGTGGCTCACGCCTGTAATCCCAGCACTTTGGGAGGCTGAGGCAAGCAGATCACCTGAGGTCAGAAGTTCAAGACCAGCCTGACCAACATGGTGAAACCCCATCTCTACTAAAAACACAAAAATTAGCTGGGCATATTGGCGCATGCCTGTAATCCCAGCTGCTCAGGAGGCTGAGGCATGAGAATCACTTGAACCCAGGAGGTGAAGGTTGCAGTGAGCTGAGATTAAGCCACTGCACTCCAGCCTGGGCAACGAGAGCCAAACTCTGTCTCAAAAA
>NW_016807677.1:1575798-1589096 GCF_001698545.2 Rhinopithecus bieti
AACTCTGTCTCAAAAAAAAAAAAAAAAAAAAAAATCTATGATTCTGTGAACCCATCAATACTGTCCTGTTTGCATTGCCAGGGCTCCTGCTAATCCTTCCTCTGCCAAATCTCAGTGCCTTAAGATGGTCTTTCCCAAGGACCATCCCCCAAGCCTTCAAATTTGCCTTCCAGTTTAGACAGGAAGTTGGCCTCTGTCTTTAGGTCCGTATGAAGACTCACTCCTTGTCTCTTTCTGCCAAAGCCTGATGACTCCCTGGAGCCTTTCTTCGACTCTCTGGTAAAGCAGACCCACGTTCCCAACCTCTTCTCCCTGCAGCTTTGTGGTGCTGGTTTCCCCCTCAACCAGTCTGAAGTGCTGGCCTCTGTCGGAGGGAGCATGGTGAGTAGGTCCTCAGAGAGGGGAGGTCCTGGCATTGAGGGAGAGATGGGTGCCATCCTCCCCACTCCCTGAAAGCTACACCATAGTTTTGGCTCTGATACTTAGAATCAGGAGGAACCTCTTTATATTCCCTACCCTCACTTTATTTTTCCATTCTTTTCTTCTTTGAGTTATTCTAGAAAGGAATCAAGGCACCTATGGTAAACTTAGAAAGGAAGGCTATTAGGAAAATTTCAAAGGAAATGAAAATAAGACTTGTTGAATTTAAATTATTCAGTTTGATGGTCAGAAGGCAGAGATATAAAGAAGTGTGTCTATTTATTAATTAATTAGAACAATGGTGAATGGTTCTCCAATAAGCAGAGAAAATAAAACTTATAATATAAACAAATAACCATTCATTCAACATTTATTGTGGCAGTTTAGATTTAAATAACTTTATATCAAGGGCTGTATGATTCTGAAACAAATAGTCAAAAATCCCAGAAAGTCTTTTCTCCTGAACACATTTAAGAAACTAGGTATCACTTTGGGCATGATTTGTTTAGAAGCAGGAAGATGAAAAGGGTAGCCTGTAGAAGACCTTGCCACCCCAAGAAATCATTGCTCTTATTGCTTGGTCATTGGGGGACTCACTCTCCTTCTGTGCCAGGACACAGGTACCTGCCTTTTTTTTCCCCTAGATCATTGGAGGTATCGACCACTCGCTGTACACAGGCAGTCTCTGGTATACACCCATCCGGCGGGAGTGGTATTATGAGGTGATCATTGTGCGGGTGGAGATCAATGGACAGGATCTGAAAATGGACTGCAAGGAGGTAATAAAACCAAGGGAGACCCAGGGAACGTAAAGCGGTAGGCAGTACAATGTGAAGGAAGCCTCTGGTTATGATGTTGAGAGGATGAGGCAGAAGTAATAGGACCTGCAGAAAGGGTTGGAAGTTGAGCCTAGAACAGTCAGGGGCTTAATGGTCACACAGCAGGATCTGAGGTTTGGGGCCTAGGGACTGGTAGTGAAAAAAAACAAAAAATGGAACTAGCTCTGATGTCTGGACTCTAGTCACTGCCTTGCTTTGTAGCCTTGGGCAAGTCTTTTGTGAGACAGGGTGATAGAATGAAGAGTCTGTCTTTGGAGTCTGGAAGACCCAGATCTGAATGTAGCTCTGATTTCTACTAGCTATGTACCCTTAGGCCAGTTACTATTCTGTGTTTCAGTTTCCTTATCTGCAAAACAGGTAAAAACAACTTGCTCAGAATATCAGAGATAATGTATAAAGTGTTTATCTCTGTGGTTGGCAGTACTCAATAAAAGGTAAATCATTTATGTCTTCCTTCCCTAGATTCTTATGTACGTTAAATTAGAATAGATATAAATGTACTAAGAAAAGTTAAAAGCGGCCGGGCGTGGTAGCTTATACCTGTAATCCCAGCACTTTGGGAGGCCAAGGCGGGGCAGATCATTTGAGGTCAGGAATTCGAGACCAGCCTGGCCAACATGGTGAAACCCCATCTCTACTAAAAATAACCAGGTGTGGTGGCAGGCACCTGTAGTCCCAGCTACTTGGGAGGCTGAGGCAAAAGAATGGTTTGAACCCAGGAGGCAGAGGTTACAGTGATCCAATATCACACCACTGCACTCCAGCCTGGGTGACAGAGCTAGACTCCGTCTCAAAAAAAAAAAAAAAAAAAAAAAAAAAAAACAAAAAAAAAGAAACGAAGAAAAGTTAAAAGCACTATACAGGGTATTTTTATTTTCAAGTCTGGAGACTACCTGCCAACCCAAGATAACAAGAATAAACATTTACCGAGTGCCTTCTATCTTCTGGGCACGATTCTAAGTGCTTTAAATTGTTCATTTATTTAATCCTTACAATAACCCTTTTAGGTAGGTACTATTTTTATCCTCACTTTAGAGATGAAGAAACTGAGGCACAGAGGTTAACTTGTCCAAGCAAGTACACTTAGAAGGTGCCAAAGCCAAGAGGCCAAGCCAGCCGCGGCCCCAGCAATAACCTCCTACTGCCCAGAGCCCAGCATCAAAAACCTTTTGCTTTTCTACCTCTCTTTTTCCCCTCTTAGTACAACTATGACAAGAGCATTGTGGACAGTGGCACCACCAACCTTCGTTTGCCCAAGAAAGTGTTTGAAGCTGCAGTCAAATCCATCAAGGCAGCCTCCTCCGTGAGTGGACTAAGGATGGGGGTAAAAGAGATGGTACAGTGTCAGAGGGAGGTGGTGAGAGTCACATTCTTCAGCAACAGCCAAGATGTCTGCACTTAGACCCTTCTACTCAGAGCTCTTAAAACACTCTTCCCCTCGCCAGGCGTGGTGGTTCACGCCCGTAATCCCAGCACTTTGGGAGGCCAAGGTGGGCAGATCACTAGGTCAGGAGTTCAAGACCAGCCTGACCAACATGGTGAAACCCCATCTCTACTAAAAGTACAAAAATTAGCTGGGTGTGGTGGCGCGAGCCTGTAATCCTAGCTACTCGGGGGGCTGAGACAGGAGAATCGCTTGAACCCAGGAGGTGGAGGTTGCGGTAAGCCATCATCACACCACTGCACTCCAGCCTGGGCAACAGAGTAAGACTCTGTTTAAAAAAAAAAAAACTCTTCCCCCTCTTTAAGGCTGTCACTTTGCTCATCACACAATCTCCCTGGTACAAAAGTTTGACATCACACTCCTACTCTCTTCCTGTAATTCTTTGGTTGGTTTATCCCTCCCCACTTTGGATATTTCACTGGAAAAGCAAATGAAGGGCCCAGTTAATGTATCCGAACATGGGAGGGGTGAGATGATAAAGAGTCTTTTCCTCATTGTTACCCCTTCTTGTCAATGCAGACAGAGAAGTTCCCTGACGGTTTCTGGCTAGGAGAGCAGCTGGTGTGCTGGCAAGCAGGCACCACCCCTTGGAACATTTTCCCAGTCATCTCACTCTACCTAATGGGTGAGGTTACCAACCAGTCCTTCCGCATCACCATCCTTCCACAGGTATGTCCCAGCCTGAGTCAGGGGGATCTCT
Organism: Rhinopithecus bieti; assembly: GCF_001698545.2. Taxonomy (NCBI): domain Eukaryota; kingdom Metazoa; phylum Chordata; class Mammalia; order Primates; family Cercopithecidae; genus Rhinopithecus; species Rhinopithecus bieti. The sequence goes on from NW_016807677.1 coordinate 1,579,202, forward strand.
CTTAAAAGTACACACTGGGAGACAGTGAGCAGGTATGGCTTGCCAGAACTTGGAAGACAAAACAGATGAGTAGTGTCCAGTGGTAAAGGGGTCTTAGAAAACCTGTTAGAGCTCAGGGATGGTAAAGGGAAGGGCACAGATGCCTACAAGGCAGAGATGGGGTGAAGGAGAGTGAGGAAGACACTCACCCTGTGATTGCTTACCCCTAGCAATACCTGCGGCCAGTGGAAGATGTGGCCACGTCCCAAGACGACTGTTACAAGTTTGCCATCTCACAGTCATCCACGGGCACTGTTATGGGAGCTGTTATCATGGAGGGCTTCTACGTTGTCTTTGATCGGGCCCAAAAACGCATTGGCTTTGCTGTCAGCGCTTGCCATGGTGAGAGTACCAGGGCTGAGGGTTTGGGGTCAGTCTCTCCATATTTTCCTTGTCAAACAACAGTTAGTATACCTGGGCCTGTCAGTTTAGAGGAGGGTAGTAACAGTTGCCTCAAACCCAAGTCAACAATTGTGCAAAAGTTAGTGTCAATGCTCATCCTTTTTTTGTACTGCCTGCCATGACCACTGCCTGGATTGGTAACCTCTGTTGGAAACCGAGAGCAGCAAGAGCTACCTGTGTACCCTGAGAAGCTCTTGATGCAAGGGTAGCAGGCTGAGCCTATAGTGACCCTGTCAGCTGCCACATGGTGAGGTTGAATGCTACTTCAGAAAGGTGGCAGGGTTTTGCAGTTGAATTTCAGCAGCAGAAAGTAAGTTTACTAGGTGTGGCTTTTGGTCAATTCAGAACTACTGACTTGTAGTTATCACTCCTACCGGCTGGGTATACAAGGGCGGGCTGCTACTCCCAGTGACTTGGGAGGAGAGACAGGCCTCCACCTGGTGCTGGCTTCCCGGCCTGCTCCTAAATATCTCCTGGAAAGGAGATGGGATAGCTTCTGCATGGGCTAATTTCAAGGCCTCACTATCAGGAAGTTCTTTTTGTTATGTAACCCAAACTGCTCTATGACAATGACAGCTGTCCATTCACATTTACCCTCTCCCCAGTGCACGATGAGTTCAGGACGGCAGCGGTGGAAGGCCCTTTTGTCACCCCGGACATGGAAGACTGTGGCTACAACATTCCACAGACAGATGAGTCAACTCTCATGACCATAGCCTATGTCATGGCTGCCATCTGCGCCCTCTTCATGCTGCCACTCTGCCTCATGGTGTGTCAGTGGCGCTGCCTCCGCTGCCTGCGCCAGCAGCATGATGACTTTGCTGATGACATCTCCCTGCTGAAGTGAGGAGGCCCATGGGCAGAAGATAGAGATTCCCCTGGACCACACCTCCGTGGTTCACTTTGGTCACAAGTAGGAGACACAGATGGCACCTGTGGCCAGAGCACCTCAGGACCCTCCCCACCCACCAAATGCCTCTGCCTTGATGGAGAAGAAGGAAAAGGCTGGCAAGGTGGGTTCCAGGGACTGTACCTGTAGGAAATAGAAAAGAGAAGAAAGAAGCACTCTGGTGGCGGGAATACTCTTGGTCACCTCAAATTTAAGTTGGGAAATTCTGCTGCTTGAAACTTCAGCCCTGAACCTTTGTCCACCATTCCTTTAAATTCTCCAACCCAAAGTATTCTTCTTTTCTTAGTTTCAGAAGTACTGGCATCACACCCAGGTTACCCTGGCATGTGTCCTTGTGGTACCCTGGCAGAGAAGAGACCAAGCTTATTTCCCTGCTGGCCAAAGTCAGTAGGAGAGGATGCACAGTTTGCTATTTGCTTCAGAGACAGGGACTGTATAAACAAGCCTAACATTGGTGCAAAGATTGCCTCTTGAATTTAAAAAAAAAAAAACTAGATTGAATATTTATACAAATGGGGGCGGCTGGAAAGAGGAGAAGGAGAGGGAGTACAAAGACAGGGAATAGTGGGATCGAAGCTAGGAAAAGCAGAAACAAAACCACTCACCAGTCCTAGTTTTAGACCTCATCTCCAAGATAGCATCCCATCTCATAAGATGGGTGTTGTTTCAATGTTTTCTTTTCTGTGGTTGCAGCCTGACCAAAAGTGAGATGGGAAGGGCTTATCTAGCCAAAGAGCTCTTTTTTTAGCTCTCTTAAATGAAGTGCCCACTAAAAAGTTCCACTTAACACATGAATTTGTACCATATTAATTTCACTTGTCTCTACCTGAACCCTTATTCTACATATGATAGGTAGCACCAAAATATCCTAACCCCCTAAGCTCCAGGTGCCCTTTGAGAGAGCAACTGGACTATATAGCAGGGCTGGGCTCTGTCTTCCTGGTCACAGGTTCACTCTTTCCCCCAAATCTTCCTCTGGAGCTTTGCAGCCAAGGTGCTAAAAGGAATAGGTAGGAGACCTCTTCCTCCTAATCCTTAAAAGCATAATGTTGAAGATTCATTCAACAGCTGATGCCCTATAACCCCTGCCTGGATTTCTTCCTATTAAGCTATAAGAAGTAGCAAGATCTTTACATAATTCAGAGTGGTTTCATTGCCTTCCTGCCCTCTCTAATGGCCCCTCCATTTATTTGACTAAAGCATCACACAGTGGCACTAGTATTATATCAGGAGTATGAGAAATACAGTGCTTTCTGGCTCTAACATCATTGCCTTCAGTATCAAGGCTGCCTGGAGAAAGGATGGCAGCTTCAGGGCTTCCTTATGTTCTCCACCACAAGAGCTCCTTGATGAAGGCCATCTTTTTCCCCTATCCTGCTCTCCCCTCCCGGCTCCTAATGGTACGTGGGTACCCAGGCTGGTTCTTGGGCTAGGTAGTGGGGACCAAGTTCATTACCTCCCTATCAGTTCTAGCATAGTAAACTACGGTATCAGTGTTAGTGGGAAGAGCTGGATTTTCCTGGTATACCCACTGCATCCTACTCCTATCTGGTCAACACGCTGCTTCCAGGTATAGGACCTGCCAAGTGTGGAATTACCTGATAAGGGAGAAGGAAATACAAGGAGGGCCTCTGGTGTTCCTGGCCTCAGCCAGCTGCCCACAAGCCATAAACCAATAAAACAAGAATATTGAGTCAGTTTTTTATCTGGGTTCTCTTCATTCCCACTGCACTTGGTGCTGCTTTGGCTGACTGGGAACACCCCATAACTACAGAGCCTGACAGGAAGACTGGAGACTGTCCACTTCTAGCTCGGAACTTACTGTGTAAATAAACTTCCAGAACTGCTACCATGAACTGAAAATGCCACATTCTGCTTTATAATTTCTACCCATGTTGGGAAAAACTGGCTTTTTCCCAGCCCTTTCCAGGGCATAAAATTCAACCCCTTTAATAGCAAGTCCCATCAGCCTATTATTTTTTTTAAAGAAAACTTGCACTTGTTTTTCTTTTTACAGTTACTTCCTTCCTACCCCAAAACTATAAGTGTAAAAAAAAAAAAAGTCTTAACAGCTTCTTGCTTGTAAAATATGTATTATACATCTCTATTTTAAATTCTCCTGAAAATGACTGTCCCATTCTCCACTCACTGTATTTGGGGCCTTTCCCATTGGTCTGCATGGCTTTTATCATTGCAGGCCAGTGGACAGAGGGAGAAGGGAGAACAGGGGTGGCCAACACTCGTGTTGCTTTCTGACTGATCCTGAACAAGAAATAGTAATACTGAGGCGCTCGCTCCCATGCACAACTCTCCAAAACACTTATCCTGCTAGAATGGGCTTTCTAGGATCTTTACTGGGAAGCAGTTAAGCCCCCTCCTCACCACTTCCTTTTTTTTTTTCTTTACTCCTTTGGCTTCAGAGGATTTTGAAAAGAAACAATATGCTTTACACTCATTTCCAATTTCTAAATTTTCAAGGGATACTGAAAAATACGGCAGGTGGCCTAAGGCTGCTATAAAGTTGAGGGGAGAGGAAATCTTAAGATTACAAGATAAAAAAATGAATCCCCTAAACGAAAAGAACAATGGAACTGGTCTTCCATTTTGCCACCTTTCCTGTTCATGACAGCTACTAACCTGGAGACAGTAACATTTCATTAACCAAAGAAAGTGGGTCACCTGACCTCTGAAGAGCTGAGTACTCAGGCCACTCCAATCACCCTACAAGATGCCAAGGAGGTCCCAGGAAGTCCAGCTCCTTAAACTGATGCTAGTCAATAAACCTGGGCAAGTGAGGCAAGAGAAATGAGAAAGAATCCATCTGTGAGGTGACAGGCAGGGATGAAAGACAAAGAAGGAGAGGAGTATCAAAAGCAGACAGGAGATCATTTAGTTGGGTCTGAAAGGAAAAGTCTTTGCTATCTGACATGTATTGCTAGGACCTGTAAGCATTTTAGGTCCCATAATGGAAAAAAAATCAGCTATTGGTAGTATAATAATGTCCTTTGCCTGGAGTCAGTTTTTTAAAAAAGTTAACTCTTAGTTTTTACTTGTTTAATTCTAAAAGAGAAGGGAGCTGAGGCCATTCTCTGTAGGAGTAAAGATAAAAGAATAGGAAAAGATTCAAAGCTCTAACAGAGTCACAGCTTTCCCAGGTATAAAACCTAAAATTAAGAAGTACGACAAGCAGAGGTGGAAAATGATCTAGTTCCTGATAGCTACCCATAGAGCAAGTGATTGATAAATTTGAAATCCAAACTGTTTTCTTAGTATCACTTTGGTCTCCATTGTTCCCAGGACAGGAAATATGTCCCCCATAACTTTCTTGCTTCAAAAATTAAAATCCAGCATCCCAAGATCATTCTGCAACTAATTTTGCACAGACATCTCCTCACCCCAGTGCCTGTCTGGAGCTCACCCAAGGTCACCCAACAACTTGGTTGTGAACCAACTGCCTTAACCTTCAGGGGGAGGGGGATTCGCTAGACTAGGAGACCAGAAGTGAATGGGAAAGGGTGAGGACTTCACAATGTTGGCTGGTCAGAGCTTGATTAGAAGCCAAGCCAGTGGCAGCAAAGGAAGGCTTGGCCCAGGAAAAACCTGTGGGTTGTGCTAATTTCTATCCAGAAAATAGATTGGACAGAAGCTTGTGGGGTGCATGGAGGAACTGGGACCTGGTTATGTTGTTATTCTCGGACTGTGAATTTTGGTGATGTAAAACAGAATATTCTGTAAACCTAACGTCTGTATAAATAATGAGCGTTAACACAGTAAAATATTCAATAAGAAGTCAAACTACTAGGGTTACTTTTTTTTCCTCAATCAGAGTCTCATTTTATCCATTTGGAGTAGAGTGGCTAAAACAATACTGAGGCTTCTGGAGGCTTTCAGTAAGCAAGGCATCTGGTTGGACAGTGGGTGAGCACCAGGCTTTAAATCTGCATACATGAGCCTTAAGAAAATGGACTAGAGGCTGAGCCAAACCAAAGCAGAATGGCCTTAGAGCAACAGCAGGTTCCTAGGTGGTTTTTATATTATATTTGAAAACAGCCCTGGGCAGGGATATCATAATTTCAGGCCAAACTAAACATCATCTTCCCTACAATCTGCATCCCCCCAAAGGAATTGCAAGATGAGGGGGAACAGACTGTTTCTGCATAATATACATACTTTCATTTACGAACATTGGAATACAGACTTTCTATACACACATTACCTATATAATAAAAATGTACATGGCATGAGTATATGTCACTGTATAAATATAGAGTTTTAGAAATCTTGAACCCGCGCTTCCTGTTCACATCAGTTTCTCTTCTTCTTCCTCCCCAGTCAGGTCCGTCATTTAAGAGTTGGACAAAAGGGACAAGTGTCATTTGTGTTGGTCTGGGCCCAGAATTTTATACACTGGAAAGAAAGAAAGACACACCTCAGGTTTATCTGGAAAGACAAAGGGAAGGAAGGAGAGAATGCCAATAAGGTTCAACAAGGCCTAAGTCAGAGAAGTTCTTACACTGAGGTACAAGAGGGGCTTTTTTTTCTTTTTTCTTTTTTCTCCTTTTCAGACAGAGTCTCCCTCTATTGACCAGGCTGGAGTGCAGTGGTGCGATCTCAGCTCACTGGAATCTCTGCTTCCTGGGTTCAAGCTATTCTCCTGCCTCAGCCTCCCGAGTAGCTGGGATTACAGGCAGGCGTTCACCACCATTCCCGGCTAATTTTTGTATTTTTAGTAGAGATGGGGTTTCACTTTGTTGGCCAGGCTGGTCTCAAACTCTGGCCTCAAGTGATCTGCCTGCCTCAGCCTCCCAAAGTGCTGGGATTACAGGTGTGAGCCACCGCATCCGGCCCCAAGAAGGGCTATTCAATGGCTCTTACCCTAAAAGAATCCTCAGTGCAAGTGAACCTGTCCTTTTTAAGAGGAACATTAACAATAAGCTGATGAAAGTGTTCATGATGCTGCTTTTTGTTGAATGTCTAGTGTGGCTTGCTCCCCCTTAGGATCTATTTCGCCTGAGATGAGCGTCTCTGTTCTAATACCTGACACCCTCAAATCTTATTCAGGAATTTTTCTTACCAAGAATTTAGAAGTAAATTCAGTTTCTACCTCTTGGAAAAGCAAAATGAACAAAACAAAATGGTTAAGAGGGAATCATCCCTGCTACTAAGAGACTTAACTCTGCCTGGCAACATGAAAAAATAGGAATGACTCGTCAGCCTGTGAAGATAATCTCTAACCGGCAAGCCTTCCAAGCTATTCTGTAATGGAGTTACTAATCTCATACTCAGGTCCTCCATTCCATTCCTCTCATCTAGGCAAAGTCTTCTGACAATGCTGTATTTTGAACAATAGTTAGATATGTGGGATTATCACTCATGGTCAATTTTCCAAGAAAGTGATTTAGTGCTCAGTATGAATTGCTTATCCAGTCCCCTGAAGGGAATGGGGTAAAAAGTTGAGAGATCCTAACTGCAGTATTCTGAATTCTGCTAATGTTTAAGCCACAATTTACTGAAAACCTTATGATTAGACATTAGAGACCAGGTGCAGTGGCTCACGCATGTAATCCCAGCACTTTGGGAGGCTGAGGCAGGAGGATCACCTGAGCCCAGGAGTTTGAGACCAGCCTAGGCAACATAACAAGACCTTGTCTCTACTAAAAAAGAAAAAAAAATTAGCTGGGCATGATGGCATGTACCTGTAGTCTCAGCTACTAGAGCCTGAAGCATCTTAAGCCTAGGAGATTGAGGCTGTAGTGAGCTATAATCATGCCACTGCATTCCAGTCTGGGCAACAGAATAAAACCCTGTCTCAAAAGACAAACAAAAAAAGGCTGGGCGCGGTAGCTCACGCCTGTACTCCCAACACTTTGGGAGGCCGAGACGGGCGGATCACAAGGTCAGGAGTTTGAGACCAGCCTGGCCAATATGGTGAAACCCCGTCTCTACTAAAAACACAAAAATTAGCCAGGCGTGTTGGCGGGCGCCTGTAGTCCCAGCTACTCAGGAGGCTGAGGCAGGAGAATCACTTGAACCTGAGAGGTGGAGGTTGCAGTGAGCTGAGATTGCACCACTGCACTACAGCCTGGGCAACAGAGCAAAACTCTGTCTAAAAAAAAAAAAAAAAAGAGCACCAACACAGTAAAAGAGAAGTTATTTTAGCTATCAGGAAAAAAAAGAGTAGAAAATGAGAAAGAAAAATTATTTTAGCTGTCAGAAGAGAAAGTGTAGACAATGAGGAAAGTCTGTAACACCTACCTCCTTGTGCAATACATGGGTACACGCCATTGGATGCAGCTCACTGGGCTGGACGAGTTTCTGGCACATTAGACATAGCTTACAGGTGGCTGGAGCCTGTAGAACAGAGGCGGCATGGTCAAAAGGTAAGGAACCTCTGGGTCTCCTTGCCTTTTATGCCCATAATTCCATGTAGCAAAAAGATTTATATCAAAAGAAATAAAAATCCAAATATAGATTCTTGCCTAAAATATTTGCATTTTCCCAGTAGGGCTGCAAATAACCCAACTGATGGTTTCTTCCTGCACTCCACCTGTAAACCCACTCCTTCCTCACCTCCAGCTTCTCCATATCACAGTGTTCAAAGAAAAAGAGTCTTACATGTGAAGACCTTCCAGGATATGAAACTTGGGCAGAAGGCAAGAACATTGGGGTATTGATTTGAGCCAGTGGAGCAGGGAACAAGGCCCGGATGCGACCAAGTGGCTGTAGGTAGAAACATTGTCAGAGGAAGGGAAGAGAGTCTGAGTAACAGAGCATATCACAAAAATCACTTATTTCCCAGTCCAGCAAAGGAAAAAAGCAGACTAGTCACCTCTGACTGGAATGCTTCTTCCCTCCCCACGTTTTTCTGAAATCTACCTCTTCCCCAGCCCTCAGCAGGCCTCAGTTCTCTCCCACGTGGCTTTTCTCACCTGAGTACTTGCTGCCACCCGCTCATGCTCTGCCAGTCGTGCAGCAACCAACTGGATAAGTTCCTCCATGGTCAGGCCTGCCATGGTGGTACGTGCTGTCTTGATCTGCTGAAGAATGTTGGTCATCTGGGCCCTGAGAAAGAAAAATGTTGAGGGAGAGAAAGCCTACACTATACCCACAGGGAACACCCATGTAACCTCCTCTATTTTAACCCATAAGCATTTCTCTGATAAAGACATCTGAATCAGTCCTTGAAGATACTTACTTATTGCACTGTGGGAAGCGAGTCAGCAGCTTCTCCAGGATCTTCTCCAGTTTGTCTACTGGTTGGGGCCGGGGAGTTTCAGTAGAAGCCTTAACACCGCCCAAGCCTGGGGGAGGCGGGATGGAGGCGGCAGGGGGCATGTGTGGACCGTGGGGCTGACAAGGGAACCCAAGCCAGGGCTGTTTCTGCCATGGGAGCCAGGAAGGGATGAGGAAGGCTGGTTGGGCTGGGAAAGGGCAGGGTTCAGGATTGGGAAAGACAAGGAGCGGGGATCTGCACTGGGCATAACCATGGGCATTGTGACCTGCCCAATGGAGAAGGGCATCCGAGGAGCCAGAGAGGGACTGGGTTGGAACACCTGAAGCATGAAGTCTGTCTGCAGAGGAGAAGAGGTAGAGGACAAGAGAGAAAGGAAGAAAAAAAAGTTTACAAAACTGGAGAAGAAATCAATGAACAACTCTTGTATTGAATAGGGATGATCCCAATATCTTCATAAAAAAGAACACGTAGAAGACTCTGCTTCTGCTACCAACACAGAAAGGTGAACTTCCCCCCAAAGCCAGCTCTCTTACCTCTGATGGGGGTGGAGGTAAAGTGGGAGTAGGGATTTGAGGAAGGCTGCTCAGCTTGGCTCCATTCCTCACTAACTGGATATGACTATTAAATTGGTCCTAAAAAAAAAAAAAGAAGGTTATTTTTACTGCTGAACTGACTGAGGCTCTCTAGAAAGACAGCACCATCCATTATCAGGAAAACTATTAAAGGAATAGTAGTTGCATTGCCCTAAATGGCAATGCAAAAGGCTATCTCCCGATTGCGGGAAGTGTTGAGCACAGACCAACACTGACTGAATGATGACTCATAAATACACTTACACGAACATTCTTTTTCATTATCCGAACTCCATTCAGTCTTGTCTCCCACTCCTGTTTGGAACGAACTGTCTCCAGTGTTGGGGGAGTTGACCTTTCAAGAAACCAACAGGAATTTACAGATTTAAAGAAAGCCCTGCTGGGCACAGTGACTCACGCCTGTAATCCCAGCACTTTGAGAGGCCAAGGCAGGCAGATCACTTGAGCTCAGGAGTTCCAGACCAGCCTGGGCAATGTGGCTAAACCCTGTCTCTTAAAAAAATGCAAAATAAGCTAGGTGTGGTGGCTTGCGCCTATAGTCCCAGCTACTTGGGAGGCTGAGGTAGGAGGATGGCTTGTGCTCAGGAGCCAGAGGCTGCAGTGAGCCAAGATGGTACCACTGCACTACAGAGGGAGACCCTGTCTTAAAAAAAAAAAAAAAAAAAAAAAAAAAAAAAGCCCATTCTCCATTTTTTGAAGAGCTAAAAAAAAAAATAA
>NW_016807677.1:1590455-1694336 GCF_001698545.2 Rhinopithecus bieti
AAAAAAAAAAAAAAATGTTGTGGCCAGGTGTGGTGGCTCGTGCCTGTAATCTCAGCACTTTGGAAGTCCAAGATGGGCAGATCACTTGAAGTCAGGAGTTTGAGACCAGCCTGGCCAGCATGGTGAAACCCCATCTCTACTAAAATACAAAAATTAGCTGAGTGTGATGGCACACGCCTGTAGTCCCAGTTACTCAAAAGGGTGAGGCAAGAGAATTGTTTGAACCTGGGAGGCAGAGGTTGCAGCGAGCTGAGATCGCACCACTGCACTCCAGCCTAGGTTACAAAGCGAGACTCTGTCTCAAAAAAAAAAAGGTTTGTATCTCCACTTCCTAAAATAAGGTTACCTACAGCAGGAAAAAGACTGCATCTTAGAACAAAAGCCCTCCATTGAAGGCAGAACGTTCTATGTTCAAGAGAATTCAAAACCATTATGGCATTCTGCATTCTTATTTCCCTACATGTCTTTTAGTATGGGTCCTGAAGAACGCAGGACTAAACACAGGGGTCCACCTTTTTGTTTGTTTGTTTTTTATAGACAGGGTCTCACTCTGTTGCCCAGACCAGAGTACAGTGCTATGATCTTGGTTCACTGCAGCCTCAACCCCCTGGACTCAAGCAATCTTCTTGCCTTAGCCTCCCAAGTTACTGGGACTACAGACACACGCCACCACGCCTGGCTGATGTTTGTTTATTATTTTTTGTAGAGACAAGGGTCTCACTTTGTTCTACAGGCTGTTCTCAAACTCCTGGGCTCAAGTGATCCTGCTACCTCCGCCTCCCACAGTGCTGGGATTACAGGCTACTGTGCCTGGCCAGAGGCCTACTTAATATTCACCCTTAATGCAGCAAACCACTAATTCGCTGCTAAGCACACTGATACAAGCTTATTAATTTTCAATTTTCCTAGCTATAGTAAATATGCTTCAAAAAGAAAAAAATGTTCTCTTCATACCTCAAGACTTCTCATTTTCCTTGGTTTCCTCCCTCCCTACATGCTGTCCCCCCAACTCAGCATGAGAGTGACCAACTGTCCTGGTTTGCCCAGTACTGAGGCATTTCCCAGGATGGATGACTTTCAGTGCTAAAACTGGGATGGGTGATCACCCTACTCAGAACTATAGAGGCCGTTAAGCAACACAGCTGGCAAAAGAATTTCTTTATATTACATTTGATTATGGTAAGTTTTATAGCTGGAAGCCTGGATTACCAAAATCAGTGAACAGAATGGGATGAAAACACTTAGATTATCTCCCCTACATTTTAGAAAAGTAAAAATAAGAAGAAAAGCTTGGGAGGAGTTACATGGTTTTTGTTTTTTGTTTGAGACAGTCTCGGTCTGTCGCCCAGGCCAGAGTGCAATGGCGTGATCTTGGCTCATGGCAACCTCTGCCTCCCGGGTTCAAGCAATTCTCCTGCCTCAGCCTCCTGAGTAGGTGGGACTACAGGTACGTGCCACTATGCCTACCTAATTTTTTGTGTTTTTAGTAGAGACAGGGTTTCACTGTGTTAGCCAGGATGGTCTCGATCTCCTGACCTCGTGACCCACCCGCCTCAGCCTCCCAAAGTGCTAGGATTACAGGTGTGAGCCACTGAGCCCAGCCAAGATTTACATATTAAGAGAAACGTTCCCACTTTTCTTTTTTCTTTTTTTTTTTGAGAGGGAGTCTTTATCTGTTGCCCAGGCTGGAGTGCAGTGGCACAATCTTGGCTCACTGTAGCCTCCACCTCTCAGGTTCAAATGATTATCCTGCCTCAGTCTCCTGAGTAGCTGGATTACAGGCGCCCACCACCATGCCCAGCTAATTTTTTTTGTATTTTTAGTAGAGATGGGGTTTCGCCATGTTGGCCAGGGTGGTCTTGAACTCCTAACCTCAGGTGATCCACCCACCTCGGCCTCCCAAAGTGCTGGGATTATAGTCATGAGCCACCGCGCCTGGCCCCCACTTGTCTTCAGTGAGAGAAACTTTTATTCCCCTTCCGTTTTTGTAGTAACCTTACATATACGAAAGGGAGCAATTTGCTTAACAGAAGTTTATGAGGCCCTTTCCTCTCACACATTCTTGCTTTTGACCCAATTCTCCACACATCCCTGGTTCTCTATTTCATGTATAGGGAGACGGGGTGTGTGTGTGTGCTACACTTATTCATTCAGTCTCTGACATTGTCGGCCCTCTACTGACAAGGTACATTCATCTAATAGAAATGAGAAGTAGGTGGGCATTTTCTGCCTTAATCTTCAGGTAGTGCTTCCCTAAATTAACTTCCTAGCAGAAAACACATTATCTAACAATTCTTTGTGGGTTTTTTTTTTTTTTTGAAACTGTCACCCAAGCTGGAGTACACTGGTAGGATCTTGGCTCACTGCAACCTCCACCTCCCAGGTTCAGGCAATTCTCCTGCCTCAGTCTCCCAAGTAGCTGGGACTATAGATGCGTACCACCACATCTGGCTAATTTTTGTATTTTTAGTAGAGACGGGGTTTTGCCATGTTGGTCAGGTTGATCTTGAACTCCTGACCTCAGGTGATCCACCAGCCTCAACCTCCCAAAGTGCTTGAATTACAAGTGTGAGCCCCTATGCCCAGCCTGATAATTCTTTATACAAGGATTTTATCGGTAGCTGTGTCTTCATGCTACAACACATATTCCTTCAGTTCTAAAATATATGAAGAATCAGATGCTCTTACATAAAAAGATGTGAAATACATTACAGAGTCAATCCACCTAGCTTACTATTCACTCTGACAATCGGATAATTGTAGGAAAACATGACAGTTGCCTTCTGTGATTGATGTTATCCTTCAATATTATAGATGCTCACTGAACATCTCTAACTTTCATTACATTGTCAACTACAAATATAAACTTATATTAGAAAAATCAAGTTATGTCAATGGAGACATTCCACGTATTCACACACAAAAAATCTTTTCCTTTGGGCTTTTTGCCACATTTACCTCACTGGGATCTAACAAAAGGAACTACATTAAGAAATTATTGAGGCCGGGCGCGGTGGCTCAAGCCTGTAATCCCAGCACTTTGGGAGGCCGAGACGGGCGGATCACAAGGTCAGGAGATCGATACCATCCTGGCTAACACGGTGAAACCCCGTCTCTACTAAAAAATACAAAAAACTAGCCTGGCGAGGTGGCGGGCGCCTGTAGTCCCAGCTACTCGGGAGGCTGAGGCAGGAGAATGGCGTAAACCTGGGAGGCAGAGCTTGCAGTGAGCTGAGATCTGGCCACTGCACTCCAGCCTGGGCAACAGAGCAAGACTCCGTCTCAAAAAAAAAAAAAGAAGAAATTATTTTCTTGGCCGGGCGCAGTGGCTCACGCAGTTTGGGAGACCGAGGCAGGTGGATCACAAGGTCAGGAGATCAATACCATCCTGGCTAACATGGTGAAACCCCGTCTCTACTAAAAATACAAAAATTAGCTGGGCGTAGTGGCGAGCACCTGTAGTCCCAGCTACTCGGGAGACTGAGGCAGGAGAATGGCGTGAACCCAGGAGGCAGAGCTTGTGGTGAGCCGAGATCGCGCCACTGAACTCCAGCCTGGGCGACAGAGCAAGNTGATCTTCCTGAATTGGCCTCCCAAAGCTCTGGGATCACAAGCATGAGCCACTGTGCCCAGCCTCATTCCAGTTCTGAGGGGGAATGCTTTCAGCTTTTCTCTCTTCAGTATGATAGTGGCTGTGAGTTTGTCATATATGGCTTTTATTATTTTGAGGTATGTTCCTTCTATGCCTAATTTGTTGAGGGTTTTTACCACAAACGGATACAGGATTTTATCAAATGCTTTTTCTACATCTATTGAAATGATCATAGGGTTTTTAATTTGGTTTATGTGGTGAATCGCATTTATTGACTTGTGTATGCTGAGCCATCCTTGCCTCCCTTGGATGAAACCCACTTGATTGTGCTGAATTATCTTTTTGGTACGCTGTTCAATTCAGTTTTGCTAGTACTTTGCTGAGGACTTCTGTATCTATGTTCAGCAGGGATACTGGTCTGCAGTTTTCTTTTGTTGTTGTGTCCTTTCCTGGCTCTGGCATCAGGCTGAGACTGGCTTTGGAGAATGAGTTAGAGAGGATTCCCTCCTTCTTGATCTTTTGGAATAGTTCCAGTAGAATTGGTATCAGTTCTTTGAATGTCTGGTAGAATTTGGCTGTGAATCCATCTGGACCTGGGATGTTTTGGTTGGGAGATTTTTTAAATCACTGATTCAATCAAACTACTTGCTATTGGTCTGTTCAAGATTTCTGTTTCTTCCTAGTTCAAGCTTGGGGGGTTGTGTGTTCCAGGAATTTATTCAGTTCATCTAGGTTTTCTGGTTTGTATACATATAAGTGTTCACAGTAGTCTCAGATGATCTTTTGTATTTCTGTGGTATCAGTTATGGTATCTCCCTTTTCATTTTTGACTAAGCTTACTTGAATCCTCTCACAGCTAATCTAGCTACTGGTCTATCATTTTTGTTTATCGTTTCAAAGAAACAACTTTTAATTTTATTGATCCTTTGTATTTTTTGGTTTCAATTTTGTTTAGTTCTCTTCTTTGTTATTTCTTTTCTTCTGCTAGCTTTGTGTTTGGTTTCTTCCTGTTTTTTTAGTTCCTTGAGGTGTGATATTATTACATTGTCAATTTGTGATCTGTCTTTTTGATGAAGGTATTTGGCACTACAAACTTCCCTCTTAGTATTGCTTTTGCTGTATCTGAGATTTTGACAACTTCTGTCACTACTATCAATCATTTAAAACAATTTTAATTTCTATCTTGATTTCATTGTTAACTCAAAGATCATTCAGGAGCAGGTTGTTCAATTTCTAATTTTTATAGTTTGAGAGTTCCTCTTCAAATTGATTTCTAGTTTTATACTGCTATGGTCTGAGAAAACATATTATTTCTATTTTAAAAATATATTAAGACTTGTTTCATAACCTATCATATGGCCTATCTTGAAAAATGTGCCACTAGGCCAGGTGCAGTGGCTCACACCTATAATCTCAGTGTTTCTGGAGGCTGAGGTGCATGGATCACTTGAGGTCAAGAGTTCAAGACCAGCCTGGCCAACATGGCAAAACCCCATCTCTACAAAAAAAAAAAATTTACAAAAATTAGCCAGACATCATGGTGCTCATCTGTGGTCTCAGCTACTTGGGAGGCTAAGGCAGAAGAATTGCTCGAACCAGAGAAGCAGAGATTGCAGGGAGCTGAAATTGTGCCATTGCACTCTGGCCTGGGCAACAAAAGCAAAACTCCATCTCAAAAAAAAAAAAAAAAGAATCATGGCTGGGCACAGTCACTCACACGTGTAATCCCAGGACTTCAGGAGGCCAAGGTGGGCAGATCACCTAAGGTCCGGAGTTCGAGACTAGCCTGGTTCAATGTGGTGCAACCTCATCTCTACTAAAAATACAAAAAAAAAAAAAAAAATTAGCTGAGTGTGGTAGTGAGCACCTGTAATTCCAGCTACTCAGGAGGCTGAGGCAGAAGAACTGACTGAACCCAGGAGGTAGAGGTTGCAATGAGCCGAGATCATGCCATTGCAATCCAGCCAGGGCGACAAGAGCGAGTCTCCATCTCAAAAAAGAAAAAAAGAAGTCATTTGTTTTCCCAGTACTAGGGGCTTTCTCCTCTCTCCTCTTAATCTAGTATGATAGTATATTGACCCCAAATTCTAACTAACTACGCCTTTGAGTTACCCACCATTGAGTTATTCCATGTGTATGCACATTGCACATGTAAATAAACTCTGTTTTTCCCTCCTGTTAATCTGTCATTTTGAAACTGTCCCTATATACTGTATGAAATTCATCAGGGAAGAAGAGCGGGGAGAAACGAAAATAAACAAGGCTTGCAGCACATGCAGTGTTTATCATGAGGTCAGCTTGCTCTCTGACTAGCTTCTTCACCAGTGTTTGGTGCCTGCTGTCTCAGAATCACATAGACCCTGCTACGAGATTAAAGTTTCCCTTAAGTGTTCTATAGAAAACATGAACATTATAAAACATTGAGTTTTCCCTTTAAGATATTACTTCAGGTCCTGCACAGCAGTGAAATTATTGACATCAGCCTGTCTGAAGGACCCCACTAACGCCAGTTGGTTTGAAGGATCCCAGAGGAGCTGACTCACAAAAGAATGCAGTTTCCACATCTTGATGATTTCATCCCCCATATCTCAACCAATCAACGACCTCAATTTTCCAGCCCCTTACCTTCCACAATCCCCTTAAAACGTAAAATACCAGCCCATAACTCCTCAGGGGAGATAGATTTGAGGGTCTCTTCCCATGTCCTCACTCAATGCTCTGCAATCATTAAACTCTTTCTCTACTGCAAACCCTGCTGCTTCAGTGTAACTGATCTGTTACTGCCCAGTGGTCATATAAACTTGTTGGTTGTATAACATTTTGTCAGTTTAATTTTCAGGCCCTAATCTCTAAACATAAAAAGGTAAAGAAAAGGTTTCTCTTCCCCTATACAACATAGGTAAAATGTCCATTCAAAATTCAAGGTAAACAAATAGATTTTAATGTGCTAGTATAAAAAAAAACCTCACAGACTGCCAGGAATATAAAAATATTAAAAAAAATAAAACAAATTTAAAAATAAAAGCAAAATGTTTATTGATGTGGTTTCGGATCCCACAATGCAACTAACCTTTAAGACACCAACACGTCAAGTTTTGGTATAGTATCAAAGATGAATATCCACAATTATCTTTAAAAGCTATTAAAATACTCTTTGCTTTCCAACTATTTAGCTATATAATCATCAGATTTTCTATATTTCAACCAAAACAACATATTGCAATTAAATATAGCAGATAAGAAAAGCTTCTTCCATGAAAGAGATTTACAACATGTAAACAGTATTCTTTAAACTGATTTTTATCTGAAAACTATTTTTCATAGAAAATATGCTAATTATGTTAACACATAGGTTTATTATTATTTTAAAATACATTAATGCATAAATATTAAATTTTTTCTCAGTTTTAATTTCTGGTTCAGTAAATACTGATATATAAAATCCATATAAAGAAAACCTCCCTGGGGTCCTTGTTAATTATTAAGTTTAAAGGGGTCCTTAGACTAAAATGTTTCAGCACCTCTAATCTACTACACTCTCATCTCATCTCTACCCACATGGATACTTTTTAGCATCTAGTCATATTCCTTATTTTCTACCCTTTACAACAACCTTGTGACCTCAGTATCCATATTCATGATCTATTTGAGACTAACACCTTGGAGTTCTTCCTCCTCCTAAACTTCATTCCTTGCCAATAGCCTACCAACAAAGCCATTTCTTTCTTTTCTTTTTTCTTTTTTTTTTTTAATTTTTAAATTTTACTTTAAGTTCTGGAATACAAGTACAGAACATGTAGCTTTGTTACATAGGTATATGTGTGCCATGGTGGTTTGCTGCACCTATCAACCCGTCATCTAGGTTTTAAGCTCCACATACATTAGCTATTTGTCCTAATGCTCTCCCTCCTCTTCCTGCCTACCCCACCAACTGACCCTGGTGTCTGTTGTTCCCCTCCCTGTGGCCATGTGTTCTCACTGTTCAGCTCCCACTTATGAGTGAGAATATGCGGTGTCTGGTTTTCTGGCAGCAAAGCCATTCCTTGAACGTTATTAACACACAGATAATCTACACTGAAAACCTCAAACTTTGGTCCAGGCAAGGTGGCTCATGGTGGTGGCTGGTGTTTGTTTTTAGAGACAGGGTTTCACTGTGTCACCCAGGCTGGAGTACAGTGGCACGATCGTAAGCTCACTGGAGCCTCAAACTCCTGGGCTCTAGTGATTCTCCTGCCTCAGCCTCCCAAGTAGCTACAGGCATACACCACCATGCCTGGCTACCAGCACTTTGGAAGGCCAAGGCAGGAGAATATCTTGAGCTCAGGAGTTCAAGACAAGATTGGGCAACATGGCAAGACCCTTGCCTCTACAAAAAAAGAAAAAGATTAACTGGGCACGGTGCTGTGCTCCTGCAGTCCTAGCTACTTGGGAGGCTGAGGTGGGAAGACTGCTTAAGCCCAGGAGGTTGAGGCTACAGTTGAGTTATCATCACACTACAGCCTGCATGACGCAGTGAGACCCTGTCTCAAAACAAAATACAACAACAAAAAAACACCTCAAACTTTGTTCTGTTATTTTGTGACCACAACCTCCTTTCTCATCACCATTCCAATCCTTCACAAGGAATTAATGGGCACTGATCAACTCCTACACTATCCACGTCATTAGCTTCATTTCCAGCTCCTTTTCCGATAATGTTTACTACACATACTAGGCATAGATATCCTGCAAATACTTCAAATTTAACCTGTCCAGAAGATAACTTAGGACTCTGCTTCTGCCCAAAATGGAGTACCAGGGACAGATTTGCCCTGTGGCCCTACAGAACTAAACAACTGGACAAAACATATGAAACAATGTTTTCATACACTGGACAATAGGCAGCACAGGACTATGATCACTGAGAAAGGAATACATATGAAAGCAGCCTTACAATTGCTCCAGCTCACTGCCTGGAGGTAGTTTCCAGTCTGCAGTACAGGGACAGCAAATGCAAACAGAGCTGGCATTGTTGCTAAATAAGAGACAAAAACAGGAGTTCAGAGAGGCCAAGGTGGCTAGAATTTTGAGGCCATAATACAAAGAGTAGGAGCTGTCTTCTTGGCCTTGTTAGGGTACAGAAAACGATACCCCACAATATGATGCTTTGGTATGCTGAGTGCTTTGAATTAAAGAAAACTGGCTGGGCGAAGTGACTCACACCCGTAATTCCAGCACTTTGGGAGGCTAAGGCAGGCGGAACACTTGAACACAGGAGTCTGAGACCAGCCTAGGCAACATGGCAAAAAACTTGTCTCTACTAAAAACACAAAAATTAGCCAAGCGTGGTGGCACATAACTGTAATCCCATCTACTTGGGTGGCTGAGACAGGAGAATCACTTGAGCCTGAAAGGCAGAGGCTGCTACAGTGAGCCAAGATCACGCCACTGCACTCTAGCCTGGGGGACACAGCCACATTCTGTCTCAAAAAAAAAGAAAGAAAGAAAGAAAGAAAAAGAAAACTGAGGCAAGATGTGGTGGCTCACACCTGTAATCCCAACACTTTGTGAGGCAGAGGCAGGAGGACTGCTTGAGTCCAGGCGTTTGAGTTGAGACCAGCCTGCGCAACATAGTGAGACCCTGTCTCTACAAAAAATAAAAATAAATTAGGCTGAGTGAGGTGGCTTATGCCTGTAATCCCAGCACTTTGGGAGGCCAAGGCAGGTGGATCACCTGAGGTCAGGAGTTCAAGACCAACTGGGCAACATGGCAAAACCCTGTCTCTACTAAAAATACAAAAATTAGCCGGGCGTGGTAGTGGGCGCCTGTAATCCCAACTACTCGCGGAGGGGCTAAGGCAGGCAGAACTGCTTGAACCCAGGAAGTGGAAGTTGCAATGAGCCCACATCATGCCACTGTACTCCAGCCTGGGCGACAGAGTGAGACTCCATCTCAAAAAATTTAAAATAAATAAATAAATTAGAGTGGTGTGGTGGCACAAGCTTGTAGTCCCAGCTACTTGGGAGGCAAAGGTGGAAGGATCTTCTGAGCCCAGGAGGTCAAGGCTGCAGTCAGCCGTGACTGTGCTACTACACTACAGCCTGGACAACAGAGCAACAGAGCAAGATTCTGACTCAAAAAAATAAAATAAAATAAAATAAAATAAAAAAGAAAAGAAAAGAAAATTGAAAAGTCTCAGAAATAAGCCTTAGAACCAAGGTCTGTCTCCAACCTTCCCCCAAGCCCATCACTCTGGTCCTCTTTCCAGAAGCACCAAGAGGGATTATCTTTGGAATCTCCTTATCTAAGAAAACGTCTCTGCAAAAGAAATGCAACTATCTTAAGATCTCCCCTTCCCTGTTAAAGAAGGGTAGGTATATAAGCATCTGGACTTCATCAGGTTATCATTCTCCTGCAATTCCCCTGTGCTTATTATGCACATGAAATAAATTTTATATGCTTTTTTATCCTACTCATCTACCTTTTGTCAGTTAATTTTTAGTGAACCTTTAGAGGGCAAAGAGAATGCTTTCCCTCTTCAACCCTATAGCCTCTCAAACTTACAAATCATTGCCAAGAGAAACTAAAGAAGAAAAAGAGCACTCTTCCATGTTCATGAATCAGAAGACTCAATATTGTTAAGATGTCAATTGTTCCCAAATTGATCTACAGATTCAATACAAACCCAATCAAATTCCAAGCAAGCTTTTTGTAAAAGCTGATCATTTGATTCTAAAATTTATATGAAAATAAAAAGTATCTGGAATATTCAAAGCAATTTTGGAAAAAAACACCAAAGTTGGAAGATGCACTGATTTCAACATTTACTATGCGGTTACAAGGAAAGACAAACAGATCGATGCAATGGAATAGACAGTAAAGAAATACAGCCACACTTATGTGGTATAAGGGAAAATACAATTACAAATAAGAGAATTAATTCTCCCTGTTGAAAATAACAAAAAAAGGCTCCCCCCGACCAGTCCCCCAATCTTGTCTTTCAAATTTTCTTTCACCGTCCTTTTCAAGTATATGAAAATCTTTCTAGGCCGGGCGCGGTGGCTCAAGCCTGTAATCCCAGCACTTTGGGAGGCCGAGACGGGCGGATCACAAGGTCAGGAGATCGAGACCATCCTGGCTAACAAAGTGAAACCCCGTCTCTACTAAAAAATGCAAAAAAACTAGCCGGGTGAGGTGGCGGGCGCCTGTAGTCCCAGCTACTAGGGAGGCTGAGGTAGGAGAATGGCGTAAACCTGGGAGGCGGAGCTTGCAGTGAGCTGAGATCCGGCCACTACACTCCAGCCTGGGTGACAGAGCAAGACTCCGTCTCAAAAAAAAAAAAAAAAAAAAGAAAGAAAATCTTTCTAAAGGCTAAAAACAGTCACACAAATCAGGAATGTTTCAAGGACCTGGGAGCCATCTTTTTGAAATGCAAACATCAAAGGAGACAGCTTCCCTATCTCCCAGTTCCCAGTAGGAAGGTAAGAGCCTAACTCTGAAGAGCACCTTGCTCCAACTTACGGAACTACCTCCTGTCAGAACAATATGACTAAGGCCGGGTGCGGTGGCTCACGCCTGTAATCCTAGCACTTTGGGAGGCCGAGGCGGGCGGATCATGAGGTCAGGAGACAGAGACCATCCTGGCGAACATGGTGAAATCCCGTCTCTACTAAAAATACAAAAAAATTAGCCGGGCATGGTGGCGGGTGCCTGTAGTCCCAGCTACTTGGGAGGCTGAGGCAGGAGAATGGCGTGAACCCAGGAGGCGGAGCTTGCAGTGAGCCAAGATCATGCCACTGCACTCCAGCCTGGGCGACAGAGCGAGACTCCGTCTCCACAAAAAAAAAAAAATATATGACTAAGAACAGCTTGTTTCTCGTCCAGATAAAGTCAATACAGGTGGTCTCCCCAATTACCATAATAAATAATTTTTACAACTCAATAAGAAGACAGGATGCTTTTTAAAATATCTGAATAGATGCTTCACCAAAAAAGAAAAAGACAAATAAAAGCATGAATAAATTGTCAACATTAATAGTCATTAGGGAAATACAAATTAAAACCACAATGAGATACCACTATACAGTTACTAGAATGGCTAAAATTAAAGACTGACAAAACCTAGTGTTGGTGAGGACATGGAGTAACTGAAATGCTTGTATGTTGCTGGTAGAAATGTAAAATAATAAAGCAACTTTGGAAAACAGTTTGGTAGTTTCTTATAAAGTTAAACAAACATATGGCCAAAAATCCCACTCACAGCACTTTACCTAAGAGAAAACACGTCAACTTAAGAACTTGTACTTGAATACTCAGATCAGCTTTATTAATAATAAACAAAAAATAGAAACAACCCAAATATCTATCAACTAGTGAATATATAAAGAAATTTGATACAGTCTTACAATGGAATACTACTCAGCAATACAGCAGAATAAACTACGGATACATAAGAACATGGATGAATGGATGAATCATAAAAGAATTATCCTAAACAGGGTAATTACTAAGCAGTTAACAAATCTCATCAATCCTACCTCAGAAAGCCTTTCCTTTCTGTTTCTTCATTACTTGGATAAGGCTCTCATTTCATCTCAACGGCACTCTAATAGTCTCCCTGACACCAGTTTATCAGTTCTTTGGCCCATCTAATGTAATGCAGCCAGAGATCTTCTCCTTCCAATAAACGCAAAGTTGCTCCTAACAGACCAACCAACCTGCAGATTAAAAAATCTAAATTCTGCCCAAGCACAGTGGCTCATAACTGTAATCCTGGCACTTTGGGAGACCAATGTGGGCAGATGGCTTGAGCCCAGAAGATCGGGACCAATTTGGGCAACATGGTGAAACCCTGTCCCTACAAAAAATACAAAGATTGGCCAGGTGTGGTGGTGCATGCCTGTAGTCCAGCTTCTTGGGAGGCTGAGGTGGGAGAATCACTTGAACCTGGGAGGCGGAGGTTGCAGTGAGCCGAAATCCTGCAACTGTACTCCAGCCGGGGCGACAGAGTGAGACTCTATCTCACACACACACAAAAAAGTTATCTACCTGGAGCACCAGAGAGTAAACAAGAAACAGACAAATAATAAACTGGAGAGAATTTGACCATTAGAAAATGTGAATCCTTCTATTTCTTGGTTTGTTATTTGTTTGTTTGTTTTTTGAGTGGGGTCTTGCTCTGTTGCCCAGGCTGGAGTGCAGTGGCACAATCACAGCTCACTGCAACCTCAAACTCCTGGGCTCAAGCAATCCTCCCTCCTCAGCCTTCTGGTAGCTGGAACTACAGGTGTGTGCCACGACACCTGGCTAATTTTTTTCTTTTTTCTTTCGTAGAGA
Organism: Rhinopithecus bieti; assembly: GCF_001698545.2. NCBI lineage: Eukaryota > Metazoa > Chordata > Mammalia > Primates > Cercopithecidae > Rhinopithecus > Rhinopithecus bieti. The sequence continues at coordinate 1,603,364 of NW_016807677.1, forward strand.
CAGGGCCTCACTATGTTGCCGAGGTTGGTCTTGAATTCCTGGCTCAAATGGTCCTCCTGCCTCAGCCTCCCAAAGTGCTAGGATTAGCAGAGAAACAGAATTGAAATAATGGAACTGAAAAATATACTACTGAAAATATGAAATTTACTGCATGGGCTTAATAGCAAAATGGAAATGATATAGAACAGCAAGTGAACTTGAAGACATCAATAGAAATGATCCACTATGGGGCTGCAGTGGCTCATGCCTGTAATCTTAGCACTTTGGGAGGCCGAAGTGGGTGGATCACCTGAGGTCAGGAGTTCAAGACCAGCCTGGTCAACATGGCAAAACCCCGTCTCTATTAAAATACAAAAATTAGCCGGGCGTGGTGGCAGGCGCCTGTAATCTCAGCTACTCTAAAGGCGGAGGCAGGAGAATCGCTTGAACAGGGGAGGCGGAGGTTGCAGTGAGCTGGGATCGCACCATTGCACTCCAGCCTATGCAACAAGAGTGAAATTCCATCTCCAAAAAAAAAAAAGAAATTATACAATATGGCCTGGCGCGGTGGCTCACACCTGTAATCCCAGCACTTCTGGGAGGCTGAAGTGGGTGGATCAGGAGTTCGAGACCAGCCTGGCCAACATGGTGAAACCCTGTCTCTACTAAAAATACAAAAATTACCCAGGCATGCTGGCACATGTCCGTAATCCCAGCTACTTGGGAGGTTGAGGGAGGAGAATTGCTTGAACCCAGGAGGCAGGGGTTGCTGTGAGCCAAGATCATGCCATTGCACTCCAGCCTGGGTGAAGAAGTGAGACTCCGTCTCAAAACAAAAAAAAAAAAAAAGAAAGAAAAAAAGAAAAGAAATAAATTATCCAGTATGAGAAACAAAGCAAAAAAAAACTGGAAAGAAACGAAGAGAGCCTCAGTGAGCTGTCAGACAATATCAAAAGGTCTAACTCACATGAGAGTGGAGGCCCAGAAAGAAAAAGGGGAATAGGGCAGAAAAAAATATTTGAAAATTATGATGTCAGAAAATTTCATAAATTTGGCAGGTGTGGTGGCTCACACCTGTAATCCCAGCACTTTGGGAGGCCAGCATAGGCAAATCACTTGGGCCCAGGAATTCGAGACCAGCCTGGGCAACATGGTAAACCCCTGTCTCTGCAAAAAATACAAAAATTAGCCAGACATGGTGGTGCACACCTGTGGTCCTAGCTACTTGGGAGACCGAGGCAGGAAGATCACATAAGCCTAGAAGGCAGAGGTTGCAGTGAGCCAAGATCACGCCACTGCACTTTAGCCTGTGTGACAGAGTGAGACCCTGTCTCAAATTAAAAGAGAAAAAAGAAAGAAAGAAAATTTCACAAGTTTGGTGAAGGACATAACTTTACAGATCAAGAAACTCAGAAAACTCCAAACAGGAAAAATACAAAGAAAACAGCATGTGGGCAAATCAAAGTCAAACTGCTGAAAACTAAAGATAAGTGGAAAATATTGAAATAAACTACAGAAAAAAAATGACACAATACACAGAGGGAAAGAGAATATGAACTGTCACTGACTTCTCATTACAAACAACAGGAGCCATAATGATATTATAACACCTTTAACTGGGTAAATGAATTGTGAAATATTCATACAATGGACTACTGCTCAGCATTAAAAAGGAATAAACTATTGATATCTACCACCTCATGGATGAATCTCAAAAATATACTGAGTAAAAGAAGCCAGACACAAATCTTTAGAAAAGTTAAGTGTAATCTACAGCGGCAGACACAGCTTAGTGTTTACTTAGGAATGGCAAGAATGATGGAGAGCAGTGACTGAAAATGAATACAGGGAGCATTGTAGAGAAATAGGTATGTGCTATACCGTGGTTGTGTTAGTGTTCACACACATGATTAGTATGTCAAAACTCATCAAAATGTACACTTAAAATAAGTATGTTTTTGTATACAAATTATCTCTCAAAGAAGTTGATTTTTTTAAAAAAAAAACTAAGAGATGGCCAGGCACGGTGGCTCACGCCTGTAATCCCAACACTTTGGGAGGCCAAGGCGAGCAGATCACCTGAGGTCAGGAGTTTGAGACCAGCCTGGCCAACATGGTGAAACCCCGTTTCTACTAAAAATACCAAAAATTAGCCAGGCAGAGTAGTGGGGGCCTGTAATCCCAGCTACTCAGGAGACGGAGACAGGAGAACTGCTTGAACCCTGGAGGCAGAGGTTGCAGTAAGCTGAGATCGTGCCATTGCGCTCCAGCCTGGGCAATAAGAAAGAAACTCTGTCTCAAAACAACAACAACAACAACAAAACTAAGAGATAATTCTAAGTTTCCACAATTATGACTCTAAAAAATTTCCAGGTACTTTATCCAAGAAAATTATAACTCTTTCTGAATCTGCTGGTGGATCATGAAGTCAGGAGTTCAAGACCAGCCTAGCCAACATGGGGAAACCACATCTCTACTAAAAATACAAAAATTAGCCAGGCATGGTGGCGCGTGCCTGTAATCCCAGCTACTTTGAGGGGCTGAGGCAGGAGAATTGCTTGAACCCAGGAGGTGGAGGTTGCAGTGAGCCGAGACCACACCACTGCACTCCAGCCTGGCGACAGAGCGAGACTCCATTTCAAAACAAAACATGTTTTCTCTCCTGTTAATCTGTCTCATGTCAGCTAAATTAATGACCCAGCCAAAGAACTTAGGGAAACCATTTTCCCTCCCCTACAATAACAATCATAAATGTATGTGTATCTAACAATATAATTTCAAAATAAAAGAAACAAAAATTGACTGAATAAAAAGGGGGAAAAAATGGCTGGGCATAGTGGCTCACGCCTGTAATCTCAACACTTTGGGAGGCTGAGGCAAGTGGACTGCTTGAGCCCAGAAGTTCAAGACCAGCCTGGGCCACATAGTGAAACTCCATCTCTACAAAAAACGTAAGAATTAGCCAGGTGTGGTAGCACACAACTGTAGTCACAGCTTCTCACCAGGCTGAGGTGGGAGAATTGCATGAACCAAGGTTGAGGCTGCAGTGAGCCATGATTGTGCCACTACTACACTACTGCACTTCAACCTGGGTGGCAGAGCAACACACTGTCTCAAAAACGGAACGGAACGGAACAGAACGGAACGGGAAGGAAAGGAAAGGGCTATAATCATAGAGATTTTAACATCCCTCTGGCCTAAGTAACTGATATAACTAAATTTTTTAAATTACACATACACACACACACAACAATGTTCCTCAATAAACACAGACAAAGGGTCAGGCATGGTAGCTCACACTTGTAATCTCCGCATTTAGGGAGGCCAAGGCAGGAGGATCACTTGTGGCCAGGAGTTCAAGATCAACCTAGACAATATAGCGAGACCCTGTATCTGCAAAAATTTTTTTTAAATTAGCCAGGCATGGTGGCACATGCCTATAGTCCCAGTTACTTGAGAGGTTGAGGTGAGAGGATCACTTGAACCCATGAGTTTGAGGCTCCAGTGAACTATGACCATATCACTGCATCCCAGGCTGGGCAAAAGAGCAAGACCCCAACTCAAAAACCAAACAAACTAAAAAAAATTTAAAAAAAAAAAAACAGACATAAAGTCCTTAATAAAATATTAGCAAATTGAATTTGGCAACATATAAAAATAGTATGTCTCGTCCATGTTGGGTTTATCTCACAAATGGAAGGTTGGTTTAACATTTGAAAAAATAAATCAATGGGCCAGGTGCTGCAGTGGCTCACACCTGTAATCCCAGCACTTTGGGAGGCTGAGCCAGGCAGATGGCTTGAGGTCAGGAGTTTGAGACCAGCCTGGCCAACAAGGCGAAACCTTGTCTCTACTAAAAATACAAAAATTAGCTGGGCATGGTGGCAGGCACCAGTAATCCCAGCTACTCGGGAGGCTGAGGCAGGAAAATCGCTTGAACCCAGGAGGCGGAGGTTGCAGTGAGTCAAGACCATGCCACAGCACTCCATCTTGGGTGATACAGGGAGACTCTGTCATGCACACACAAAAATTAACTAAATAAAATAAATCAATGTAATACACTGTATTAACATAATAAAGGAGAAAAATCATTTGATAATTTTTTTGAGATGGAGTCTTACTCTGTTGCCCAAGCTGGAGTGCAGAGGCGTGATCTCGGCTCATTGCAACCTCCACCTCCCAGGTTCAAATGATTCTCCTGCCTCAGCCTCCTGAGTAGCTGGGTTTACAGGCGCCTGCCACCATGTCCGGCTAATTCTTGTATTTTGGCCAGGCTGGTCTCGAACTCCTAACCTCAGGTGATCCACCCGCCTCGGCCTCCCAAAGTGCTGGGATTACAGGCGTGAGCCACTGAGCCCAGCCAATAATTTTTAAATATGCAGAAAAGCATTTGACAAAATGAAGTACCCATTCATTTTAATAAGTGTCAGAGAATTAGAAATAGAATGTAACTTATTCTATTTGACAAAAGGCATACACAAAAAACCTACAGTCAGCATCAAACTTAATGGTAAAATATTAAAGACCTATCCTCTAAGAGCAGGAACAAGGCAAAGATATCCACTCTACCACTTCTATTCAATACTGTACTGGAGGTCCTAGTCAGTGCAATAATATTTATAAGAAATAAAAGGCTTAAGGGTTTGAAAGGAAGATAAAACTGTGTACTCAGAGATACCATGATTGTTTATGTAGAAAATCTTGGCCGGGCAAGGTGGCTCACGCTTGTAATCCCAGCACTTTGGGAGGTCACGGCGGGTGGATCATCTGAGGTCAGGAGTTCGAGACCAGCCGGACCAACATGGAGAAACCCCATCTCTACCAAAAATACAAAATTAGCCGGGCGTGGTGGTGCATGCCTGTAATCCCAGCTACTCAGGAGGCTGAGGTAGGAGAATCACTTGAACCTGGGAGGCAAAGGTTGTAGTGAGCTGAGATCGTGCCATTGCAATCCAGCCTGGACAATAAGAGCAAAACTCCGTCTCAAAAAAAAAAAAAAGAAAGAAAGAAAATCTTGAAGGATATACAAAACAACTAATACACTGACACAGAAATTTAGCAAAATAGCAGGTACAAGGCCAAAAACAAAAATAACTTGTACTTAGCACAATTGAAAATTTAAAAAAATTCTTAATTTCATTTACAATAGCATCAAAGAACATAAAATATTTAGGAATAAGTTTAAAGAAAAATGTACAAGATTTGTACACTGAAAACAATAAAATGTTGCTGAGATAAAGACCCAAATAAACAGAAAGATGTATCATATTTATGAATTAAAAGATTTAATACTGTTAAGATGTCAACTTTTCCCAAGTTAATATATGTTCCTACCAGTTGTATCTTTTTTTGTAGAAACTGGCAAACTGATTCTAAAATACACGAGGCCAGGTGCAGTGGCTCACGCCTGTAATCCCAACATTTTGGGAGGCTGCGATGGGCTGACTGGTTGAGTCTAGGAGTTCAAGACCAGCCTGGACAACATGGCGAAACCTCGTCTCTACAAAAAAGACAAAAAATTAGCTGGGTGTGGTAATGAGCATCTGTAGTCCCAGCTACTACAGAGGCTGAGATGAGAGGATTGCTTGAGCCCACGAGGTCGGGGCTGCAGTGAGCCATGATCATGCCACTGCACTCCATCCTTGAGACACTGTCTCAGAAAAATAAAAAATAAATACATCAAAATTCTGAGAACCTAGAACGTGCAAAGGACCTAGAATGTCTTGAAAAAAAGTAGAAGACCTTCTATTATATGATTTCATGATTTACGATAAAGATATAATAATCACGACAGCATGAATTTTTTATTTATATAAATTATTTAACAAAAAAACTTTAATAAAGAAACAGAGATCGGCTGGGTGCAGTGGCTCATGCCTGTAATCCCAGCACTTTGGGAGGCCGAGGCGGGCAGATCACCTGAGGTCGGCAGTTCAAGACCAGCCTGATCAACACGGAGAAACCCCATCTCTACTAAAAATACAAAGTCAGCCAGGCATGGTGGCGCATGCCTGTAGTCCCAGCCACTCGGGAGGCTAAGACAAGAGAACCACTTGAACCCGGGAGGCGGAGGTTGCAGTAAGCCGAGATCGCACCATTATTGCATTCCAGCCTGGGCAAAAAGAGCGAAACTCTGTCTCAAATAAAAAAGAACAAAGGGAAAAAGAAAAGAAATAGAGACTAGGTCTCACTGTGTTGCCCAGGCTGGTCTCGAACTCTTGGTTTCAAGTGATCCTCCTGTCTTGACCTCCCAAAGTGATGGGATTACAGGCATGAGCCACCATGCCCAGCAGACAGTGTAATGTAGTATATAGACAAGTATATCAACACAACAGAATAGTATTCAGAAATAGACCTACATCCCAGCACTTTGGGAGGCCGAGACGGGCGGATCACGAGGTCAGGAGATCGAGACCATCCTGGCTAACATGGTGAAACCCCGTCTCTACTAAAAATACAAATACTAGCCGGGCGAGGTGGCGGGCGCCTGTAGTCCCAGCTACTCGGGAGGCTGAGGCAGGAGAATGGCGTAAACCCGGGAGGCGAAGCTTGCAGTGAGCTGAGATCTGGCCACTGCACTCCAGTCCCAGCGACAGAGCGAGACTCCACCTCAAAAAAAAAAAAAAAAAAAAGAAATAGACCTACCATTCATACACGTGACTCATATCGTCATTTGGTTTTTGGCAAAAGTGCCAAGCAATCAAATAGGGAAAGGAAAGTCTTTTCAATAAATGGTGCTGGAACAACTGGATATCCACATGGAAAAAATGAACCTCAACCTTTACTTCTCACCATACACAAAAATTAATTTGAAGGGTGTGGTGGTACATGGCTGTAGTCCCAGCTACTTGGGAGGCTGAGACAGAAGGATTGTTTGAGGCCAGGAGTTCAAGGTCACAGTGAGCTATGACTGCCACCTGTGAAAAGCCACTGCACTCCAACCTGGGCATCACAGTGAGACTTCGGTTGTAAAAAAACAAACATACATTCCAATGTTGTGCCTCCCAGGGGGAGAAAAAAAAATAAATCAAAGAATTTGAGATGTATCAGAGACATTAATATAAAAGTTAAAATGATAAAGTGTCCATAACAAAATACAGGAGAACATCTCTGCTACTTCAGGGTGGCCAAAGGTAATTTAGAGAAGGCAGAGAAAGCACTACCTATAAAAGAAAAGTTTAATGAATTAGACATTATTTCATCAAAATGCAATTAAAAGTGAATAGTCATGTAAGAGAGCAGAAGAAAATTTTACACAACATATATCTGACAAAGGACTTAAATTGAAAATATAAAAGAACTTCTACTACACAACAATAAAAGTCAAAACTCAACCCCCCAAGAAAAGGGATAAAAAAGTTAGATGCTTCCCAAAATAAAATATACAAATGGCTAATAAGCAAATAGGAAAAGAGACATCATCATGAGTCATTGGGGATATTAAAACCACAATGATTCAAACCATCTGCAATCTCTAAAAAACAAAACACACACACAATGAAACACTACTATGCAAGCCCTTGAATAGCAAAGATGTGAAGCAACCAGAACTCTCATATATGGTTGACAGAGTGTAAAATGGTATACGCAATTTGGAAGCATATCTGGCCGTTTCTTATAAAACTGTTCATATACCTACCTACAATCCAGCAGATTCTGCTAGGAATCTACCCAAGAGAAATAAAAGGATATGTTTGAAGTCTTTATGACTTGCACTTGAATATTCATAGCAGCTTTATTCATAACAGTCAAAATCTGAAAACTACTACATGATCATCAACAGGAGAATAAACAAACTCCAATACATCAGTAAGAGGAACACTATTCAACAATAAAGCCGGGCGCGGTGGCTCACGCTTATTACCCCAGCACTTCGGGAGGCTGAGACGGGCAGATCACTTCAGGTCAGGAGTTCGAGACCAGCCTGGGCAACATGGCAAAACCCTGTCTCTACTAAAAATATAAAAATGAGCTGGGCGTGGTGGTGCACGTCTGTAATGCCAGCTACTTGAGAGGTTGAGGTGGAAAAACTGCTCAAACCCGGCAGGTGGAGGTTGCAGTGAGTCAAGATCATGTCACTGCGCTCCAGCTTGGACAACAGAGTGAAACTCATTCTCAAAAATAAATAAATAAATAAATAAATAAATAAATAAATAAAATAAACACAGTAAAAATGGACAACATGAATATTAAAAGCATTCTGCTGAATGAAATAATTCTGATACAAAAGAGTACACAGTGTATGATCGATTCCATTTATGTGAAGCTCTGGAACATGCAGAACTAAACTATGGTAAAAAACCACAACAATGGTTGGTTTGGGGAGAGCGGGGGCAGGGACTGACTGGGAAGGCACAAGAGTGAACTTTCAGGTTTAACAGTAATGTATTTTATATATCTTGATGGGGTCTGGTCTGAATTACACAAGTGCATACATTTGTCAAAACTTACTGAATGGTTCCCTTAAGATTTATGTATTTTTCAACCAGTGGACTTGCTAAGTGAAAAAAAAAAGATTTGCGTATTTAACTGCATATAAATTTTATTACCCAAAAATGCAAATAAATAATATTAAACTCTAATTAATGATGTACATGTATATATGTTTGGGGTGAAGTTACTAATGACTGCAACTTATTCTGATATGCAATGAAAAAATAAGACCTCAGATTAAAAAAAAAAAAAGAAAGAAAAAATAAGACCTCATGTGGTGTCTCCTCTGAACAAAAAAGAAAAGACAGGGTTGAGCACGGTGGTTCACGCCTGTAATCCCAGCATTTTGGGAGGCCAAGTGGGTGCATCACGAGGTCAAGAGATTGAGACCATCCTGGCCAACACAGTGAAACCCCGTCTCTACTAAAAATACAAAAATTAGCCGGGCGTGGAGGTGGGCACCTGTAGTCCCTGCTACTAGGGAGGCTGAGGCAGGAGAATTGCTTGAACCTGGAAGGCGGAGGTTGCAGTGAGCCCTCCAGTCTGGTGACAGAGCAAGACTCTGTCTCAAAAAGAAAAGACGGATTGGTGAATAGATAGAGGGATGATAGATGGAAAGGTTGACAAAAACAACTGTAGTAGAATATTAATTGTTGAATCCAGGTGGTGAGTGTTAATGTACAATACTTTCAGCTTCTCTCAATGTTTGAAAATTTTCATAACAAAATATTAGGGGAGAAGTAAATCCAGCAATTTAATTCCTTTGCCTAAAAATCCCAGTTGATTACCGAATAGCATCACAACACTCAACAATTGCCAATTGCTATTATTCAGACTTGGTTCTCATATTTCCCTGCAGATTCTAACACTGTTAAGCATCCTCTTACTTTGGAAAATGTATACTACTATTCTAAATTTTCCCTTTCTTTCTCTCATTATTCTTTTTGTCTTTCCTACTTCTTTCTACTCCCAAACTATAAGTATAACTCAGAGTGTAGTACTAAGCCCTTCTCTATTTTCCCACCAAAAATTCCCTTCCATTGTAACCATCATCTCTATGTAGTCAACTCCCAATCAAGACACAGCATCTCTTCTACATTCAAGTCTCTCATTTCCAGCGACCTACTAAGTACTTGAATGTACCATATCATCAAATGTATGACTTCACCCTCAAAACTGAGAACAAGAATTCCAACAGTGATGTTATTTTTGACTTCTTCTGCTTTATTTCTCAAAATAATCAGACAACTCTTCCTGAAACCATTTCTTTTCGTTTCATTCCACCACTAGTCTGATAATGATTTTTTATTTTACTTTATTTATTTTTTTTTTGAGACAGGATTTCACTTTGTTGCCCAGTCTGGAGTGCAGTGGCACGGTTATGGCTCATTATAACCTCGACTTCCTGAGCTCAAGCAATCCTCCCACCTCTGCCTCCCAAGTAGTTGGGACTACAGGCACACGCCAACATGCCCAGCTAATTTCTGTATTTTTTGCAGAGATAGGATTTCCCCGTGTTGCCCAGGCTGGTCTCGAACTCCTGGGCTCATGTAATCCTCCTGCTTTGGCCTCCCAAACAGCTGGGATTACAGGCATGTGAGCCACTGCGGCAGGCCATAATGATTCTTCTGCTCACTTTATTGCAAGAGTGTACTAGCTGATGACCCAGTCTCTGTCTCTCCCTACAATTCATCCTGAATATTTCTAAAAGATCTTTAATTATGTATCTCTTATTTGTGCAACTTTTACTATTTCCCATATCTAGAAGATATTATGATATACTAAGCAGAAAAAGTGAAATGTGTTACTGGCTGTGGTAGCAAGTCTCCAAATATGAACCCTTCCAATGAACCAAACCTTCTAGTGATCACATTCCATGTAGTCCTTTCCAAAACAAATCTGGGTTAGTCTTGTGACTTATATTAACCAACACAATGTCACAGAACGAGCACTGTACCGGCTCAAAATCTAAGCCTTAGGACAGCCTGGCAGCTTCTGCTTTGGAACCCAGAGCTCTGGGCTACCATGGAAGAAATCTGGCTCGTCTGCTGGAGAGGCAGAAGCCCCGAGACTATATGGCAAGAGTGAGAATGAGAAAGGCATGGCATCCCAATGTTCCAGCTGAGCTCAGCTTTCCAGGAGTTCCCCACAAAGGGCCAGGGATATGAATGAAGCCATCTTGGATGTCCAGCCCCAGCCACAACCTGACTGGAGCCATATGAATGACTCCAAACGAGGCCAACAGAACCATCCATCTGAGAAGCAATCCACCCAAAGAATTGTGAGAAATAATAAATTACTATTGTTTCAAGATATCAATTTTTACAGTGGTATTTTTACACAGTGATAGCTAATCAAAACAGTTGCCCTCAACAAGCTAACTATATAATGGTGGAGGCAGTTAAGTAAACAAAAAAGGCCACGAAGAAGTGTTATGATAGTGGTATACACAACATGCTACGTGAGTGAAGAGGAGGATTAGCTATATTAGTCAGTCAAGGTGTGTGAAGGGGAGGGAAGGAGAGTGTCTACGAAAGCTTTCTAGAGTAGGTGGCACAGGCTGAGTTTTAAGTACGTTCAGAACACTGCATATAGTAGTTAGGTATAAACCAACACGGTTGTGTGGGCAAGTGGTAAGGATATACCTAGAGATATAAATGTGGAAGAGGTAACTGAAGGCCTCTTATACTAAGTAAAGGGTTAAAACTTTACCCTAAATACTATACAGAACTATGAAAAAATTTAAGCAGGGAAATGACATTATCAGATTTGTATCTTGGAAAGATTTCAATGGTAGCAGTGATTTAGACAATGAGAAAGCAGGCAGGCAGGAAGCAAAGAAAGTTTAGGAGCCCATCTTGGTACTCTAGGAAAACTAAAGAGAACCTGACAGTGACAGAGAGAAAGAATAATTAATATTAAGAATATACAAGAGGCTGGGTATAGTGGCTTATTCCTATAATCCCAGCACTTTGGGAGGCTGAGGTGGGAGGATCCACTTGAGCCCAGGGGTTCAAGAGCAGCCTGGGCAACATAGTCGAGACCCTGTCTCTACAAAGAAAAAAAAATTAAAGAATTAAAACAAGAGACTATATTGAATATTGACAATGAAATTGTAAAAAGAATAAAAATAAGAGCATCTACAAGACATATTAATGTGGATGTGATGAAGAGAGCTAAGAGGGGAATTTAGGAAGGCCCCAATATTCAGCTTACACACTACAGGAAAAAGTGAAGCCATCTATGGAGAAATAGCAGAAGCAAAAGGGAGTGGGATACACATACAGGTAGAATTCTAGAGTCAGACACAAGGACAGGAAGAAAGGATGAATGCCTCTGATGGTTAGAAAACTGAAGGAAGTTTTCATTGATGACATCTTGTTTCTGAGAAATAAAAGACAAGATCATCTGCTAAGGGTAAGAGGAGAAATGGTGGAGACAGGAAGTTTAGAAAGAGAGATTTAAGTTTGGGATAGACCTCCGAGGAAGAGGAAGCCCTGAGGATCCAGGTGATGCTGTAAGTCATAAATGTATTCTGGCCCCAAGACACACAGTTGTGTGATTTTCTCCAGCAGCACTCAGCAGCCCAGGTGTAAGAATGAAGAGGTGGGCTGGGCGCAGGGGCTCAAGCCTGTAATCTGAGCACTCTGGGAGGCCGAGGCAGGTGGATCACTTGAGGTCAGAAGTTCAAAACCATCCTGGCCAACATGATGAAACCCCATCTCTAACAAAAATACAAAAAATTAGCCGGGCATGGTGGTGGGTGCCTGTAATCCCAGCTATTCAGGAGGCTGAGGCAGGAGAATCACTTGAACCCGGGAGGCGGAGGTTGCAGTGAGCTGAGATCGCGCCATTGGACTCCAGCCTGGGTGACAGAGCGAGACTCTGTCTCAAAAAACAAAAAAAAAAAAAAAGAAGAACGAAGAGGTCAGGTGGCTGACTTGACTAAGGACTGCAAGTACTACAGGAAAATAACATGAAAAGAACAAGACACCAAGAGAACTGATGGTAATGGTAAGCAAGTAATTCCAGTAACAGACCATAAGTCTAGGCTGGCTATGGAAAGAAATACTTCCATGGAGTTGACAGACTCGAAGGAAATGGAGTGAGGTCGCTGAACAAGAAAGAGATCTTGATATGGTCAAAGTGTAAATTTATTGGGAATAAGACAAAGTCAGAAGGACTGGCTAGGCGCAATGGCTTACACCTGTAATCCCAGCACTTTGGGAGGCCAAGGCAAGCAGATCACCTGAAGTTAGGAATTCAAGACCGACGCAGCCAACATGGTGAAACTCCATCCCTACTAAAAATACAAAAATTAGCCGGGTGTGGTGACAGGCACCTGTAATCCCAACTACTCAGGAGGCTGCGACAGGAGAATCGCTTGAACCTGGGAGGCGGAGACTGCAATGAGACGAGATCATGCCATTGCACTCCACCCTACGCGACAAGAGTGAAACTCCGTCTCAAAAAAAAAAAAAAAAAGAAGGACTGAAACCTATGGTCAAAATATGGGATGTTGCAACAGCCCAGCTTACTGTTTTCCACCTAAGGAATACTAGATTTGTTGACTGCTATGTAAGCTATTAGGACTTCAAAGCATACCTCTCAAGTAGTTAAATACAACAGCACTTGGTGAAAAATTTCCAAAATATATCCTCTTGCACCTGACGATTTTATTTTTTGAGAGAGGATCTGGCTCTATCACCCAGGCTGGAGTACAGTGGTGCAATCACAGCTCACTGCAATCTTGAATTCCTAGGATCAATGATCCTCCCGCTTCAGCCTCCCCAGTAGTTGGGACTATAGGTGTGTACCACTATGCCCAGCAAATTTCTTTACTTTTAGCAGAGATGAGGTCTCACTATATTGCCCAGGCTGGTACTGAACACCTTACCTCAAGTGATCCTCCCACCTCAGCCTTCCAAAAGTGCTAGGATTACACGTGTGAACTACCTTGCCTGGCCTCAATTTTAATTTGGCATGGATTCTTTTTTTTTTTTTTCTTTGAGATGGAATCTTGCTCTGTCACCCAAGCTGGAGTTCAGTGGCATGATCTCAGCTCACTGTGACCTCTGTCTCCTGGGTTTAAGCAATTCTTATGTCTCAGCCTCCCAAGTAGTTGGGACTACAGGCAGCCACTACCATGCCTGGCTAATTTTTTTTTAGTACAGATGGGGTTTCGCTATGTTGGCCAGGCTGATCTCCAACTCCTGACCTCACGTGATCTGCCCCCCTCGGCCTCCCAAAGTGCTGGGATTACAGGCATGAGCCACTGCACCCAGCCAACACAGACTCTTATATTACATCCAGAGTAATGCTTCCAATGAACAATAACTCCCTTAATCTGCTACGTACCTGTCATTCTATCCTATGAATTGATCAGACAAGTTCAGAGAATTTTTTTTAAAAAAGAAAAATATTGCTTGATATTGCAGTTTTTATGTGCCTTGTCCAAAGCTACATCCATGAAAATATAAATCAATTATGTCTTTTAAAACACAAGGTCACCATGAGCCTTACTGCCATTCTCAATGAGTCACTGTTGTCTTGTTGTTGATGTCGTTTTTTTTTGTTTTTTTTTTTTTAATTTTTTTTTTTTATAGAGATAAGGTCTCACTACATTGCCCAGGCTGGTCTCAAACTCCTGGGCCTCAAGAGATCCTCCACCGCCTTGGCCCTCCCAAATGTTCTGGATTACAGCATGAGGGCCATTGCACCTGACACAATAAGTTACTGTTAAAGGTAGGGAGCTTAAAAGAGGTTCTGGGGGCACCTGGAAGAGCACTAACAGGGAAACCTCAGCCGCTTTTCTTTTTTTTTTTTTTTTGAGAGGCCAGAGTCTCGGCTCTGTCGGGCCCAGGCCTGGAGTGGCAGTGCCCAGATCCTGCAGGCTCAACTGCAAGGCTCCGGGCCTCCCCGGGTTTCACGCCCATTCTGCGCCAAAGTCTCAGCCTGCCTGAGTAGCTGGGACAAGTGACAGGCGGACCTGCCAGCCGTTGCGCCGGCTAGTTTTTTGTATTTCTTTAAGTAGAGAGCGGGTTTCACGCGTGTTAGGCCAGGATGGTCTATGATCTCCTGACCTTGTGATCCGCCCGTCTCGGCCTCCCAAAGTGCTAGGATTACAGGCTTGAGCCACCGCGCCTGGCCGAAACCTCACCTTTCTAATGCCAGCAATAACCTGAAGGATAAAAGCTGGGAACTAGAAATTGTCCCTGCAAAAGCAAGACAACTTCCAGGACAAAGCAGCCAGGTGTCCAGGAGAAAAAAAAATCAAATACATGACTAAACTAAATATTTGATCTTTTACATTTTGGTAAATTCAGTTTGTCTCCTTTAAAAATATAATTAGACCAGGCACAGTGGCTCACGCCTGTAATCCTAAAATTTTGGGAGGTAAAGCGCAGGAGTTTGAGATCAGCCTGGCCAACAAACTGAGATCCAGTCTCTACATAATAGAAAAACTTAGATGGGCAAGGTGGTGCACACCTGTAGTCCCAGCTACTTGGGAGGCTGAGGCAGAAGGATGGCTTGAACTCAGGAGTTCAAGACTTCAGTGAGCCGTGACTGTACCACTACTACACTCCAGCCTGGCCAACAGAGTGAGATCCTGTTTCTAAAAATAAAAAAATTATAATTACATTGAAATACATAGTGACTACCTTCAAATAGTACAAAGCACTTAGCAGATTTCTATTAAGTAAATTCATCTTTATATAATATTAATGTGAAATTCCCTTAATTTCCAATCCAGTGATAGAATAAACACTTATCAAATAATTATCAGATATATGGCAGTAAAAGAATAAAAGAATAAAACATTAAAAAAAAAATTTCAGGCCAGGCGAGGTGGCTCATGCCTGTTATCCCAGCACTTTGGGAGGCCAAGGCGGGCGGATCACGAGGTCAGGAGATTGAGACCATCCTGGTTAACACAGTGAAACCCTGTCTCTACTAAAAACACAAAAAATGAGCCGGGTGTGGTGGCAGGCACCTGTAGTCCCAGCTACTTGGGAGTCTGAGGCAGGAGAATCGCTTAAATCCGGGAGATGGAGGCTGCAGTGAGCCGAAATCACACCACTGTATTCCAGCCTGGGTGACAGAGCAAGACTCCATCTCAAAAAACAAAACAAAACAAAACAAAAATTTCAGATTCAGTTCATAAAGAAATGGCACAAGCAGTTCTGCAAAGAAGGCAGAATTTAAGTTAAAACGTATAAGACAGGTAAGACATCTTATTAAAGAACGCCATTATTTCCCTAATTTTCCAAGCCAGAAATATGGGAGTGATCCCCAACTCAACCCTGTCTACCCACATTGATCAGTGCAGCCCCTAAATGTCTTACAAATGTGTTCACTTCTTTCATTCCCACTGGCACTACTTTAGTTTCAGCCATAATTATTCTAACCTAGGCTCTGACAAGATAAGTCCCCTTAACTGGTCAAATACACTAATCCAATCCATTTTCCAACTGCCCAAGTAATCTACTTAAAATGCAAATTGTAGGCCAGGCATGATGGCTCTATAATCCCAGCACTTTGGGAGGCCAAGGCGGGTGGATCACTTGAGGTCAGGAGTTCAAGACTAGCCTGGCCAACATGGTGAAACCTCGTCTCTACTAAAAATACAAAAACTAGCCAGGCATAGTGGCACAGGCCTGTAGTTACAGCTACTCAGGAGGCTGAGGCAGGAGAATCACTTGAAACCAGAAGACGGAGGTTACAGTGAGCCAAGATGGTACCACTGCACTCCTGCCTGGGCAACAGAGCAAGACTCTGTCTCAAAAAATAAAAAAGTAAAATAAAATAAAAATAAAATGCAAATTGTATCATTTGATACTCTCCTCCCTTAAAAAATCCTTCAATATCTCTATCATGGAAAAACCCAAATTCCTTAACACAGTATAAAACCCTTTTCTGATTTGGACTCATTCCCCTACTTCACATCTGGCTTGCTTTTCTCTCTCATTTCGGCGTCCCCGGCCGGCAGTGTTTTTTCCTTCATTTGTTGCCTGGCTAATTCTTCCCTATACCTACCCTGACCCCCGTTATTTTTTCTTCGAAAATTTCAAACCAACAAAAAGTTAATAAAATAATAAAATGAATATCTACCTGTCATCTAGATTTATCAGTTGTTACTTTTTGCCACATTTACATCATGACACTTAACTCCTAAAACTTCAGCAAGTATCTCTTATGAACAAGAACATCCTTCTACATAATGAAACAATGTCATAATCACATGCAAAATATTTTTTAATTTCTTAAACTTTTTTCAACATGGGCTTATACACCCAAAATATGTAACACTGACACAATATTACCTAACACGTAGTCCCTATTGAAATTTTCCCAATTATTCCAAAATGTCCTATAATTATAGTTTGTTTGATTCAGGATCAAACCAAGGATCATGCATTTCATTTGGTGGTTATCTTCTGCCCCTTATTTTTCAGGACTCGATTCTGGAATGTTATCCCCTGGGAAGCCCTCTATGACTCCCCTACCCAGTCTGGGTTATGTGCCTCTTTCAGACGCCTTCATACCACCACTGTCACGGTATCATTACACTATTTTGCAATCATCTGTTTATCTATCTGTCTCTCATAATAAACAGTAATCTCTTTGAAGACTTTTTACTCTCCAGGCCCTACTGTCTGGCTCATAGTAGATACTCAATAAATGCTGGCTGAACAAATGAATGAAAACACTAGAAACAGGAAATATAATTGTTATGGACTGAACTGTGCCCCTTAAAACTCGTATCTTGAAGCTCTAACCCCAGTGTAATTGTATTTGGATACTGGGCCTTGAAAGAGGCAATTATGGTTACATGAAGTCATAAAGTGGGAACCTAATCCAAGAGGATTGGTGTCCTTATAAGAAGAGGAAGAGACACCAGGAATATGCATGCATAGCACAAAAGCCATGTGAGACCAGAAGAAGGCAGCTGTCGGCAAGCCAGGAAAAGATTCTCACCAGAAACCAAACCTGCCAGCATCTTTACGTTGGACTTCCAGCCTCCAGAACTGTAAAATATTCTGCTGTTTAAGCCACCTAGTCAATGGTATTCTGTTATGGCAGGCCAAGGTGACTAATACAATGTCCAAAATCTATGCGTCCTGGTTCCTATGAATGATGGAATGCTAAGCAAAACCTACACCACTGCTAGAACAAAGATACCTACAAAAGACATTCCCCCTGCTTCCGGAAGACTGAACCCCACACTTAACAGAAAGAATGGCAATAAACATTATTCTGACACTGTGACATATAAATTTAAAGAAAAAAATGGATCTTCAAGAACACAAACACCAAAATTATTAGTATCAATCACCATCTGTAGCAATTCAATCAAATGGAAAAGATAGTAGAGTTACATAAAGAATGTAAAGAGTAAAAGTGAGTTTGTTGAAGGTAAAAAAATAAAAATTAAAAATTAAAAAAAGGCTGGGCACGGTAGCTCACACCTGTAATCCCAGCACTTCGGGAGGCCGAGACAGGTGGATCACTTGAAGCCAGAAGTTTGAGACCAGCCTGGTCAACACAGTGAGATCCTCATCTCTATAAAAAATTATCTGGGCATGATGGCACTTGCCTGTAATCCCAGATATTCAGGTGGCTGAGGCAAAAGAATCACTTGAACCCAGGAGGCAGAGATTGCAGTGAGCTGAGATTGTGCCACTGCACTCCAACCTGGACAACAGAGCAAGACTCTATCTCAAAAAAAAAAAAAGAATGTAAAGAGCACACATCAAAAGGAAATTTATTTTCTATGGGGCTTAGAATAACATTATAGACTCATCTTCCCAGTTTCTGCACTTTAATACTTGCTGCTAAGTTGCTACATGTCTATGGTCATCTTTCTCACACAGACTGTGAAGACAAAGGCAGAGACCATGTCATGGGGTGGGAGCAACTGCTTTGATCACTAACAGTGGCTGGGACAGTGTGCTATTCCAGGTACACTCTTCATAATTTCTGGAAAATTATCATTACAGACAACTGACCCACCTTCTAATCATTCGGTATCACTAGATTCTCAACAGAACAACTGATTGGTCTACAAGCCCTCTCTCAAACACAATTCCTCAGGTTGAACTTCACAGTTATTATCCTGGAGACTCAGAAAATGATTCAGCATATGAGCTTGCAGTCTGACGCACTGGCAAAAGCCAAAATTTTTTTGATCAACAAAAAGCATTTTGGTAGAACTTAAAATCAACAGAGTATTCACAGATATTCTGATTTCCAAACAGGTCATTTTAAGAAACTTAGAAAATTGGCCAGGCGTGGTGGCTCACACCTGTAACCCCAGCACTTTGGGAGGCCAAGGCAGGTGAATCATGAAGTCAGGAGATCGAGACCATCCTGGCTAACACAGTGAAACCCCATCTCCACTAAAAATACAAAAATATCAGCCGGGCGTGATGGGGGTGCCTGTAGTCCCAGCTACTTAGGAGGCTGAGGCTGGAAAATGACGTAAACCTGGGAGGCGGAGCTTGCAGTGAGCCGAGATCATGCCACTGCACTCCAGCTTGGGCAACAGAGTAAGACTCCGTCTCAAAAAAAAAAAAAAAAAAAAAAAAAAGAAACTTAGAAAATTGAAAATTTGACCAAATTCTATGCCCACTTTGCTTTTTCTGCAGTACCCAGAAAAGGACACAAATCCACTAAATAATTCTCTCACAAACAGCTTACAAAGTTACTGTTTGAAATTTACTTTGGATGCTGAATAACATAAGTGTAATCATTCAAAGTATGCTCTTGGTCTAAACTTGGTTTTGTTTTTTCTTTTTGAGATGGGGTCTCACTCTGTCGCCAGGCTGAAGTCCAGTGGCACGATCTTAGCTCACTGCAACCTCCGCCTTCCGCCTCCTGGGTTCAAGTGACTCCCCTGCCTCAACTTCCCGAGTAGCTGGGACTACAGGCGTGTGCCGCCACACCCAGATAATTTTGTATATTTTAGTAGAGATGGGGTTTCATCATGTTAGCCAGGACAGTCTCAACTTCCTGACCTCGTGATCCACCTGCCTCGGCCTCCCAAAGTGCTGGGATAACAGGCCACCGTGCCTGGCCCATGGTGTGAACTTGTAAACATCAGGTTATAAAGTGAAATCAGTGTTAGATTCATATAAAAAAAATTTTTTATTTAAGAGACAAGGTCTTGCTCTGTCACCCAAGCTGGAGCGCAGTGGCGTAATCATAGCTGACTACAGCCTGGAACTCCTGGGCTCAAGCGATTCTTCCACCTCAGCCTCCCAAGTAGCTAGGACTACAGCCATGTGCCACTACAACCAGCTAATTTTTTTTTTGTTTTTTTCTTTGTAGAGAGGGAGTCTTGCTAGCTTGCTCAGGCTGGTCTCAAACTCCTGGCCTCAAGCAATCCTCCCACCTTGGCATCCCAAAGCACTGGGATTATAGGTGTGAGCCGCTACGTCCAGACTGTATCAAAATCTTGACCACACTCGGGACTCAACAATTAACTGTTATTATTTCAAAGTATTTAATAAATCTCTGAACTTTTTTCTATGAAGTCTAATGTTTGATACTGAAAACCTAAAGTCATTGCAGAGTTTTACTTGCACACTTGTTTTCAAATAAAATTAAACCGAAGGGAAAGAAACTACAAACACAAACGGGTCTGGCCCCTCATGCATATATACATATACACAGGGTTTTTATTCTTAACATCAGTTACCTTCTGCCCTTCTCACAAAGCTTCTCAATTTCAGCTTTCAGATCCTGCTCCTTCTGCAAAAACTCCTTCTTTTCTTTCTCTATCTTCTTCTTGGTTTCTTCCCGCTTTATTGTCACATCCTGAATAGCCTTTAATATCTCCTGAGTTCCACACAATTACAGTCGCACACAAATAAAAAAGAAAATAAGTTAGTTCTTTTGATGCAAAGGTTATTTTCAACTATCACAAATTCACGTGTTGACTTTAGTGAATTCAAATTGAATTGAAAGAACGTGGTTGATGAGTAGCTCCAAAAGCCAGTATTCGGACCTAAAGGAGAAAGTTACAGTAACGCAGATTTCAACTCAACAGGAAAAATAATTTCTAGCAATTGCAATCATTCAAAAATGGAATATACTGCCTTGTGAAGCAGTAAGCTCTCCATTACTGGTGTTCAAATAAAGGCTGAATGAACACCTGTCAAGAATGCTGAGAAAGGTGTTCTCGTACCAGGTGAGGATCTGTTACATCCAACAAATATTGTCGTTTCATTTTGTTATGATTCTACTTTATTAGGAATGGGTTTTGTTTGTTTCACTCTTTAACAACAACAAATATATACATATATACACACACACACACACATATACACAAACATATATATGTACAAACACACACTTTTTTTTTTTTTTAATAAGAAGTCAAACAGGCCAGGCACAGTGGCTCATGCCTATAATCCTCGCACTTTGGGAACCCAAGGCAGGAAGATCGCCGTGTCCAGGAGTTCGAGTCCAGCCTAGGCAACACAAAGACCTTGTCTCTACAAAAAATAAAAAAAATTAGCCAGGTGTGGTGGCACATGCCTGTAGTCCAGATACTCGAGATGCTGAGGTGGAAAGATAGCTTGAGCCCAGAAAGTCAAGTCAAGGATACAGTGAGCCTTGACTGCACCCACTGTACTCCAGCCTGGGCAACAGAACAAGACCCCAGTCTCAAAAAAAAAAAGAAAAGAAAAGAAAAGAAAAGAAAATAATACAAAGGTGATAAAGAGTCACTCCCCCACTTCATACCACTTCCACCCATAAGAGTGATCAATGTGTGAACTGCTTTGTATTATGCTTTCACATCTTTCTCTATGCTCACACAAAGACATATATACTTAGGTATGCATTTCTTTGCCTTTTTTTTTTAATAAGGCCGTTTTACATACATTATTTTGCATCCTGATTTCTTTTGCTTGACATGAATGTATTACGTCAATAAATATCGATCTAATTCAAAAATAGCTGTATAACATATGGATGTATCTAATTTATCCAAACATTCTCTATTAAAAGTCTATGAGTGGTCTGGCACAGTGGCTCAGGCCTGTAATCCCAGCACTTTGGGAGGCCGAGGCAGGCGGATCACGAGGTCAGAAGATCAAGACCATCCTGGTTAACACAGTGAAACCCCGTCTCTACTAAAAAAACAAAAATTAGCCACGTGTGATGGTAGGCGCCTGTAATCCCAGCTACTCAGGAGGCTGAGGCAGGAGAATGGCGTGAATCCAGGAGGCGGAGCTTGCAGTCAGCAGACATTGTGCCACTGCACTACAGCCTGGGTGACAGAGTGAGACTCCGTCTCAAAAAAAAAAAAAGTCTATGAGTATTAATACTTTTCTCTGAGACAGGGTATCGTTCTGTTACTCAGGC
This sequence comes from Rhinopithecus bieti, assembly GCF_001698545.2. Classification (NCBI taxonomy): domain Eukaryota; kingdom Metazoa; phylum Chordata; class Mammalia; order Primates; family Cercopithecidae; genus Rhinopithecus; species Rhinopithecus bieti. The sequence continues at coordinate 1,625,150 of NW_016807677.1, forward strand.
TGGAGTGCAGTGGCACAATCTCGGCTCACTGCAACCTCTGTCTTCTGGGCTTAAGCGATCCTCCCACCTCAGCCTCCCATGTAGCTAGAACCACAGGTGCGCACCACCATGCCCGGCTCATTTTTTGTATTTTTGGTAAAGATGGGATTTTGCCATGTTGCCCAGGCTGGTTCAAACTCCTGGACTCAAGTGATCCACCTGCCTCGACCTCTCAAAGTGCTGGGATTACAGGTGTGAGCCACCACATCCGGCCTTGCCTTTTTATTTCAATTAACTCAAAAATAAAATTAAAGTTTGAGTTGGGTATGGACAGCTCAAACTTTAATTTTATTTTTGAGTTAACTGAAATAAAAAGGCCTCCTTTGGGAGGCCAAAGCGGGTGGATTTCTTGAGTCTAGAGTTCAAGACCAGCCTGGGTAACATGGCAAAACCCCGTCTCTACCAAAAATATAAAAAACGAGCCAGGCATAGTGGCATGCACCTGTGTTCCCAGCTACTTGGGAGGCTGAGGTGGGAGGATCACTTAAGCCCAGCAGACAGAAGCTGCAGTGAGCCAAGACTATGCTACTGCACTCCAGGCTGAGTGACAGAGTGAGACTGTCTCAAAAATAAATAAATACATAAAGTTTTAAAAAATTAAAGTTTGATCAGAGACTGCTGCTTAACTCATTGACAATTTCAATATAAGCAAAATACCTGGTGATTCTTCATTTCTTCTTCTCTCCTTTGCTGAAGCTGCTTTAATTGCACTTGGAGCTGATTCTCCACTTGTCTCTGTTTGTCCAGGACCTCCTGGTAACGCTCTTTCAACAGTGTTCTCTCTGTCATCATTTTATCCTATTATGAACAAGACAAGAAAAGTTTATTTCCTAACTTAATCACAAGAAACATTCACCAGTGACTGTCCAAGGCATTGTATAGAGCTCTATGACCGCACTATCCAATAATAAAGCTACTAACCATATGTGGCTATATAAATTTAAATTCATTAACATATGATGAGATTGGCTGGGCATGGTGGCTCACACCTATAACTGCAGCACTTTGGGAGGCTGAGGTGGGCGGATCACTTGCATTCAGGAATTCGAGACCAGCTTGGGCAACATGGCAAAACCTGGGCTCTAAAAAAAATACAAAAATTAGCTGGGCATGCTGGTACCCGACTGTAGTCCCAGCTACTTGGGAGGTTGAGGTGGGATGATCGCTTGAGCCTGGGAGGCAGAGGTTACAGTGAGCTGAGATCGTGCCACTGCACTTCAGCCTAGGTGACAGAGCAAGACTCTGTCTCAAAAAAGCATCCAGGAATCTGATTCCTTACTGGTTAATAACACTGAAAACTGATGGATCCGCTAAAGATGTCTGGGAACCTGGTATTCAGACTGAACAACTCAGCAAGCTTTCATATAAAGCCTGGATTAGAAGTGAGGCTTCTAGACAAGGCACGGTGGTTCTGGCCTATAATCCCAGCACTTTGAGGGGCCAAGGCAGGAAGACTGCTTGAGGCCAGAAGCTCAAGACCAGCCTGGGCAATGTAGTAATACCTGGTCTCTATCAAAAAATAACAATAGTAAATAAAAACATAGAACTGCTTCTGAAAACAGTTTAGCTCTGCCACCCCCATGTCAGTAAATCAAGAAAATCAATGGTTACCTTTCAAAGGGACACTAAAGTCTGAAGAGAGCCAACTTAAAACACATTTAGTATGAAGTAGCCCATATAATATTTAAACTGAGAGCACTAAACTGAATTTTTTCATTAAATAACCATTTTCAAAGAAAAAAAATTTAAAAAACGAACAGGGAAAATATCATACTATAATCATTTTTACAAAAGGCTCTCAAGGCCAGGCACGGTGGCTCACACCTGTAATCCCAGCACTTTGGGAAGCTGAGGCGGGCAGATCACCTGAGGTAGCAGTTCGAGACCAGCCTGGCCAACATAGTACAATCCCGTCTCTACTAAAAATACAAAATTAGCCAGGCATGGGGGCACATGCCTGTAATCCCAGCTACTTGGGAGGCTGAGGCAGGAGAATCACTTGAATCCAGGAGGCAAAGGTTGCAGTGAGCAGAGATTGTGCCACTGCACTTCAGACTGGGCGACAGAGCAAGACTCCATCTCAAAATAAATAAATAAATAAATAAATAAATAAATAAATAAATAAAATAAAAAATAAAAAAGACTCTCAAGATAGGACCTTGGCTTTGGGACAAGCTAATCTTTAGTCCATGTACTGAAATGTGACTAAGGGGTCCCAAACAGCTGATTACTCAGCATCACACCTTTCCAGGGATGCTGAACCTGGATTCTATAGGTGGACCTCAGGGAATCTTTGAACTCTCTGCAACTGGTGTATGTATATATTTTTCTGAGACAAGAATTCAAAGTTTCCAAAAGATACTGAAAGAGGATCTTAACCAAAGAAAAGTTGAAACCAGCAGATTATTCTTTTTTGAGACAGAGTCTCACTCTGTGACCCAGGCTAGAGTGCAGTGGTGCAATCTCGGCTTATGGCAACCTCTGCCTCTGCGTTCAAGCGATTCTTGTGCTTCAGCCTCCCAAGTAGCTGGCATTAAGGGTGTGAGCCAACACGCTCTGCTAATTTTTGCATTTTTAGTAGATATGGGGTTTTGCCATGTTGGCCAAGCCGGTCTTAAACTCCTGGCCTCAAGCAATCCACCTGCCTCAGCCTCCCAAAGTGCTGAGATTACAGGCGTGATCCACCACACCCAACTTCTTTTTTTTTTTTTTTTTTTTTTTGAGATGGGATCTCGCTCTGTCTCCCAGGCTGGAGTGCAGTGGTGTCATGTCGGCACACTGTAATCTCCACAGCCCGGGTTCAAGCAATTCTCCTGCCTCAGCCTCCCAAGTAGCTGGGATTACAGGCACGTGCCACCACGCCTGGCTGATGTTTTTGTATTTTTAGTACAGACGGGGTTTCACCATGCTGGCTAGGCTGGTCTCAAACTCCTGACCTCAAGAGATCCACCTGCCTCGGCCTCCCAAAGTGCTGGGATTACAAGTGTGAGCCACCATGCCCAGCCTTTCTTTTATCCACAACTCTTTCCCTTTACTTTTTTCTTTTTCTATAATGCATTTTTCTAAATAATAATAATAATAATTTTTATTATAGAGATGAAGTCTCACTATGTTGCCCAGGCTGTTCTCAAATTCTTAGACTCAAGCAATCCACCGACCTCAGCCTCCCAAAGTGCTGGGATTATAGGCATAAGCCAACGCACCCAGCCTATGATCCATGTTTAGAACACAGGATCGGAGAAAAAAATTAGTATCATGGAAAAAAGTATTAACATGCATACTATTACTACATACAGGGAGATAACTTAAAGGCATGCTTGATCCAATTTGTCCAGTCTTAATGAGCTAAAGAGTTTATACACTGTTACTTTGCTTCATCCTTGGCTAGTTGGTTCCTAGGACTAGGAGTAACACTTTCGAAAGTAGGCAGTGGGCAATGGCCATAAATACATGAAAAGGGTAGAAAACAGAACAGGAGTCAGGTTTCATATACTGCCACCAAGCTTAACACCTGCTTAGTTTCACTGCTTTTTTTATTTTTTGGGTTTTTGTTTTGTTTGTCTAAGACACAGTCTTGCTCTGTCGTCCAGCCTGGAGTGCTGTGGTGCAATCTCGGCTCACTGCAACCTCCGCCTCCCAAGTTCAAGCAATTCTCTCTGCCTCAGCCTCCAGAGTAGCTGGGATTACAGGCGCCCACCACTACATCCGGCTAATTTTTTATTTTTAGTAGAGATGAGGTTTTGCCATGTTGGCCAGGCTAGTCTTGAACTCCTGACTTCAGGTGATACCCCCACCTCGGCCTCCCGAAGTGCTGAGATTACAGGCATGAGCCACTGCGCCCAGCCTCATTGCCTTTTTAAAAGCATGTAGACCTCACTACCACCCAAAAGATAGAGCCAAACAAAACACAACCCTAGGCCTCTTTTGGTCCAATAACTTGCTGGGTTTCATTCGTTCCTGCTTCATCTAGTTGACTGTTACAATTACGTCCCAAGTTGCTACTCTGTTTTAAAAGTTTTATTGGCTCCATCGGTTAATGTACACCAGTAACTTTTTCCATATGCCCTTCAATTTCTTCAACTTGCACCAAATATCCACTCTCTTATCTGGTTGCTACAAGCACTTTCCCTTTTTATACCACTCTTTATAAATTAACATATCTTACCCTAAAGACCTCTTCCTGGGGTGCCTTTCCCAGCATTACTTTCCCTTTAAAGAGTGTACATTTAGATATCCATATACTTAAAGGTGGAAGTTTTAGCCACAAAAGGCCAGGGATGGATCAAAGGGAGCATTTTAACAAAGGTAAGTGTTACGTTCTCTTAAAAAACCAACTATCTGGGGGTAAAATTAGAAATATACAAGTAGATAATCTATGAAAAAAAGACTGGATGGAATTTGACTAAAAGCTTAACAGTATGAAAAATTGCCAAAATAAGTCAATGTAAGCTTAAGAAATAGTGTCTAGAATGAGAGATACTAAGAGATCCCACTATATTATAAAGTAATTATACTGTATCTGTACTATTATATGTGGTTCTTGAGATCACTTTTTAAAACAAATATTGATAAAATGGAACATGTCTAGGTGAAAGTCATCAGAATGATGATAAAGAAATGGAAAATAGTATCAAAATAGTATCAAAAAGAATACTAAAAACATCTGAGGATGTTTCACCTGGAAAGGTTTAAACTTGGGGAGTAAGAGAATAAGGGGAACAGGCATAAAAAAAACTTCAAATATACACAGGGCTAACAAGCAGGAAAGGAACTGGATTTATTCCGTAAGGCTCAAGAGAAAAGTATAGTAAGAACTTTTTTTTTTCTGAGACAGATTCTCGCTCTGTCACCAGGCCGGAGTGCAGTGGTGCGATCTCAGCTCACTGCAACCTCCACCTCCCGGGTTTAGGCAATTCTCCTGCCTCACCTTCCAGAGTAGCTAGGACTACAGGCATGTGCCACCACACCCAGCTGATTTTTGTATTTTTAGTACAGATAGGGTTTCACCACATTGGCCAGGACGGTCTCAATCTCTTGACCTCATGATCCACACACCTCGGCCTCCCAAAGTGCTGGGATTACAGGCATGAGCCACCACACCGGGCCTGAAACAAGAAGCTCACTGCCACCTCAGTCTCCCAGGTTCAAGCAATTCTTCTGCCTCAACCTCCCAAGTAGCTGGGATTACAGGCAGTACCACCACCCCGGCTACTTTTCGTTTTTTGTTGTTTGGTTGGTTTTTTTTTTTTTTTGAGACAGTCTCACTCTGACACCCAGGCTGGAGCACAGTAGCACGATCTCAGCTCACTGCAATCTCTGCCTCCCAGGTTCAAGCTAATCTCATGCCTCAGCCTCCCAAGTAGCTGGGATTACAGGCACACGCCACCACACCTGGCTAATTTTTGTATTTTTAATAGAGATGGGGTTTCACCATGTTGCCCAGGCTGGTCTCAAACTCCTGAGCTCAGACAATCTGCCTGCCACAGCCTCCCAAAGCGCTAGGATTACAGATGTGAGCCACTGTGGCTGACCTAAATTTTTGTATTTTTAGTAAAGACAGGGTTTCACCATGTTAGTCAGCCTGGTCTCAAACTCTTGACTTCAGGTGATCCACCCACCTCGGCCTCCGAAAATGCTAGAATTACAGGCGTGAGCCACCGCACCCGCCCTGAAGCAAGAAGTTATAAGGGTTTTATCTTCATCTCAGAATAAAATCTAACAATAAGAGCTTTTATTTTGGTTTCTTGAGACGGAGTTTCTCTGTTGTCCAGGCTGGGGTGCAGTGGTGCAATCTTGGCTCACTGCAACCTCTGTCTCCCAGGTTCAAGCCATTCTCCTGCCTCAGCCTCCTGAGTAGCTGGGATTACAGGCATGCACCACCACGCCCAGCTAACTTTTGTATTTTTAGTAGAGATGGGGTTTCACCACGTTGGCCAGGCTGGTCTCGAACTCTTGACCTCAGGTGATCCACATGCCTTGGCCTCCCAACGTGCTGGGATTACAGGTGTAAGCCACTGGGCCTGGCCTTTTTTTTTTTTTTTTTTTTTTCAATTTTTTTTTGAGACAGTGTCTCACTCTGTCACCCAGGCTGCAGTACAATCACACAATCATGGCTCACACAGCCTCGACCTCCTGGGCTCACGTGAACAGGTGATCCTCCCACCTCAGCCTCCTGAGTAGCTAGGACCATAGGCATCCACCACCACACCTGGCTGATTTTTGTAGTTTTTGTAGACATGGGGTTTCACCACGTTGCCCAGGCTGGTCTCAAACTCCAGAGCTCAAGCGATTCACCCACTTCAGCTTCCCAAAATGCTAGGATTATGGGCGTGAGCCACTGTGCCTGGCCAATAAGAGCTATTTTTTTTTAAACGTAACTGGTTGCACTGTCAGGTAGTAAGCTTCCCATCTCTGGAAGTGATCAAGGAAAAGTTAGCTGACCATCTGTCAGGGATTTTATGAAGGGGACTCCTGCACCTTTTCCAACTGAGATGATATGCCTCTAGATCTTCTGTTTGATAATGACTTCATATAACAACAATGACAGTTTAAATACCTACCAAATTCTTTTCAATATCTTGATCTGTGTTTACCTCTGAATCAGCCGTCTTAAAATCAGTCTATAAAGGAAAAAAGTTATATTTAGAATTGTTCAGAGACACTGTAAAAGAGGCAGAATCACTAACACCTACAATTCTGCCACAGGTAACTAACTTTTTGCTCTTTCCCCTTACCAGCTTCCAAGCAAGCTAAGCAATGTAGTTCTGGCAAATGGACACCAACATCCACCCTGCATTAATCATCGGTCCCACAAAATAACCCAAACAAGACCCAACGACTGACTGAGAGAAAGCCTCAAGTCTGAGATGAGACGTCTGCCCTCTACAGTCTGTTGTGCCCATACTTTCTCCCACAACAAAGCACACCCGTCACTAGAAGGCAGGATACACTGTACTTCTTAAGATGTGACTCAGAGAATTAACAAGGATTCTTCCTGCAAGGACAAAGGGGATAAATACAAATGCTAATGTCCTGAACTCATCAGTTACTCAGTGAAAGAGACTACGTAGGTCATAAAGTTCCTACTTGCCATAAGATTAGACACTAGCTACTGGCTTTCTTATTTACTGAACATCAGAATGAAGTCATTGCATGGCGCTGTATGAAAGAAGTATGATGGTTGCTAGCAAAAAAACAAAAAACAAAACAAGCCAGCAAGTTCTCCACCAAATATGAAGAAATATCTCCTACCCTGAACCCCACCACCCCCCAGTTACATTTTAGTAGTAGAAACTTGACACTTGACCTGTACAGCAATGTTCTGAGAAAGCTTCAGGGAAGAGCTATCTTGATCATCATCCTGATCCACTCGGACTCCTTCAACCCCATTTGCTGGAGACACTACAGGTCGGAAATCCAAGCCTGTGTCCCTGTTACCTTCCTTTAGGATGGAGGCTTGTGGGGATTTCTCTTCAGAGCAATTCCCAGAGGCAAGCTGCTTTGTATGGCACCCTGCCTTAAGAGACCGAGTGGCTGGATGGAGGTTCTCCCGGAGGCTTGTGTCCCCTCCTCTCCTGCTGTGCTGGCCACGTCCTTCAAATCAGACTGAGATCCACTGCCAGAAAGACAAAGGGCTGTGGCTATCAAGTTTTCTCCTAAAACCGCCGGGTGCACTGCTGAGGTGTCACCTGCTGATGAACCAGGATTCTGCTCTGAGTGCTCCAGATGGACATTTCTGTTATTTTCCTTGGTTATCGTTTGGCTTACACTCAACAGAGGTGAGTTCTTCTGTTTCTGTGCAGAGTCTTTGGTGCTATCAAACACATAAGATGAAAAGAAAAGTCATAATACTTTTAACTTAACTACTAGAAGAACAAAACTAGACTATGTAAACCCTCCTGACTATCACAATGAAAGAACTTAGTTTCAATCCAATGATTTCTATCCCATGTGCAGGTAGTATAGCTTGGTGGTTAAGACCTAGTTTTTTGTTTTTTGTTTTGTTTTAGAGAGGGTCTAAACTCTTGTCACCCAAGCTAGAGTGCAGTGGTGCAATCAAGGCTCACTGCAGTCTCAATATCCTTGGCTCAAGCGATCCTCGACCTCAGCCTCCTGAGTAACTAGGACTACAGTAACATGCCACCATGCCCAGCTAATTTTTTGTATTTTTTGCATGGTTTTGCCATGTTGCCCAGGCTGGTCTCAAACTCCTGTGCTCAAGGGATCCATCTGCCTGCATCAGCCTCCCAAAGTGTTGGAATTATAGGCGTGAGCCACCACAGCCGGCCAAAACCTGGGTTCTAAAGACAGTCTACAGTAAATGGCCAAACATAAATGATTCTGAAGATCCAAATAATTTTGAGGGCCAACTGGAATAAGTTTTGGGGATACCAATGAATTAGCCTAATGCTGGTTAGAATATTTTAGTTACATGTATTAATTTAGTTATACATACTATAATAAAATATTAACTTAGAAATATTGTTTTGATTCCTCTCTCACCTTTCACAAGAATAATTTTCATTCAAACTCATTATAGAGATCTTTGACCAGAACCACTTTTTAGGTTCTTCAACAGTTTTCCAGAGTATAGCATCTACACTTTAAGTTGTCTAAAGTACAGACAATTTTGAATCCAAAATTGAAGCTGTCAATAGAAATTTTATCCCACACAGTAAGTATACATATGCTTAACATTAGGATATTCTGTCACTTGTCACAGCCATTCAAGGTGCTGCTTTTATTATTTATTGATTGATTGATTTTTTGAGACAGGGTTTCACTTTGTCACCCCGGCTGAAGTGAGGGACTGCTTTTTAAAAGGGTCTTAAAACATATTTACGATGACATCCAACATTCACAATTGTACATCTTTCACCCAGGAATTAACGCCTATGTTTAATTTCTTTGACCCCACCCTCTTTTTTTAAACTAATTCTGTAACTGACACTCTTAACCATACCCAACCAGCAGAGAGGATTCAAGTTGATGCACCTTTGTTTCCTCAATCATACTAGTTCAAAATAAAACAACTGAAAGAATACCTCGGTGGGGAGCGATGGCTCATGCCTGTAATCCCAACACTTTGGGAGGTCAAAGCAGGAGCATTATTTGAGGTCAGGAGTTCAAGACTAGCCTGGGAAACATAGCAAGACCTTGTCTCTACAAAAAAATTTTAAAAGTAGCCGAATGTAGTGGCGTGCACCTGCAGCTCCAGTTACTTGGGAAGCTGAAGTGAGAGGACTGCTTAAGCCCAGGAGGTGGAGGCTGCAGTAGGCCATGATCGCACCACTGTACTCCAGCCTAGGTGATAGAGGGAGACCCTGTCTCAATATAAACACTCGAAACTGATTCCTTCCTGCTGGGAGTTAACTGTGAGGAGGTACTTAATTAAAAATTCAGGCATATATAGGAAGGGCACGGTGGCTCAAGCCTGTAATCCCAGCACTCTGGGAGGCCGAGACGGGCGGATCACCAGGTCAGGAGATCGAGACCATCCTGGCTAACATGGTGAAACCCCGTCTCTACTAAAAAAAATACAAAAAACTAGCCGGGCGCGGTGGCGGGTGCCTGTAGTCCCAGCTACTCGGGAGGCTGAGGCAGGAGAATGGCGTGAACCCGGGAGGCGGAGCTTGCAGTGAGCTGAGATCCGGCCACTGCACTCCAGCCTGGGCAACAGAGCAAGACTCCGTCTCAAAAAAAAAAAAAAAAAATTCAGGCATATATAGTACCTGAGTTTGAATCCTGACTCCGCCCACCACTCTTGGCAAGTTACTTTATTTGTAAAACAGAAATAATACTATCCTCCTAATAGGACTGTTGTGAGGATTACATGAGATAATGCACATGAAATATTCAGTATAGTGCCTGGCATATAGTAAACATTCAATAAACCTTAGCTGCCATTATTACTAGTGTATGTAGTTGACTTTATAAAAACTCTGACTCCAACATAGCTTGGAAACCTTGGGCAAATTACTAACCTCTCTGTGTCTCAGTTTCCTCACCTGTAAATGGGAATAATAATATGATCACTACCTCCTGACACTGTTTTGAAGATTAAATGTGTTAACACATATAGAACTGTAGTTAAGTGTTAGCTATTATATTAGAGGACTCAGGTACTCTAGAAAATAGTTGAGGGAGGGCCAGGTACAGTGGCTCACGCCTGTAATCCCAACACTTCCAGAGGCTGAGGCAGGCCGATCACAAGGTCAGGAGATTGAGACCATCCTGGACAACATGGTGAAACCCTGTCTCTACTACGATACAAAAAATTAGCCGGGCGTGGTGGTGGGCACCTGTAATCCCAGCTACTAGGGAGGCTTAGGGAGGAGAATCGCTTGAACTCGGGAGGCAGAGGTTGCAGTGAGCGGAAATCGCGCCACTGCACTCCAGCCTGGCGACAGAGCAAGACACTGTCTCAAAAACAAAACAAAACAAAAAGTTGAGGGAGCTAGGTGCAGTGGCTCACCCCTGTAATGCCAGCACTTTGGGAGGCCGAGGCGGGCAGATCGCTTGAGGTCAGGAGTTCGAGACCAGCCTGGTCAACATGGTGAAACCCCATCTACACTAAAAATACAAAAATTAGCTGGGCTACCAAGCAGGCGCCTATAATTCCAGCTACTTGGGAGGCTGAGACAGGAGAATCACTTGAACCCGGGAGGCAGAGGTTGCAGTGAGCCAAGATCATACCACTGCACTCCAGCCTGGGGCACAGAGCAAGAGTCTGTCTCCAAAAAAAAAAAGAGTTGAGGAAGAATACACAGCCTCTTTATGTAGACTGTGGTCCACATTCACGGATTCAACCAACCATGGACTGAAAATACTCAAAAGGATAAATGTTTGTGATGATGGATATGCTAATTATGCTGATCTGATCACTATATATTACATGTACCACAACATCAGTATGTACCCCCATGAATATGTACAATTAATTATTGTGTCCATTTATTAAAATATAAAAATAAACCACTTAAAAGTAAAATACCCAGCCTGGCCAACGTGGCAAAACCCCATCTCTACTCAAATATAAACATTAGCCAGGCGTGGTGCCGGGCACCTGTAATCCCAGCTACTTGGGAGGCTGAGGCAAGGGAATCACTTGAACCCAGGAGGCAGAGGCTGCAGTGAGCTGAGATCGCGCCATCGTACTCCAGCCTGGGCGACACAGCAAGACTCCATCTCAAAAAAAAAAAAAAAAAAAGCCGGCGTGGTGGCTCACGCCTGTAATCCCAGCACTTTGGGAGGCCAAAGCAGGCGAATCACGAGATCAGGAGATCGAGACCATCCTGGCTAACACGGTGAAATTCCTTCTCTACTAAAAATACAAAAAATTAGCCGGGCGGGGTGGCGGGCGCCTGTAATCCCAGCTACTCGGGAGGCTGAGGCAGGAGAATGGCGTGAACCTGGGAGGCAGAGCTTACAGTGAGCCAAGACTGCACCACTGCACTCCAGCCTGGGCCAACAGAGTGAGACTCCGTCTCAAAAAAACAAAAGTGAAATAGATTTAAACCATTAAAAAATTTTTCAGAAAAAAATTGGATGGTTGCATCTGTACTGAACATACACAAACTTTTTTCCTTGTCATTATTCCTTAAACAACACATCTATTTACATAACATTTACATTGTATCAATTGTTGTAAATAACCTAGAGATTAAAGTATATGAGACGACATGCATAGGTTATACGCAAATACTACACCATTTTATTTATTTATTATCTTTTTAATTGCTTTAAGCGGGGTGTGCATATGCCTGTCACCGATAAAATACTACACCATTTTATGTAAGGGACTTGAGCATCTATAGATTTTGGTATCCTCAGTAGGGGTCCTGGAACCAATCTCCAACATATACTGTGGGATAACTACATAGTTAATTTAGTTCAACATTGTACATAACAATGTATTACATTAGCTACTATGAGATGCAAGTTTGGGTAATTGTGTGTCTGTGGGTATATATATTTAGAATCCATGTACACATACCAGTATAACACTTCTCATATATAACATATAAACATGTGGTTAAACGAACATACAGTCCACGTAGGAAAGGGCTGGAAAATATTTGCATTTTTTAGTGAGTTTGAACCCATGTATTCTATTTAGTCTCCAAACATTTAGCATGCCTGCTGAGTATCAGATGCTGTGTTGGATACCAGAAATACAAAGATAGATCAGACAGTCCTCTACCTTTAAAAACCTAGTGCAGTGCCATCAGAGCCAAAAAGAAAGACTGGCTACACAAGACCATCTCAAAAACCCTTTACCCAAATGAATCTCCCCAGTCAGGAGTCCACACATTACCTTAGACCATCTGGGAGACCTTCGTCTGATTTGGAAGCACATAAACTAGAAGATTCCGGAGGACTGGGGGCATTGGCCACAACACCAGCAACCTCAGACGCTGCCATTATGCTCTGTACATTCAGAAACAAATTACAGGCTACAAGTTTCCAAAGTTTAAAACAAATGTATCTCTCCCCCCTCAGAATGTCCACACAACAGAGCTGTTGCAGTAAAGAAATACAAAAACCTGGGCTCCGGGAGAAAATACTTAAGAGTAAAAGAGACATTGTACGCAAAGTCCTAGCGGGCAACAATCCTCAGGAGTCACTGTATTTACATAAATATCTAGGAGTCTGTGCAAAGATCTTATTTTCACTTTTGGCAGAAATGTAGTCTTTTCAAACAATAGATCTTAGTCTGCCAGGATCTTCCAAGTGGTCCCAAGCCTACCTTGTCTACTATCATTTATAATAAAAGATGTACTTTTCGGACTAGTATCAATCATATCTCATGTTTTTAAATCACTTTACGGCTGTTACATTCAAAGCATTCTCCATTAATTTAAGTGAAGTTTTTGGAGGCGCTTGCCTGTAAGTGAACAAGTAATGCAATACTGGGCAATCCAGGGTGCATCTTTTACTGTCAGTGTGCTCCCCACAGATGGGAAAGGCCTGACACTCACTAACTGAGGAAAGTACAGACTCTTCAGAGTGACTAGTGGTGCAAAAAAGAATCCTGGGTTCTCTAACTTGAAAATGACAAGGTGAAAAACATGGTAACATAACTAAGGGAACTGGGACGGATGCCTTTTTTAAAAATCAAAAGGTCATCTTCAATGCTGCAGAGCAAACTTATGACCTTATGAGGAGAAAAGAAAATCAAAATACTTGGGAGGTGGGGGTGAACGTAGGGTTAGTTTGCATTCTTGCTTTTATTTTAACAGCATCACAGGTATTGCCCCCAGGAACACTGAAGAGCGCACGGGGTAGACAGGCAGATGGGGTTGTGTCAACACCTCAGTCACAGCCCACAGACCCTGTGCCTCAGTTTCCCTCATTATACAAAGCTCCTGGGAGAAAATGGGCCCCAAATCGCCACTGCTGCTCCCTCAGGTGCAAACATCCCGCCTGCAAGGAGCCCAGGGCTGTGGGGTCCTCTGCGCCCGGTGAACGAAACCCCAGGATAAGGGTCATGCATGCAACTCCGTGGCTAGAGAGCCCGTGGCGCGGGTAGGAACAGCTGGCTGGAGGGTCGAGTGTACCAAAAAGAACTCCGCAACCCGGGGCGACCACCAGCGAGGCGGAGGCGCCGGAGCCACGGGTCCTCGGGCGAGAACAGGGGACAGACGGGAAGAGGACAATGGGGGGAAACGGCGCTGGGTGGCCTTGGCCACCCTCCATAGGGGGCTGCTAGGCTGGCCGCTGGCTCGGACCAGCCCCCCTCCACCCCTTTCCCTTGGCCCCCCCTACCCCACTGCCAGCCCCCCGTTCTACTTCTAGGCCGGGACCCCCGCCTCGGTTCTCACAGCACCCTCCACGCCCCCCACCCGGCCCCCATCCCCGCGGCCCTCGGCCCCGCAACCCCCACCCACGCTTCGCCCCGGCAACCACATCCTCCCGCGCCGCACGCCCCCCGGGAAAGAAAGTGGGGGAGGGAACGGACCGCACCTGAGCGGGGAGCGGGAGGGGGCGGCCGAGCCACGGGGGAGGGGTCGAAGCGCGGGCACCGCGCGCGCACCTCCCCACTTTCCGGCGGCCGAGCGGAGGGGGCGAGGCTCCGGCCGCGAGAGGAGAGGCCGCGGTGGCGCCGCGCCGCCCCCGACGGCGCCCTCTGGCGGCGAGAGCTGGCGCCGCCGGGGCACGGGGATGCTGCGGGAGACCCCTGAGATACAGGTGGACTCTCCCGGGGCGCAGGGAAGAAGGGAGAGCCGACTGCGAGAAGGAAGGCGAGCTGGCGGGGCAGGATACCCTCTGGAAAGATTACAGGGACAGTCGGGGCCATGACGGTCAGAGGGAGAAGAGCAACTAGGGGATTTTAAAGGTCGGAACAGAGATGCCCTTTACAGAGGACGCCATGAAGGAGAACCTTCTGAAGAGGGACTATGTGGAAGATGCCCCGAGGACTCGGGGAGGCGGAGCCCGCGGGTTCAGACCCCAGCGCCCGCACGGCCCCTGCCTGCGGAGGCCGCCCGCTGGAGCCGGACCCCGGGCGCGGTTGCTGGGGCCCGTAGGGTCGCTGGGCCGCAGGCGCCGCGCTGATTGGCTGCGCCGCGGGCGGAAGTGATGCTGCTGTCACTGCTCCTCCGGCTCCCGGGAAGCCGCGAGTTTCCGCAGGGAGGCGGCGGCAGCTGCGGCCGGGCCGGTGAGTTGGGAACTAGGTGTGGGGCTGGACCTGGGAAGTCAGGGGGGCCCAGAAGTGGGGGGAACCGGCGTGTGAGGATGAGGGAGCTGCACAGAGGGTGCCTGAAGTCCTGACGTGGGGGACCCCAGGGAGATGGGGCCCCAGGGTCCAGGATTCCAGGATAATGTGGGTGCTAATGAGGAGAGGGGCACATTGCACGGAGCGATCGAGGCCGATGGAGGGGGAATCGGGAAACTGATCCTGTACCCAAGCTGGCTTCTAGGAGCCGGGTGTAGAACAGCGAGGACAGTCACTTGGGAGCAGGATCTTGGACTCCGGGCTGCCCATTCTCTTCTTCCTTGTCAACTAAGAGCTGTAAAGAGAGGCCTAGCCGTTGGGAAAGGTTGAGACCTGCTTTCAGAAGGCATTTAAGGTTCCTTTCCCAGATGCCTGGGGGATAAAAATGCTGCTCTGCCACTGGGAGACAGAAGGAGCTCATGCTTCTCATTCTTCCGGACATCTGTGGTGGGATCCTCTGAGTCTGAAGGAGCCTGCCTAGAGGGGCCACTGTCTGGCTAACAAGGGTTTTGTTTGTTTGTTTGTTTGTTTACTTAGTAGAGTTTGCAGACTAGGGAAGACACCTAAGTATCTTGGGAGAATTGAGGCTCCCAGGGGCAGGGAGGGATTGAGAGGTAATATACCTGGAAACCTAAGAGAAAAAGAGAGGAAGAAATGTAGTATGAAGATTTTAGAGGGAAAGGAGAGGTGGCATAAGTTCTCCTTTCCCTTTCCAGGAAGTCTTTCAGTAAAATTCCCATGTTTCTGGAATGCTTTGAGGTAGAGCCGCTTGGGTGTGTGTCTGAGTACTAAGCCCTGCCCCAGGGTGGACTCAGTGGAGAGCAAAGGCTTTTGAAGAAGCCTAGCCACCATAGGTACACACACGTCTTGTCACCCCATTTGTCTGTCCCCCAGTTCTTACTTGGCTCTTTTTTTCTTTGAGGGCTCCTAAGACCAATTCCCTGGTTCTGTCAAACCCAGGCAATCGGAGTCCCAGTCTAGAGCCTGAGTCCTCTCCTCGAAGCCAGCCTCCTGAGCTCAGCACGGGGGTAGCTGCTGAGTGAGGTTCCCTCGTCATTCCTTCTCTCCTGGTTGCCTGCTTGTCCTTGGTGCCTGTTCTGTTTTGTTTGCACTCTGGCTTTCCCCCCTGTTTCGCCCCGGCCTCCTCCCTCCTTTCACTTTCCCTGGTATCCTTCTGAGATACACAAATCAGGAAGTTCACTACCACCTGGACTTCTAGGACGTTATTACCTACCTACTCTTTCGGGAGAAACTTTGGTAACAGTTTTTTGCTAGGCCTCTAGGGAAAAAAGTGGAAAGAGGGTGGCATGATAGCACAGGAAGTGGGGTTTCTGGGTGTTATACTGATTTGGCCTCACGGTACCAGTTCTGCGGCAGTCTATGACCGGTTTTAGATCTTTGGAAATGACAACCAAGTTTCTCTGGTCCCTGGTCCTGGAGTTGATCTAACTTCTGCTGGTCGCACTGGGATTGGGGGGACGCTGTTTCTTCTGTTCTTGGGCCCCACAGGTCTGTAGCCTTTGCTGAGTCAACACTACTCATGGTGAAGGTGATGCCTTTTCTCCATTTGCACAACATGAGTGTGGCGTGGTCAGCCAGACCAGGAGCTCAACCTCATGTAGAGTCCAGGTGGGCACCGGGCCCTGTTATGGGGAATTAGCCTTGAGGACAACTGGACTGAGGAGGCAGCTAGGGAAAGATTTATGTCCCCTCTAAATGTAGAGGTGAAGAGGTTGTCTGTTCTAAAGAACAGTCACGATGCAGCCAGTAGTTTGTGGGAGCAGTGTGTGCTTTGAGCCCCGTGGGTGGCAACAGGGGACGGGTGCAGTGCCTGCGGGCAACCGGACCTCCTGCTGGATTCGCTGGTGTCGTGAGGATTGGCTGTCTTGCCGTGGGAGGCCATCTGCTGGTGTTAGTGCTGGCCCACACCCCACCTGGGGGCTTATCCCTGCTGGTCAGGGATAAATGTGAACAAAAAGAGAGGATCAAATATTTCATAATTTAAAAGGCATGGCTTGGGGACTTCCAGGGGGAACGCATGGATGGCTGAACATCTCCCGCTCAGATTCCTGCGGTTACCAACTCTTTGATCTCTTCCACATCCTTTTTCTCTGTCTGCAGTCCACTGCTCTGATGCCGAAGGGGAGGCAGAAAGTGCCACACTTGGATGCCCCCCTGGGCCTGCCCACCTGCCTCTGGCTGGAATTAGCTGGGCTCTTCTTACTGGTTCCCTGGGTCATGGGCCTAGCAGGGACAGGTGGGCCTGATGGCCAGGGCCCAGGGGGGCCGAGCTGGGCTGTGCACCTGGAAAGCCTGAAAGGTGACGAGGAGAAAGAGACTCTGGAGCAGCAGGCGGATGCCTTGGCCCAGGCAGCAGGGCTGGTGAATGCTGGACGCATCGGAGAGCTTCAGGGGCACTATCTCTTTGTCCAGCCTGCTGGGCACAGGCCGGCCCTGGAGGTGGAGGCCATCCGGCAGCAGGTGGAGGCTGTGTTGGCTGGGCATGAAGCTGTGCGCTGGCACTCAGAGCAGAGGCTGCTAAGGCGGGCCAAACGCAGCGTCCACTTCAATGACCCCAAGTACCCACAGCAGTGGCACCTGGTGAGTCCAGTCCTGCAGTGTGCGGTTTCAGGTGGGTAGGTTCCAGTCCAGTTCTTTAGTGGGCTTTTGACTATATCGCTCGTCAGTTGCCTCCATCCTTCACCTGAGGGACCATTTGCTGGTTCTGTAGTGTTTCCCTCGTCTCTCCCTCCCTTCTACTGTCTTCTAGAAGCCGGTGTTCCGCAGTGCTCAGGGCACAGATGGGTGCAGGCCAGGCCTGCCTGCGGCCTCATGGTCCAGCTGCACCACTTACTAGCATGCTATCATTTGGGCCAAGCTGCCTTAAACTCTGTGCCTTCAGCTTCCCCATCTGTAAAGTGTGGAGGACTGCAATACTTGCCCACCTTCATAGAGTCAACAGTTAGGGCTAAGTGAATGCATACATGTGTAGCACTTGGAACAGTGGGGGCCTGCTGACACGCTAGTAACCGCTATGACGGTAAGTGATACGGGCATACTACCATTGTCATAAGAAGTGTATCATCTGGCCGGGCACGGTGGCCTCACGCCTGTAATCCCAGCACTTGGGAGCCGGAGGCGGTGGATCACGAGGTCAGGAGAGTCAAAGACCATCCTGGCTAACACGGTGAAATGCCATCTCTACTAAATAATACAAAAAAATTAGCCGAGGTGTGCGTGTGCGGTGCCTGTAGTCCCAGCTACTCGGGAGGCTGAGGCGGGCAAATGTGTGAATCGGGGAGTGGAGCTTGCAATGAGCTGAGATCGCCGCCACGCCGCACTCCAGGGCCTAGGTGAGAGGAGCGAGACTCCATCTCAAAAAAAAACAAAAAAAAAAAAAAGCATTGTCATCCAACCCTTCACCCTAGCCACCATTTTCGAATCCCCATGACTGATGGCAAACTTTCCTGGAATCCAAGGCTGTGGCAGAGCTCTCACCTGCCCCTTCTTGGCTCTGTTCCCACCTGACCTGTTGGCCTGCAATCTCTGTTTGGCTCTTTGGTGGAGGCCAAGGGTGAAAAGGGGTTGCTAGCTATAACTTCATCTCCCTCTGGGCTGGGCTGTGTGTCACTGGATTCCCACCCTGTCTGTCTTACAGAATAACCGACGGAGCCCGGGCAGGGACATCAACGTGACGGGTGTGTGGGAGCGCAATGTGACTGGGCGAGGGGTAACAGTGGTGGTAGTGGATGATGGAGTGGAACACACCATCCAGGACATTGCACCCAACTATGTGAGTGGCCCTGGAATGATGCCCCTCACCCACCACGTCTTACCTCCTTCTTGGTGTTGCCTCAGTCTTGGCCCTTTCTCTAGAGGTCTTTGGGCCAAATAAAGGAGCCTGGGAGGTGAGATGGGGTTCATCCTCTCCTTTTCCCAAGCCAGCATTCTAGACTGGCAGTCAAGGCACAGCAGGTGGCTCTAACTCTAAGCGAGAGCAATCCTGCTTCCAGTTCTAGTCCTTTTCTGAGGAGTGAGGAGTGGCCCCTGCAGGCAACTTCCCTCTTGTTGAAAATCCGAGTGCCTTCCTCTCTCTAAAGCGTGGCCTCTAGGGAGCCCAACCTGCCTTTTATTCCAGGTTTCCCAAGCCGTGGAGCTGTAGGCACCTTCGCATAATGGCAAGAGAAGTTTGCTGGGAGCTGTGGCACTTCTCAGTTTTGCCCCAGTGTCCTTTGCTCATATCTTTTAGCCAGTGTGGTTTGCTGATAGAAATGGGCTTATTGGAGGCCGGGCGCGGTGGCTCAAGCCTGTAATCCCAGCACTTTGGGAGGCCGAGACGGGCGGATCACGAGGTCAGGAGATCGAGACCATCCTGGCTAACACGGTGAAACCCCGTCTCTACTAAAATACAAAACTAGCCAGGCGAGGTGGCGGGCGCCTGTAGTCCCAGCTACTCCGGAGGCTGAGGCAGGAGAATGGCGTAAACCCGGGAGGCGGAGCTTGCAGTGAGCTGAGATCCGGCCACTGCACTCCAGTCTGGGCGACAGAGCGAGACTCCGCCTCAAAAAAAAAAAAAAAAAAAAAAAAAAAAAATGGGCTTATTGGGTCCGGGCACGGTGGCTCACGCCTGTAATCCCAGCACTTTGGGAAGCCAAGGTGGGTGGATCACAAGGTCAGGAGTTTGAGACCTGCCTGGCCACGATGGTGAAACCCCATCTCTACTGAAAATACAAAAATTAGCCAAGTGTATTGGTGCTTGCCTGTAGTCTCAGCTACTCGAGAGGCTGAGGTGGAAGAATTGCTTGAACCCGGGAGGAGGCAGAGGTTGCAGTGAGCTGAGATTGTGCCACTACACTCCAGCCTGGGTAACAGAGTGAGACTCCATCTCAAAAACAAAAACAAAGAAATGAGCTTATTGCCCTAGCTTCGAGTCCCAAACTCCCATTTCCTTTCTCTCCCTGAATCCCAGGACCTGACCCCCCTCTAACCAGTGAATGACCACATGTCACCTCCAAAATATTTCAGAGCCCTGAGGGTAGCTATGACCTCAACTCTAATGACCCTGACCCCATGCCCCACCCGGACGTGGAGAATGGCAACCACCATGGCACGCGATGTGCAGGAGAGATCGCAGCTGTGCCCAACAACAGCTTCTGTGCCGTGGGCGTGGCCTATGGGAGCCGCATCGCAGGTAACTTGTGCCTCCAGCCTAGCCTTGGTAGGCTGCTCCTGTGACCACAGTCTTCATTTCCTGCACCACTCCCTACTCTGAAACGTCTTTATCCCATAGCCCAGCTGGCACACATAGCATAGAGCAAGGGTGGGTTTGTAATAGGTGTCTGTGGGACATATCTGCTGGTTTATTTTTCAGTGCAGCGGTGTTTCAAACATGTTTTTCTATTTGTAGTTCCATAAATTACAAAGTGCCTTCTTGTTGGTTCTACCTCTGTGATCCGATACGTCTATGGGGGCAGCCCTTGCGTTTCCCAGCTCTCCAGCTCCCAGTCACACTGATGGTCATGGGCTGCTCTCTATCCTTTTGGGAGAGCTGAGCAGCCCTATTCTTCCCTGGAGGTGGTTCTGTGGTTCTTTCACACTCAACCTCTGTCCATCAAGGCAGAAGGTGAAGGGAATGAATGGGGAAACCCTCACCATAACTCCTTATTAGGAGTGCTTGGGAACCTACAGACGGAATAGACTAACTGTATTCCTCTTGTACTCCAGCAGAGGGCAGTAGCTCTCCATAAATGAGACTACGGGGGAGCCAGAAACCCTGTCCAAGTCCCTTCTCTGAAAGTGCCACAGCACTGCACCCTGGGTGACACAGCCAGACTTTGTCTCTTTCTCTCTATATATATTTTAGTAGGGGACAAGTAATACATCTACAAGGTGTAAAAATGCAAAATGGGCTGGGCGCGTTGGCCACGGGGATCATACCTGTAATTCCAGCACTTTGGGAGGCCAAGGCAGGCAGATCACCTGAGGTCAGGAGTTCGAGACCAGCCTGACCAATATGGTGAAACCCCATCTCTGCTAAAAATACAAAAAGTAGCTGGGCATGGTGGCATGCGCCTGTAGTCCCAGCTACTTGGGAGACTGAAGCAGGAGAATCGCTTGAACCCGGGCGGTGGCGGCTGCAGTGAGCCGAGATCATGCCACTGCACTCCAGTCTGGGTGACAGAGTGAAACTTTGTCTCCAAAAAAAAAAAAAAAAAAAAAAAATGTACAAACAGCATGTAGGGAAAAATAAATCTCCCACATATGGCTCCCCACCTCCCAGTTCCCCAGCTAGGAGACCAGCATTAGTAAGGAGCTGCTGTGGCCTTCATTGCCTAGGTATCCGGGTACTGGATGGACCTCTCACAGACAGCATGGAGGCAGTGGCGTTCAACAAGCACTATCAGATCAATGACATCTACAGCTGCAGGTGAGGCAGAGCTGCAGATGAGAGGGCAAGAGTCTGGAGCACCTGGGACAAATCTGCCAACGAAAGCCCGACCAAGTGGGCTGACTCAGGCCAGAGCAAGGGTCTCCTCATTGGGTTCAGCTAATACGTCCATTGCCTTCATTTCTCTAGATTCCCAGCCACTGGGCTCTCAACCTTAAGCCCCTGCCACCCCCGTAATCAGGTTGCCACACGAGAAACCCTGGCCTGTGCACATTTATTTGTTTTCTAAACTCCTAAGGCCTCGGCAAGAAAGCGGGCTTTCCTCTCCAACCACAGGCCAGCTGAATGCCCAACACCAATCCCCCACCCCACGTCAATGCACTGCACCTTCAGGGCATGGCTGTGCCGGACTGGACAAGAAGGAAATGGGGTTGGGGCCCCCATAGCATTGATGGCACCTGTTCCTCCCCCAGCATACCTCCCTTAAATCCATGACATCATCCACAGGGTACACTTCCTGATAGAGACAGAATAGAGAACTCCTCAGCCTGATAACCAGGAGCTTCCACAGAAGTTCAAGGGTGCTCTGCCTTTTACCCTACGAGTTGGGCCAGGCGCGGTGGCTCACGCCTGTAATCCCAGCACTTTGGGAGGCTGAAGCGGGTGGATTGCTTGAGATCAGGAGTTCAAGACCAGCCTGACCAACACGGTGAAACCCCGTCTCTACTAAAAATACAAAAATTAGCCAGGCATGGTGGTAGGCACCTGTAATCCCAGCTATTCCAGAGGCTGAGGCAGGAGAATCGTTTGAACCTGGGAGGCAGAGGTGGCAGTGAGTCAAAATAGTGCCATTGTACTTCAGCCTGGGCGACAGAGCAAGACTCCGTCTCAGGAAAAAAAAAAAAAATCTACATGTCTCTGATCCCTAGATCAGGAGATGAGTGACCTCTGTCCCTCTCTGCCACTATGGCTATGGGGACATTGACAAGGAAAAGAAGAGCCTTAGCACACTTCTGTTTTCTACGTTGGAGAGGGGATGGACCTTTGAACCCTGTGCCTTTTAATCACAGAAGCCTTTAAGTGGAACCCTTGGGAGGAGTTAAGGTCAAAGGGTAAAAGGAGGAGCCGCAGGTCAAAGGGTAGCCAGCTGAGACTGGGAGGCGCTGGGTTGGGTAGCCATAGCCTGGCTCTGGCTGTCCCCTCTAGGTATTTATTTCTCAACAGCTGGGGACCAGATGATGATGGGAAGACAGTGGATGGCCCCCATCAGCTTGGAAAGGTAACTGGCGTGCACAGAGACTAAGAGACAGGATGTACTCTTCATTCAGTCCCAGAAGAACTGCTGCAAGCTGACCCATCTTCCCACTCCATCTCCATGCGCAGTCTCCTTTCAGGAAGAGAACACCTAATGCCGGGGCAGGAAGCCTGGGGGACTTTTGTTCCTAGAGAGGGAAAGGGAACAGTACTTTGAGATTGTCTCCCTTTCATATTGTCCTCAGCTCCCATGCCTGGCCCCACCCTGTCCTCTGATAAGTGGAGGGCGTCCACCAGTCATCATTCAACTCACAGCTGCCCCACATCCTGGGCCAACTCATAGCTCCCTCCTCACATCCAGGGTCCATCTTCCAGTCTTTTCCCCATCCCAGTGCCCTTTGAACTTTTTTCCTTTTGTTTCTAGAAGGGACGGAGAGGGTGACTGATGTAGTAGGTGGAGGTCTTTCTGTGGGTTCCTCAACTGACACCCTGATGTTTTGGCTCCTCAGGCTGCCTTACAACATGGAGTGATTGCTGGTCGCCAGGGCTTTGGGAGTATCTTTGTGGTAGCCAGTGGCAACGGAGGCCAACACAACGACAACTGCAACTACGATGGCTACGCCAACTCCATCTACACGGTCACCATAGGTAGCCTCCCAGTGTTTCTGTGCTCCTGTGTGTGTGTCACCGGATGCTTAGGGCATCACACGTCTTGTCCCAGCTTCTGTGTGTGTCTCAGGGTTAGGGTGAGGGTGAGGGTGAGGGTGAGGGTTAGGTTAGGTTATTGTGTGAGCACAGTAATCTCTTTGGGCTCAGATAGGACTAGCCTTGCTTGCAGAGGACCTTGGGACTTCCTTAGATGTCAACATACCCTGGGAACACCTTCAAGCCATCATCTGGAGATCACCGAGCTGCCTCCACCCCACCACGGCTGGTTAGGCCTCTGCTCTGGCCTGTCTTTCTGTGGGCCACCTTCCGCCTGCTGGAAGCCTCCCCTGACTGCCCACAGGCCTAAATTAAGTGCCCTTTGCCTGTGCTCCCAGTTAGCATTTGCCACCCCAACTGCGTTTATTTCCTTACCTGACTTCTACCTGACTCTAGGCTCCTTGAGACCAGGACTACGGCCTTTTCCATATGGCCCTGATGCCTGGCACAGGGTGTGACCCACAGTAGATGGGTAATGAATGTTGAAAACAGTGAGCATGTGAATGAGTAAGTGGGTATAAAGGTAGAAGGCTGCCAGTTGTACCCCAGAGCCTGTTGAAAGAATGGTATTGCGGCACAGAATGCCCTCTGCCACTTGAGACTGCCTGTTTAGAAGAGGATCAGGACCACTCTGAGGGATGTGGGCCGCTCAGATCATGTTTCAAACTCAGGACAGCCCTCCAGGATGATAACTCCAAGATAACTGACATTAGCAAGCCCCTGCCACAGGATCCCCTCTTCATCTCAGCTCTCATTTCCCTCCTCTGTCCCCAGGAGCTGTGGATGAGGAGGGACACATGCCTTTCTATGCAGAAGAATGTGCCTCCATGCTGGCAGTCACCTTCAGTGGTGGGGACAAGATGCTTCGGAGCATTGTGAGTGCCTCCCGGGCCCTCCACGGCCTGCCCCTTTCCCACAAGACTTCACGTCTCGGGCATCACAGCGCTTCTTACTGTTCCCTGCTTCCCTGCCCCAACACTCAGGCTCCTCTTCCCCCGCAGAGCTGGATCTCTTAAGGCATGCCACCCTTGGAGGAGCAGACCCGGGGACTCTGAATACATCTTGGGAATGCTTTTATCTTAGAAATTTGGATTTAGGACAAATATACACCCTGTTATAGAAACTAAGTGTCACATGGGACCAAACACGGTGGCTCACGCCTGTAGTCCCAGCACTTTGGGAGGCTGAGGCGGGTGGATCACTTGAGGTCAGGAGTTCAAGACCAGCTGGCCAACATGGCGAAACCCTGTCTCTACTAAAAATACAAAAATTAGCCAGGTGTGGTGGTGTGCGCCTGTAATCCCAGCTACTCGGGAGGCTGAGGCAGGAGAATCGCTTGAACCAAGGAGGCGGCTACAGTGAGCCAAGATCGCACCACTGTACTCCAGCCTGGCTGACAGAACAAGACTCCTTCTCAAAAGGAAAAAAGAAACTGTCACATGGATTAAACAACTTTTTCACACTCAAGGAAATGCACAAACAACCTCTTTGCAATGTCTTCCTTTGGTAAAATTTGGGCTTTTGCTAATTTCTGTGGACTTAAAAAAAACTCATCATTCCATTGCCCTTCAGCCCTTAGGTAAATCCTGAGTTCTGGTCATGTGCGTCTTCAGGAGTAATGCTAGTCTGGTGGTGGTTTTTATGGGATGGGTGGGAAGAGGAGTTGGGGAGTGTCTCATGTCAACACCAGAGAGAGCTCTTTCTCTGGAGCTATAATTGGAGCCATAGCAAATGAGACTGGAGCAGGGTCATGGAACTTCTCTAACCTGTGGGACCCATTTAAAGAATTTGAAGATGATCACCTACACCCAACTGGGCTTAGCGTCATCCCAGCAGGTTTAAGCCAGGCCTCTAGACCATTATCCTAGAGCTCCTTGCCTGTCCCTGTTGCCCACAACCATGTAATGTGGGCATAGGAGGCTCTAGGCAGGAGCTGGGCTGGAGCCAGGTGGTGTCAAATTTCTCCAGTGGCTGAGTGGGGAGGTCTCTCTGGGGCCATTGGGAACTAGGCTGCTTTGTCTTCCTGCTGGGTCCAATTTATTTTCCAAAACTAAAATTTTGTTATGCCAATAAATGACTTCTGGTCAACACAATGTTCCAAGGCTCTGTGCCAGTTGACCCCTACTACCGCCTCCCACCAGCCCCAGGGAGAAGAGAAAAGGGAGTGGACTAGAGAGGGAAGAGAGGTTGGGCTGTGTGCACAGAGGGCACCCACTGCAGGCCAGGCGGGGTTAGGAGGAAGAACAGGAACATGCCACACTCCACCCTCTAGCAGAACTCTAGGGAAGCCAGCTCACCCTGCTCAGGCCAGGGACCTAAGAAGGTTCTACAACATAATGTCACTCTTGCTCCGCCGTACCTGGCCTTTCTCATCTTAACTCACCTCAGCTTCTCACCCTCACCACCCTCTTCCATCTGAACTGTAATTTGCCCAGAAATGAAAAGACAGTGTGTTTAGCAGAGTTCCCACCTTTGGAATGTCCTTGCCATGGAAACTCCTTGTTGCCAGTTTCTAGTCAATGACCAGGGCAGCTGGGTGGAGCTGTCTTTCTGAGGGCAGAGGCTGGGGGCATATGCTTCCCACCATTTGGCTCCCTGGGGAAGCGAAGCTTCTCTGGACTTTGCAATGCCTGCCTGTGGCTCCTGCCACCACAGGCAAGTTCGTGGGCTTCACAGCCGCACTTCAGACTATCACTGCAAGGCTGTTTCCTTAACAGGGAAAAAAATCAACCCGCTCCCTTGCATAAACCAGGCTCCCACTCTCATTGAGACTGCCACTTGGAGAGTGCTTTTCCCTTTTTTTCTGGGAGTGCGCCATGGCTGGGTGAAAATTACATCTCTTGGCAGCTGCTGTAACAGCTGGGAGGGAAGCAGTGAGTACAGTGGAGAAAGGGCAGCTCTTGGCAGAAGTCGCCACCCTGGTATCTGACCCAGAAGAGAAGTTTAGAAGAAAGAAATTCTCTGGTGTTAGCACTGACACCATGGGCCAAAGATCCAAGTGCCATGGAGTGGAGCAGATTTAGGCAGTGCCTGCCTCAGCGAAACCCTCTGAAGCTCCAAGGTTGATGACAGGCCAAAAAGAGCTTGATACCAGGCAGACACTGCCTCCCCTTGCCCCATTCTCACTCCCCACCTCAGAACCACACGGAGAGAAGGGGTTTCATGGCGTCTGGCCCAGAGCAGTGAGGCAGCTTGTCCTGTTGAGGGCTGTAGAGCCGGGCAGGCGGGCCTGATAGACGCTGAGTCCATGCAGGGCTCCAGGGTGGGCAAGGACACAGTCCTCTCTTGCTGGAACATACTCCCCGTGTTCACGCTGACATCATTCCAGCCCCTGTCATGGAGATGCCAAACTGGATTTCCTCGAATAGTGCCGTCAGTGTTGTCCCAGCTCCAGCTGAGCCCGGTAGCTCCCCTGGCCACTTGCTCTGTCTAGCTTGGTTGTGGGGATGAAGGGTTTGGAGTTGGGAGATG
Source organism: Rhinopithecus bieti (assembly GCF_001698545.2). Classification (NCBI taxonomy): domain Eukaryota; kingdom Metazoa; phylum Chordata; class Mammalia; order Primates; family Cercopithecidae; genus Rhinopithecus; species Rhinopithecus bieti. The sequence goes on from NW_016807677.1 coordinate 1,651,723, forward strand.
GGATAGAGAATTTAGGAATGGGAGCAAGAATATTAGAAGCAAAAATCGGGAGGTCCCCCCATGGTGGCTCATGCCTATAATCCCAACACTTTGGGAGGCCAAGGCAGGAAGATTGCTTGAGGCCAAGAGTTTGAGACCAGCCTGGGCAACATAGCGAGATGCTGTTTCTACAGAAAATAAAAATATGAGTGGGTTGCAGTGCTACACGCCTGTAGTCCCAGCTACATGTGAAGCTGAAGCAGGAGGATCGCTGGAACCCAGGAGTTCAAGGCTGCAGTGAACTATGATCTTACCACTGCACTCCAGCCTAGGCGACAAAGGGAGACCCTGTCTCAAGGAAAAAAAAAAAAGAAAAGAAAAGAGTTGGGAAACCCTTATCTGCACTGAATGGGAGCCCCTTCCTATCTCTACCTCCTTTTCCCAACAACCACACCCTCAAAAGTAACTTTTATTATCTTTGTCTCTGTTCTCCAGACATTCTGTTAGGAGGCCAGGACCTGCCCTACTACTGGGTCCCTCTCTAGTCAAAGATCCAGCTGTAGCAAGGGAAGGGTCCACCTGAGAGACCTGTTCTGAGGACCAGCCCTGTACCTTCCCCCCACCCATAACAACTTTGAACTCAGTCTCGAGCTTATTTTTTAAAAATTATTATTTTTTTATTTTTTAGAGATGGGTTCTCACTCAGTCACCTAGGCTGGAGTGCAGTGGCACAGTCAGAGCTCACTATAACCTTGAACTCCTGTGCTCAAGCAATCCTCCTGCCTGGACCTCCCAAGTAACTTTCTCTCTAGGTGCACACCACTGTCCCCAGCTTAAACTCAGTCTCTAACCCACTTCCCTTTTCCATCCCACTTCCAGGTGACCACTGACTGGGACCTTCAGAAGGGCACTGGCTGCACTGAGGGCCACACAGGGACCTCAGCTGCAGCGCCTCTGGCAGCTGGCATGATAGCCTTAATGCTGCAGGTGCGGCCCTGCCTCACGTGGCGTGACGTCCAGCACATCATTGTCTTTACCGCCACCCGGGTGAGATACCACCGGGTAGACAAGTGGCCTGGTCCAGGCTGCTCCAGAGTTTGGGTGTCAGGTGGCTTTAGATTCTCAATGTCCCAAGTGTTAGATACTAAGTCTCTTTCAGAGTCCCTTTCAGAGTGGCATATGTAAAGAACAGGTGTGGGGACCCCACAAAGACCACAGGCCTAAACTCCTTTTATCTGCAAAGGAGAGCTCTGGCTATGCCTCCTGGCCCCTCTCTAGAAGCAAGTCACTGGGGTGGTGACATCATGGGCTTTGACCTTTTGTCCCAGCTTACCTTGGGAAATCCATTCCCAGTAGCCACAGTGGGAGAGCATGGACTGGATCAGCCGGCAGAGCAAGCAGGGAAACCAGAGTTAGACTGTTGAGACTACACTGGCAATGCAAGAGACTAACCAGGACCTCTGTCCTTTCAGTACGAGGATCGCCGTGCGGAGTGGGTCACCAACGAGGCAGGCTTCAGCCATAGCCACCAGCACGGTTTCGGCCTGCTCAATGCTTGGAGGCTCGTGAATGCAGCCAAGGTGAACAGGTGTTGGCAGGGCAGGGTGCCCTGTGTGGAGTGACCAAGGGTCGGGGCTGAATGCCCAAAACGTTGCCTGGGATATCATAGGTGCCTAGTAAATATTCGTTCAGTTCATTGATTTAACCGCTTCAACCTTCATCCCAGCTGATACCCATTTTACAAATGAGAAAGCAGGCTCAGTGCTATCACTGAAGTTTCCAAACTAGTAATAGAGTAAATGGGACCTGAGTATGCATGGGACTCAGGATGCTCTGGTTCCCCTCCTCCACCCTGGACACAGCCATTTCCTCTGGTTCCTTAACTAGGGGCTGTACGTAGCATTCCAGCGAGCAGGAAGGAGCCGAGGGCTGAAGGAAGGTGATGAGGAGTGGAAAAATAAAGACAGCTAAACCTTCAAGATCCTATTGACAAGGGCTTGTGTGTTTGTGAGAATGTGGGTGTGATCATTCTTGTTTGTTGATTTGCCATCCCCTCCTTTCCTTTCGTAGATCTGGACATCTGTCCCTTACTTAGCATCCTACGTCAGTCCCATGTTAAAAGAAAACAAGGCGATTCCGCAGTCCCCCCGTTCCCTGGAGGTTCTGTGGAATGGTAAGTAATCAGCACAAAGTGGGTTAATCTTAGGCCTGAGGTTTGGGGCCGGGTGACAAGGAAGTTAAACTCATCCTCCCTGCCAGATTCTACCCCCTTTCGGAGCTGAGCTCCAGCCAAACCTGTGGAGTTTTCTTTGACCATTTTAGGACATGTTACTGCTTCTGAGTTGGCTGCCCTGGCTGCTTAAACAAGACCTTTCTCCTGGGTTCCTAGTAGTGAAAAGGAGCAGCAGAGCAACTGAGGAGGAAGGCGGGTGGGAGGCATGGGACTAGGGCTTGGGGAGGTGAGGCGAGACCGGGGCGAGAGCTCAGAGAGGCTCCTGTGGCTTCCATGCTGGGATCTTGCCAGAGAACTCTGGTCAGTCCTTTGGTGTCCAGATGAAGTAAAGGAGTTTAGCATTTCTTCCTTTGATTCTCAGGCTTACCTAATAGAGTCAGATGCGGTCTTCTGGGGATGGACAGAGGGTCTGTAGAAGTCTCCTAGGCTTTAGTGACCCATCATCTGCCTCCACCTCCGTGGTGCCCAGGGTGAACCAGGACTGTCTGAAGAGGGTGTATCCTCTAAGCCAGCGACCTGGTTTTATGTTGAGCGAAGAGGCGGACGCCCCCCCTAGAGGAGAGTGTGGCTGGATCAGGATGCTTGTGCTAGAGGATGCCCTGTCTGCACATTTGCCAGCGTTTTCCCTACCCCCAGCTCCTTGGGGGATTCTTTTCCCTGAGTCATTCGCTACTTTTTGCAGAGGAAGCATGCTATGCCTAGTGCCCAAACCAGAACTGTCTTCACTTTTTCTGTCCTCCTAGAAAGTGCTCAATCGAGAGCCATGGCAGGAGAAGGGATGGCCAGAGAAGGTTACTCAGAAGGGAGGATGAGGGGTAGCTTCCCTCGGGTGGAGGTTGCACTGAGAAGAACTGAGTTTTCTCTCTCCTAACCACGTCCAGCACTTGCCCAATTTCCCTCCACGTGGAATGAAACCCCTGGGCCAGTCACTTCATTTCCCGTAAAAGGAATGTTATCTTGGAAAGGGCATAAGGCATCAGCCAAGTCAGAGAAGTTCAGACACATTTCCAGGAATGCAGTTCTTTTGGAACCCCCTGGCTTTGCGCTTGCGTGTCTTAGAGATAGTGTGCCTTCAACTTCACCTTCCATCCACGGCTATTTCCCGTCGCATCTGTCAAATGAGGGCAGTGACTTAAAAGAGTAATATGTTCTCCCCAGCTTCGTCATCCTCTGCTTCCAGCTGACCAGGGGACGTTGCCACGGAATGTCTACCCTAGGCATTGAGGCATCTGGCAACTGCTTGCTTGTCACTAAAAAGTAAGAGAAAGAAGGACAGATTGCCTGGGTGGAGAAGAGTGGGAGGTGGCCTAGTGGAGAAAGCAGGATTAAGAGAAGGGAGGGAAAGATTTAGGGAGTTTGGCTAATGGAGCCCTTTACCTATTGGAAGGGCAGCAAGCAAAAGTTTTACTAGAGTTTTCCCTACCCCCAGCTCCGTGGGGAATTTTTTTTTTTTTTTGCCTTGAGTAATTTTGACATGCAGAGTTATTCACAACTTTTTGCAAAGTACTATTTTCATTGGCTTTTCAGAGCCAGTGAAGTTGTCTTCTCCTCCAACACGACCACATTTTCCTCTGAGCAGACAAAACAGAACGAATAAGTTTGTGGGCTTGCTTGGAGGTTGAAGGAAATAAGTCCAGTTAAAATGAGAGTTGAGCCAGGTACCCTGGCTCATGCCTATAATCCTAGCACTTTGGGAACTTTGGGAGGCCGAGGTAGGCAAATCACCTGAGGTCAGGAGTTTGAGACCAGCCTGACCAACATGGTGAAACCCCATCTCCACTAAAAATACAAAATTAGTCGGGTGTGGTGGCATGTGCCTATAATCCCAGCTACTCAGGAGGCTGAGGCAGGAGAATCACTTGAACCTGGGAGGCGGAGGTTGCAGTGAGCTGAGATCGCGAGATTGCGCCACTGTACTCCAGCCTGTGTGACAGAGTGAGACTCCTTCTCAAAAAAAAAAAAAAAAAAATGAAAGTTGAGCAGCTCAGTCCCAGGCAGTCAATTAACCCCTTTGGCAGCCAAGTTATGGTTGTTCTCCTCCAGGACCTGGTTGATTCAGTGTCTGGGGGCTAGAGAGTTAACTTTTTTGTTGTTTGTTTTTTTTGAGACAGAGTCTCACTCTCACCCAGGCTGGAGTGCAGTGGCGCAATCTTGGCTCACTGCAAGCTCCGCCTCCTGGGTTCACGCCATTCTCCTGCCTCAGCCTCCGAGTAGCTGGGACTACAGGCGTGCACCACCACGCCCTGCTAATTTTTGTTTTTGTATTTTTAGTAGAGACAGGGTTTCACCATGTTAGCCAGGAGGATGGTCTCGATCTCCAGACCTCGTGATCCGCCCGCCTCGGCCTCCCAAAGTGCTGGGATTACAGGCATGAGCCACCGCACCCAGCCGAGAGTGAACTTTTTATAAAGCAGAGGGAGCTGAACATCCCTGAGATAGAAGAGGAGGTGAAATACCTCTAAGACTCTAGAGTAGCATTGTCCCAAAGAGTTTTCTGCAATGATGGAATTGTTCTATGTCCATGCTGCTCAGTTCAGTGGTCACTAGCCATCTGAGTCTATTGAACATTTAAAACGTGACCAGTTGGCCAGGCATGGTGGCTCACACCTGTAATCCCTTTGGGAAGACGAGGCAGGAGCATTGTTTACTCTCATGAGTTCAAGACCAGGCTGAACAACACAGTGAGACCTTATCTCTACAAAAAATAAAATTAGCCGGGTGTGGTGGTACATGCCTCCTGGGAGGCTGAGGTGGAAGGATTGCTTGAGCCCAGGATGTCAAGGCTGCAGTAAGCCATGGTTGCACTACTGCACCCTCTATGCTGGGTGACAGAGCAAGACCTTGTCTCAAAAATAATAGTAGGCTAGGTGCAGTAGCTCATACCCGGCCTATACTCCCACCACTTTGGGAGGCCAAGAGGGGCACGGATCACTTGAGGTCAGGAGTTCAAGACCGGCCTGGCCAACATAGTGAAACCCCAACTCTATTAAAAAAAAAAATACAAAAATTGGCTGGGCACGGTGGCTCACGCCTGTAATCCCAACACTTTGGGAAGCCGAGGCGGGTGGATCACGAGGTCAGGAGATCAAGACCATCCTGGCTAACACAATGAAACCCCGTCTCTACTAAAAATGCAAAAAATTAGCCGGGCGTGGTGATGGGTGCCTGCAGTCCCAGCTAATCGGGAGGCTGAGGCAGGAGAATGGCGTGAACCCGGGAGGCGGAGCTTGCAGTGCACCGAGATAGTGCCCACTGCACTCCAGCCTGGGCAACAGAGCAAGACTCTGTCTCAAAAAAAAAAAAAATTAGCCAGGCACGGTGGCACATGCCTGTAGTCCCAGCTATTCAACAGGCTGAGGCAGGGGAATCGCTTGAACCTGGGAGGCAGAGGTTGCAGTGAGCTGAGATTGCGCCATTGCACTCCAGCCTGGATGACAGAGTAAGACTCCATCTCAAATAATAATAATAATAATAATAATAATAATAAGGCTAATATGACTAAGGAGCTAAATTTTAGTTTTATTATACTTCATTTTAATTTAGATAGTCATATGTGGCTACAGGCTGCCATATTGAGAAGTGCTGCTAAAAAGCAAGACAGATCTTCATCTCTCCCCATTGACAGGAGGTGATGAGGGAGAAGGGATTGGGGCCCCTTGGGTTTTTTAGACCTGACACTGGTCTGAAGTCTCTACCTGAGGGTAGGAGGGAGAGTGGGGCTCAGAGTCTGTGATGAGAAGGTGCCTGAACTCCCACTTGCATCTCTCCTTTTGTTGTTGTTTGCAGTCTTGAGGATACTGGCTAAGCCTCTGCCTATGCAGTGAGTCCTGTTTCTTCTCCTCTCCAGGTCTTCCCTCTTTAACCAATATTTCCCTCTCTGCTGATTCTTCCTTTCTGCCTTCAAATGCAAGTCCCTGCCGCCTCCAACCAGGAAACTTTTCAAATGCATGAACTGAAGCAATTTCTCCCCTTTCTCACACACTCCCTCTGCCACTGAAGACTTGCTTTCTTACCCATAGTGCCCCTTTCCTCACCGGTTTAGGGGTTGGTTCAGGGTTCATCCTTTTTAATATTCTTGTCGCTCTGACCCTATCAATGAGGCCTTTGTTGCAACCTCTCTCCTCCTGTAGCTTCTGTGGCCTTCTTGTCTCCATAGCTCTCCTCTGCCCTCTCTGCCTGAGGCACTTGTTTTGTGCTCCCGAACTGTGAGTGTCTTCGAAGGCTTGTTTCCTGACTTTTTCCTCACTCTACATCATCCTCCTCGACAGTGCAGCTGTGTTTATGACCTTAGCTACCACTTCTCCGCAAATGAGTCCTCAACCTAAATCTCTTATTCTGATCCTTCACCAGTGGAAAGGATGAGAAACTAGAGCATAGCTTCCATAAGATTATGGGCAAATAGTCCAGGCACGGTGGCTTACGTATGTAATCGCAGCACTTTGGGAGGCCGAGGTGATCACGAGGTCAGGAAATTGAGACCATCCTGACTAACACAGTGAAACCCCGTCTCTACTAAAAATACAAAAAATTAGCCGGGCGTGGTGATGGGCACCTCTAGTCCCAGCTACTCAGGAGGCTGAGGCAGGAGAATGGCGTGAACCCGGGAGGCGGAGCTTGCAGTGAGCCGAGATCGCGCTACTGCACTCCAGCCTGGGCGACAGAGCAAGACTCCGTCTCAAAAAAAAAAAAAAAAAAGAAAACATTCCAATTTACCAAAGGCCAAATAACAAGATGCTTTTTATGTGCCAAGCAGTGTTCTCGGCATTAGCTCATTTAATGCACTGACTCATTTAATTCTGGTAGAGAGAGTACTAGGGTACTCATTTGCACTGCCACCCAAGTCCCCATCCACACCAAGAAGTAAATGGATGTAGCATGCCACTATGTACACTGCGAACACAGACAAGCACTCCTTTTGGGATTCTTCTCCTTTTGGGATTCTATTCTGTTCCATAACATGTCATTTCTCCCCTGTAAGCCCCTTCTCTGCCACATCACTGCTCCCCTCTAACTATACCATGAATATTTTCCATCATCTTTCTGTTCCTAAATCACTGTGTGCTGTTGATGTTGCATCAATGCATTACACTTACTGTGTACAAAATTTTAGATCTCACTATCACCTCTCAAAAGCTGGCTTTCTTTCTTTCTTTTTATTTATTTATTTATTTATTTATTTATTTATTTTATACTTTTAATTCTTAGGGGCTACATGTGCATAACGTGCAGGTTTGTCTAGAATTTTTTACTGTGCCATTGTTTGGTGTGCTGCACATCAACTCGTCGCCACTCATTCGTCATTTATATCGTATAACTTTCCCAATGCAATCCCTCCACCTTCCCCCTCCCCTCCAGATGATAGCCCCCCCCCCCTGATGTGTGATGTCCCCTTCCCGAGTCCAGTGATGTCATTGTTCTAGTTCCACCTTATGAGTGAGAACATGCAGGTGTTTGGTTTTTGTTCTTGTGATAGTTTGTAAGATGGGTGGTTTCAGTGCATCATGTCCTACAAAGGATGCAAACTCATCCTTTTTTTGTGGCTGTACATAGTATATCCATGTTGTTATGTGCCACATTTTCTTTAATTCAGTCTGTCAACAGGATGGACATTTGGGTTGATTCCAAGTCTTTGCTACTGTGAATAGTGAGCTGGCTTGCTTTCTAAGATTTTCCCATTTATGTCAGTGCCATCACCATTCCCTAGGCCCCCAAACTTGAAACTCAAGAGTTTTTCATCCCTTTATATCCCTCGCCTCTCCCCAGGTCTTCCCCAACCCGTTCCCTTGCAATTTAATCTTTTTGTTTTTTTCTGTGAAATATCTCTCAATCGACTTATTCATTCTACTAATATTCGAGGCCTGCTTCATCCCAGGCACTGTATTAAGTTCTAGAGACTCAGGGATAAGACACTGTTCCTGCCTTCAACAAGCTCCCAACCTGGTAGGGAAGACAGTCAGGTTTACAGGCATAGTGCAGTGTTGTAGACACTGCAACAGGGACAACACAGGTGCTCTGAGAGCACAGCAGAGATGTCTCCTGCTGCTAGGGAAGAAAGGGAAGGCTTCTCAAAGAAACTGGTGGCCGGGCACAGTGGCTCATGCCTCTAATCCCAGCACTTTGGGAGGCTGAGGCAGACAGATCGCTTGAGCTCATGAGTTCAAGACCAACCTCGCTAACAATGGCAAAACCTTGTCTCTGCAAAAAAATACAGAAGTTAGCTGGGCATGGTGGTGCACACTTATAGTTCCCAGCTACTAGGGAGGCTGAGGTGGTAGTATGGCTTGAGCCTGGGAGGCAGAGGTTGCCGTGAGCTGAGATCATACCACTGCACTCCAGTCAGTCTGGTGACAAAGCAAGACTCTGTCTGAAAAAAAAAGAAAAAAAATGTGATGTAATTATTTTGTGAAGACAGTTGGGGAAAAGGTGTGGGCATGATTTGTTAAATTCTCATCTGCCATAATTGAAAGTCAATACATAATGTCTCAAATTGATAAGCCATGAAATATCCATAACACTTACTGTTTAGAAACACGAAAGTAGATCCCAGAAGAAAACAATTAAAAACAATTTTTAAAAGTTTGCTTCTGGGGAGTAGATCACAAAGGTGGTAGGGAATTGTTTTTTTCATTATAAGCACTTTAGCGCCAACTTACATTTAAATTCTTGCATAGTATTTTGATAGAAAAAAAATGTCAGGGACAATTGGGAAGGTAAGAAGTAGCCATAGTGAATCTAAACAGTTTTCTCAAGAATTTTGACAATAAAGGAAAATAAATAATGTCTAACGCATATGTAGCCTTAACATTAGCTAGGTACCATTCTGAACGCGTTAGGTATATTAACTATTTAATCCTCGTCTCAACCCTATGAAGTAGGTATTGTTACTGGCCCCATTTTACAGATGAGGAAACAGTTCTCCCAGCTAATAAGTGGCAGAGCTGGGATTAGAACCCTACCGGGTGGCTCCACTGGTAGGTGGAAGAAAGTGAAGCGTTGAGAAAGGGTTTATTTGTTTTGTTTTCATTTGTAGTAGGAAAGGCGCTAGCAAAAAGGTCCAGCCAAGAAGATGGATAACGAGGCTGAGCCAGTGTTTGACTTTTGTCAAACATTGCTGTGAAAGGACAGAAGGCGAAGGGAGCTTGAGAATGTAAACGCACATGTTGGATGAGCCGTGGAATCTCAGCCAGTTAGGAGAAAGGAACTTGAGGGGTTGTGGGAAAATGAGGGGGTCAAGAAGAGAGTGGGGAAAGTGGAAGGGAGAGGTTGTTTTCAAAGAAACAGGACATTGCCTTTGAAGAGGTGACAGATGGAATTATAGAAAATGAGGCTGGGCGTGGTGGCTCGTGCCTGTAATCCCAGCACTTTGGGAGGCCAAGGCAGGTGGATCACCTGAGGTCAGGAGTTTGAGACCAGCCTGGCCAACACAGTGAAACCCCCGTCTCTACGAAAACTACAAAAAATTAACTGGGCATGTTGTCATGCGCCTGTAATCCCAGCTACTTTGGAGGCTGAGGCAGGAGACTCGCTTGAACCCAGGAGGCAGAGGTTGCAGTGAGCCAAGCATCTAGCCACTGCACTCCAGCCTGGGTGACAGAGCTAGACTCCGTCTCAAAAAACAAACAAACAAACAAACAAACAAAAACCCCTGTCCTTGCTCAGTCATCTATAGTAGCTCTTAGTTGCTTATTTAAAACAAAAATCTTTAAAGCGCTTCCCGCCCTAGGTTATCTAGTCTCTACTTTCAGTACCTCTCTGAGCTACTGTGTCTGTAAAATGAAGGTATTGCACTCTGCCTTGCATATTGGAGTAATTTTTTTTTTTTTTTTTTTTGGAGACAGGATCTCACTCTGTTGCCCAGGCTACAGTGTAGAGGCACAATCACGGTTCATTGCAGCCTCAGCCTTCCAGGCTCAAACTATCCTCTCACACTCAACCTCCTGAGTAGCTGGGACCACCGGTGCTTACCACTATATCCAGATAATTTTTAAATTTTTTGTAAAGATGATGTCTCCCAGGCTAAAGCGATCCTCCTGCCTCAGCCTCCCAAAGTGCTGGGATTACAGGAGTGAGCCACCATGTCTAGCCTGGAATAAATTAATGGAAGAAAGGGTACTTAAAAAGAATTGCTCTCGGCCAGGTGTAGTGACTCACGCCTGTAATCCCAGCACTTTGGGAGGTCGAGGTGGGTGGATCATGAGGTCAAGAGATCGAGACCATCCTGGCCAACATGGTGAAACCCCATCTCTACTAAAAATACAAAAATTAGGTGGCCGTGGTGGCGAGCACCTGTAGTCCCAGCTACTTGGGAAGCTGAGGCAGGAGAATCGCTTGAACCCAGAAGACAGGTTGCAGTGAGCCGCCAAGATCATGCCACTGCACTCCAGCCTGGCGACAGAGAGAGACTCTGTCTCAAAACAAAACAAAGAAAAAGAAAAAGAATTGTTCTCATTACAGCTTAATTAATTTTTTTTTTTTTTTTTTTTTTTTTTTTTTTTTGAGGCGGAGTCTCGCTCTGTCGCCCGGGTGGAGTGCAGTGGCCGGATCTCAGCTCACTGCAGCTCCGCTCCCGGGTTTAACGCCATTCTCCTGCTCAGCTCCGGAGTAGCTGGGACTACAGGCGCTCCGCCACCTCGCCCGGCTAGTTTTTGTATTTTTAGTAGAGACGGGGTTTCACCATGTTAGCCAGGGATGGTCTCGATCTCCTGACCTCGTGATCGCCCGTCTCGGCCTCCCAAAGTGCTGGGGATTACAGGCTTGAGCCACCGTGCCCGGCCGTACAGCTTAATTTCTTAATAAGTCCTCCAGTTGAGTCTTCACTTCAGTAGTTTTTTTTTCTTTTTTTTTCTTTTTATTTTTTAAATAATGTAGATTTACAGGAAGTTTCAAAGAATGTACAAGGGGAAGTCCCATGCACACCTTCTCCCAATCTAATGGTTTCACAAAATTAATAGTATTAATATCAAACCAAGAAATAGACATTGGTACAATCCATAGCATTTATTCAGAGTTCACGACAGATATACATGCTGTCAATATTTATATATGCGCGTGTGTAGCTGTATACCAATTTATCACATGTAGCAGTTGTCATAACTACACCACAAACAAGATCTGGAACCATTCCATTATCACAAGACTCCTTGGGTGTTACCCTTCTGGCGACACGCATCCCCTCCCTTGTCCCTGGCCCCTGGCACCCCATTTATCTGTTCTCTATCTCTGCAGGTATGTTTACTTCAATTAACATCACGTAAATGGAATTGTGATGCTAACGTGTCATTTTTCTTTCTTTTTTTCTTTGAGACAAAGTCTGTTTCTGTTGCCCAGGCTGGAGTGTGGTGGCATGAGGCCATGGCTCACTGCAGCCTCCACCTTCCAGGCCTTCAAGCGATCTCCAACCTCACCTCCAGTAGTGGGACCACAGGTGGCACACCGCACCACACTCGGCTATATGCCTTCTTTCGAGGTTTGTTTTCACTCACATAATTTATTGAAATTTATCCACCAGCATTTTTAAAAAAATTAACTGGTCGCATAGTCCTTCAGTGAGATGTTGCATTTTCACCCATCTTTGTTCACTGCTTTTCCACTGCCTGCCAATGCCCTCTACCAACCTCTCTACCAATCGTATTCATTTCCTTCTTGGATCTCCTGCCTGTGTGCCTAAAAACCATCAGACCTTATTTATCTTCCCTTATCAATTATGTATGCTTTACCATACCACTATCATCTTTCAACTTGCAGGTAGAAGACAGGGACCCATGCTGTCTTATCTTTATATTCCCAGCATCTAGTACAGTGCCTTGAAATGTAGGAGGTATCCAGTAAATAATTTTTTGGATGTACAAAATGATTGAAGTGCTCTACTCGGATTTCTTTATATTATGTCTTGGGTATGTGCTGTCTTCCAAACTAGACTCGAAGCTATGTTCGTCAAACTTGAGAGCAGTCAACTCCATTCCATTTACTATACGGCGAGTCCAGTTAGGTTGCCGTAGACTTTGTATTGCGCTTCAGTGCGAGCGTGTGTTCTTTGATCTACATGGGGGTGAAGTGAAGGCGTTGGTTGTGGGCATGGTTTTTCCCCCCAGCTGGCCACCCTGACTTTTCTTCCACAGTCCAGCAGGATGGACCTGGAGATGTCGGGGCTGAAGACCCCTGGGAGGCATGTGGGCAGTGGACAGTCTCCCATCACTCACCCACGGGCGGCAGGCCCCTTGGAACTGAAAGTTGTTCTTGCCCCAGCGGCATGATGTCCCCTATCGCCGCCCCCCCGCAGTATGGACTCGTTCGTACACCCACCCCCAAAGGGCCTGAGCAACTTTGGCCCAGCAAAGGGCCTTTTCCAAGAAAGGAAATGGGAAGAATGGATCCCTGGCACTGTTAAACTACTGGTGGCAACTGGCTATCCTGGGGCAGCTGGAAAGCCTTTCATCACAATGCCTTTTTCCCAAGTGCTAGGCCCCTGCAACCTCACATACACGTTCCTCTAATCCTTCTACAGAATCCCGTAGATTAGACTTTGTAACCTCTTTTACAATGAGGAAACTGGCCGAGCATGGTGCCCTCAACACCGGTAATCCCCAGCACTTTTGGGAGGTCAAAGGCAGGAGAATCACTTGAAGCCAGGAGTTTCTAGACCAGCCTGGGCAACAAAGTGAGACCCTATCTACACAAAGAATTTAAAGATTAGCCGGCTGGTGGGTAATATGCCTAATAGTCCAGCTGCTCAGGAGACCTGCGGTGGGGATCACTTGAGCCCAGGAATCAAGGCTGCAAGTTGGGGCTGTGAATCATCGCCCACTGCACTCCAGCTTTGGGTAACAGAGGTGAGACCCCTGACTCTAAAAAAAAAAAAAAAAAAAAAAAAAAAAAAACGACCGAAACAAGTCATGGAGCCTAGTAAAGGGGTTTTTGCCCCCAAGAGGAATAAGAATAAACCTACGATCCCATGGGGTTCCAAGCCTGTTCGCACCACCCCATGCTTGCTTATTCCCACACATCACGTTAACACAAGTTTTCTCCTTCCATAGAGAACCCCCAAGGGGCAAGGGGCACCTGAGAACCCTTCAGGGCCCACCCTACCAACGATTTCCATGGGCCTCTACCAGGAAGAAAGTGTTGCTGGGGGAAGGTCAGCTTCGCTGGCCCACGCCTTCCCCACCTGTTTCTGCTTGTTTCTTTCCCTCAGGGATCCCCAACGAGCCTTTTCAATGACTGGACTTCTCCACTAGTGGGCGATGCTGGGGGGAGAGGCCCGAGGGACTTATCAGGCTGTCGTCCAGGGATGAGTTTCCGGTGAGCCCTTGTGCCCATCGCACCAGGGCCCTGCCTTTCTGCTTGTTATCTGGTCCACTGCATCTCAGAGTCCACAGAAAGTGTCCCGTGTGCATATATAGGAGTTGCCAACTGGACCAAGAGGGTTGGATGCCAAGAGTTGTGCCCATCCTTGAAATGGGCATATGCCTATCTGAAACTGATTCCTTTATACTAGCCTCTCATTCCCCTTTGGAGGAGTGACACCCATTTTTTCCTAGGATGCAAAACAAAAAGTTCCTTGTTGAAACCCATTTTCAAATTCCTTTTATACGTATAAAACCATCCTTCGGCCAGTCCCCGGTAAGGCAGGGTAAGGGGCCAGGACTCCATTTCTTTTTTTTTTAAATGGCCCGGTTTGAGGTGACTTGTGGAAGGTCACCATAAGTGAAGGCCACAATATCCATGAATTTTGAGTATCTTTACTATCAGCGTATAGACTGGAAATTGAGCTCAACCCTCCCATCCTCCAGTCAAGTTAGACATTCCCTAGGCCAGTGGTTTTCAAAGCTTTCTTTAATTTGGTAGAAAGACATTTTTTCCAAGCAGAATCCCAGCTGAACCCCCAAAATATGGGAGAGAAAAGCAAGACTCTGCTCTGGAGCACAACCTTTCAATCTTTTCCATCCCTAGGGGCACCCAGTGAGGCTCTTCTGCAGACCCTGGGGTCAGTGGGACAGAGTGAGGCAGCTCCTAGAACGGACCATGTGGCCTGAGCCCCTTTGGGTGGCAGGGTGGGCAGGGCCTCTGCTGTTTGGCATGGCTGACAGAGGGGCGTGGCTCACGAGCTGCCCCTTGCTGCCCTAGGGGATGAGTCATTCCAGGTCGGCATCCTCCGGCAATGGCAGCTGACCCTATATGGCTCTGTGTGGAGTCCAGTAGACATCAGGGACAGACAAAGGTGGGTAAAGCTGCATGTGTCAGATGGAAGGCCACTCACAGGGGAAGGGCCGCCTAGGGAGCCCATCGCCCTCTGAACCCCAGCTGTTTCCCAGCTCCAGCCTCAAGCTGGGAGACGGAGCCCTGGGCTGGGAACTCAGTCTGGGCCTCTCCTTTTTGCTGTGGGGCTTCCCTGTCTTCAGCTGTAGGAGGGGAAGATGGGTGAGGGCAGATGGTACAGGAATCACAGTCAGTGGGGCATCCTCTTATTCTCCACAGCCTGCTAGAGAGTGCCATGAGTGGAAAATACCTGCACGATGACTTCGCCCTGCCCTGCCCACCGGGGCTGAAAATTCCTGAGGAAGATGGTTACGCCATCACCCCCAACACCCTCAAGGTACTAGGGCCAAGACTCAAGCTGCGGGTAGACAGGAGTGTCCTGTCTTGGGCATGGAGTTCTTAGCGTGCTTCTCAGGGTGACCTGCGTGGCGAAGGACTGGGAAGACCTGGGTCCCAGCAGTGGTTTCATAGCATTGCTCCTACCCTGCTAGCCTAACTCTTATAGGACAGGTCTTGTCAGGGGAAGGGGGAGGGGAAGAGTATGTGTGAAAAAGGCAATCCCTAGAAGGAAAAAGACTTTCTGAGCTCATTGTCCTGGGCTGAGAAAGGCTGTAGGCTTCGGGAAATAGCGCCTCACGTAGGTGCTTGCCTCAACCCCAGACCCTGGTGCTGGTAGGCTGTTTCACCGTCTTCTGGACTGTTTACTACATGCTGGAAGTATATTTGAGCCAGAGGAACGTGGCTTCCAACCAAGTTTGTAGGAGTGGACCCTGCCACTGGCCCCGTCGGAGCCGGAAAGCCAAGGAGGAAGGGACAGAGCTGGAATCAGTGCCACTCTGCAGCAGCAAGGATCCAGATGAAGTGGAAACAGAGAGCAGGGGCCCTCCCACCACCTCTGACCTCCTTGTCCCAGACCTGCTGGAGCAAGGGGACTGGAGCCTGTCTCAGAACAAGAGCACCCTGGACTGCCCTCATCAGCACCAAGACCTACTGCACGGGAAGGAGGAACAGATCTGCTGACCTCAGGGCCTGACAGTGTGGGACAGGCTCTTCTTAAAATTAGGGAGTTCTTGAGAGAAAGCAGCCCTGATGCTTACATCTGGAATCTGAGGCATCTTCTGACTCCACTCAAAGAGGGTGAGGGCCTTCTTAAGATACAAATGGCAGAGGATTGCTGCCAGAGAAGTCTGGTCAGAGCCACAGGGTCTTCCTCCAGCCAAACGGGAACTTCGGTGAGAAGGTGTTGGACAGGGGATTGGTGCCGCCTTTGGGTTGCCTCCATCCTCATCTCTCTTGGGCCAAGCCGGTTGCCTAGGTTCCCCACACATGGGGGACCCCCACCCACACATGAGTTAAGAAGATGCCTGCCATAGCCAGGAGCACATCTCAATGGAAACGTTACTGGGGTCACTTGGGAAGAGGACTTTGGGGTAGAGGCTGGAGGAGCCCCTGGACATCCCTGTCCTGAAAGCGGCTACCTCCATCATCCATTCCCAAGATGCCTGATCAGAAGCCAACCTTGAATGAACCCCTGGCTCCTTCACCTCCGCCCCCACGATTGGTATGATGCTGCTGGCACAGCTGGGATACACACGGCTCCCCCAGGCCTGAGCTGCTTCACTAGGGAATCCTGTGGCAGGACTGCAGAGCAGATGGCAGACGCACATGTTGGAGGAGAGAGCCTTGGGAGCCACCGCCACTCCAGTCCTGCCACCACCCTGTCTTCCTCTGCAAGTGCTCAGGGAAATGGCCTTCCCGCTGGAGGCCAACTATCTGCCTGACAGGCTGTGACTCTTCTCTCAACCTTGGCCTTCTCCCCTCTTCTGAGCTAGTTGGTTGAATTTTTTTTTAATGCTTAAGATTTGTTTTTCTCTTCTCACAGCAACATTTTCTTGAATTTTTTTCTGCACAGCTTTTCCAAAATAAAAACCTTCCAAACAATTCTGCCACTTGCAATCTCTCCTTTCCTCTGTCTCCCCAAAATCGCTGCACACTGCTGAGTGGCTCCTTTTTCCCTTCGGTCCCCAAGATTCACTCTCCTGTTCTTCTATGGCCTGTTTTCCTCTGAGAGAATCTGACCCCCCCAGAATCTTGGCACGTGAAGGGTCCTTCAGAGGACAGCAGCCAGGAGCACATACAAGCCCGAGATGCCTGCCTGTCCCCTGCTCAGATCTGGAACCCTAACAGAAGTGACCAGAGCAAATCAAACTCTGCCAGCCAGGCCTGAGAAAAGATTGATGTATTTTTTTTTTTTTTTTTTTTTTTTGAGTTCCAACCCCAAAATATTCCAGGAAAAGATAGGGGCAGGCTGGGCTGGTTCTTCTTCAATGGGCTTTTGCCGCCAAGGAGGACAGTGGACTTAGCCCACATCCAGGCTACCCCCAGCCCTCTTCTCCCCTGCTTAGCCCAGGGAGGAGACAGTAGAGGTGGTGGGGGCAGCCCGGAGGGAGGGGCCAAGGCAGTGATGCTTTCAGATAAGAAGTTGGGCTAAGGCTGGGGGCACAGGGAGGAGCTGCCCATGTGCAGTTACCGTTGCTCAGTGACAGAGCCTCAAAGCTTGGCCAGGGCTGAAGGTACCACACAGGTGTGGGTGAGGCAGGCTAAGCGGGATGGCTGTAGCCAGGGAGCTGGGGAGGGCAGGGCTCAGGGCTGGCCCTCTCCCCTCTAACTGATGATCTGCCGAGGTCGTCCGTAGCCTGTCATGCCGGCCTGGGAGGCCCCTCTGTTGGTGCCCATCTGAAGGCCAATGACATGCTTTCCCTCCTGCAGCTGGCTCTCTGTGAATTCCCTCTTATGCTCCTGCGCTTTCCTAGAAAAGGAGGAACCAGGATAAAGACTTGCTAGAACTGTGTGTTTCCACCTGTTTTCTGATCCTCTGTTATATCCCAGCTCGATCCCATTGCCTTCCTGTTTCACGTTTTTTCCCTAATCTAGCTTGCCTCATAGGCTAGGGAAACTGAGCGCAGGAGGGTGGAAAGGGAGGGGTCAAGGAGTATTAAGGACCTGTTATTCCCGATCTCAGACCCCCACTTCATCCCTTCTTGGCTATCTGCTTCCCCTAATCCTTCCCGCAAGCTCCTTAGCACAAGCTGCCTCCCACCCCATGTGGAGACACAAGCTCCCTGGGGGCCACATACTTCATAAACCAGTTGGGATCTCCACGGTAGTGCCCATCATTCTTGGTGACTGCCAAGCTGCCCAAAGCCATCAGGGTCCTCTGCACTGCTGCCATGTCTTTGCCTGTGAGAAGACAGGAGAGAGGAGACGAATATCAAGAACACATAAACAAGACTCCAAGCCAGAGCCTGCCCCCGTCTCTCACAAAAAAATGGCCAAACCAGGGGCAAGAGCTGTCCCCAATTCAAGGGACGCCTCTCAGTGGGCCCTGTGAGCGTGGCGTGTTATTCTCGGCATATCCCATCCCTGCTGTGTGCAGGCGAGCACACCCCTAGTTGTGGCATATTCTGGTCATTCCCTCTCCCTGCCCCAGCACCCTGTCCTCCTGTCCACCTCCTCCCCCAACCCCTTCTTCCTCTCTACCTTCAAAGAGATCAACAGTCTGGAACATGTCAGTCTTGATGACCCCATAGTCCTCAGCCGCCTTCAGGAACTGAGCCACCTGCTCCATCTGCTTGAAGACCATGGAGGGCGGGTTCTCAGGCACCTTCACCGGCTTGGAGCCATCGGGGTACAGGCTGTTCACCAGCTTGCTTAGAATCTACCAGGCATAGGGCATAGGACGCAGCTTAGCACTCAGCTCAGGGATTAGTCCAGGACTCACAAGGTGGCACACCCTAGCCCCCAGCCCAGGGTGCCACTCACCACGCCATTCTTCAGCCAGACCTGGAAGCCCAAGCGCCCACGGTCTGGGCGGCCCACATCAGGGCCACACTGCACTATGATCCACTCCACCAGCCGCTCCTCCAGCTCCTCGTCGTACTTCTTCTCGATTTTGGACTGCACTTCGCGGCTCATGCCATAGGAAGGACCCTTGTTGGCCATGTTTGGGGAGAGCTAAAGCAGGCCAGGGTGGAGGAGGGAGGGGCAGAGGGTCAGAGGATCAGGGAGCAGCTCTGCTTTCACCTGTGCCAGGCAGCCTTCTAGCTCTGTGCAGGGTACCCAGCCATGCTAGACACTTGTCACAGCGCTGCCCATTCAGGCGAGGCTCAGCCCCTAGTCCAGACACCTCTCTGAACTTGAACACCAGGAAACAGGATACCAGGTCTTTGGAGGTCTAGAGCAGGGGTCAGTAAACTGTTTTTGTAAAGGACAAGACAGAACATAGTTTAGGCTTTGCAGGCCATGTGGTCTCTGCTGTTGCAGTGTGAAAGCAGCCATCGACAATATGTAACAAATGAACATGGCTTTGTTCCAATAAAACTTTATTTACAAAAGCAGACAGCAGGCTGGATTTGGCCCATGAGCGGCAGTTTGACAACCCTTGGTCTAGAACATTCTTTGCCAAGACCAGCCACAGAGCCACTGGAGAGATCTTCCAGAAGCCACATTGCCCGCACAGAATACAGCCAGCTGGGGCGTTTGTCCAGCTGCAGGTGTGAGAGTTTACTGCCTTTGCCTCAAGGAACCATCACCTCCCACTCTCACCCAGAAGCTGGCCCTGGCCTGGAAGCTGGAACTCCAGAACTGCAGCTCTTTTCAGGTCAGCTCAGCTTCCGGTCTGCAGCTGAAGAGACTAAAACTTGCCCACCCCAGGCAAGGGCTAGGAAGCCACCAAAGCCCAAGAGCTCTTGGCAAAGAAGCTGCATTTCCTCAGAGGAACCAGACACACCTGGTCTACCCATTGACTTCCCCTCATGCCCTTATGCTCTCATAAGGCTACCCTTAAGGAGTAGCCTGAGTAACCAAGAAGTCAGAGTCCCCCAGGGATCTTCCAGAGCCAACAGTCTGCCTGCCAGGGAATGGGAAGCCCGGCCTCATCCAGCAACTGCCACCCTGAGGGCCTGGGCCTGGCACTGCTCAGGAGTCCCACTCATGGAGACAGGTGGCGGCAAGAGCAGGCCAGGCAGGTAGGTCCCTGGGCAGATGGATGGGGGTGGCTGGGAACAGGAACGGGAACCTGACCTGGCCACTAACCTGACCACAGCACCCTAGGGTGCTCCAGTGTTTGTCTGAAGAGACTTCCAAAAGAGGTACCAAAGGAAGCCAAACCCATCTCCTGGCCTCAGAGAGGTCAGAGGTTGGGAGCGACACACTGGTCTGAGGACGGAGGCAAGAGCGCGCTCTCCCGGCCCGTCCTCTGGTGAGACCCCTCCTCACCGGCACCCCACCTGCGGGAAGCAGAGCGAACACCATCACACCCCAGCGGTCCCGGCCAGCTGCCCAGCCCAATGTCCTGCCCTTCCT
Source organism: Rhinopithecus bieti (assembly GCF_001698545.2). NCBI lineage: Eukaryota > Metazoa > Chordata > Mammalia > Primates > Cercopithecidae > Rhinopithecus > Rhinopithecus bieti. The sequence goes on from NW_016807677.1 coordinate 1,671,554, forward strand.
TTCCCAGGGCTGACAGCCTTTCTGGGCTCCAGTTCCTCATCCGTGAAGTGGGGGTTATGTTATCGACCTCAGAGGGCTGTGAAAATGGGACGGTGTCTGTGAACTCCCTCACATACTGCCCAGCCCTTAGCAGAGCTCCTCGAAATGTCAGTTCCTAGCTGCCCAGAGCCAGGCTCCTGGTAATGACCAGGGAGAGCATCTGCCTTTGACCAAGGAGTGAAAAACGGACCTAGAAATGTCAGTTCCTTGCTGCCCGCTCCAGCCTCCACCCGCTTCTCACCATCATCCCCTGAGCACGCAGCAGCGTTCACACGGACTCATCAAAGCGCCTGCCATTGAGCATCCGTCTCCTCCTTGTGTCTGTTTCCTTATGTGTAAAGTGGGGGCAGGACCACCTCCGAGGACCCAGTTCTCTGAGCACTGGGGATGAGGCGGGCTTCTGGCCCAGACAGCCCTCTCCCTGCCAGTGATGCCAGACACCCCAGAGGCAGTGCTCTGTTCCACTGTTCAGCTACAAACAGCCAATCCCTCCCTCACCCTAAGTGTCCCACCCCCGCTCCCCAAACACCCAAGGACTCCTGCACAAAGAACTGTGGTCCAAACCCCCAAGCCAGCTGGGACCAGGTGATTTCGGTAGCCCTGCATCCTGGCCTCCATCCATCCCAGCCTGTTTCAGCTTTTGCACCACCGTCCCAGACAGGCACCTACCTTCTGTCCCTGGCCCTGCTTCTGCCCCCACTCCACCTGCCCTCATGCCTGCCTTCCCCTCCTGCACCCCTGCTGGGCTCCTGAGGAACAGGATGGAAAGTAAAGTGTGTGTGTCCCCTACCCCCAGCTTCCAGTCTCAGGAGGATCAGAACAGACAGTACAGGTCAAAGCAGCAAGGCTAAGGGTGGCAGGTACACAACACTGCAGCCCCCAGATCTAGAGATAAGATTTGGATTTTGGTCAGAGGGAGGATGAAGCACACACCACCCCCACTCCCACCCAGCACCACCATCCTTCTCCTTCCTCCTCCTGGGTCAGGGTCTAAAGGTGGAGAATCCCCAGAAATCCTTTAAAGTCCTCTGATGAAGCCTCCCCAGTCCCACCTTCGAGCCAGTGGGGAGGGGGAGAGAAGGATGACTACGGGGCGGCCCACCCAGGGGCATCTCAAGACACTCCCAGGACAGCATGGACAGGCTTGGACCCTCCTGCCCTATGGCTCCTGCCAGGGCCCCTCGCCTGAGCTGAGGTGAAAGTGGGCAGTGGAGAAAGAAAGTCCAGGGGCAAACGGGCAGGTGGCACCCCCTACCAGCAGAAGCCCAGAAACACGAGTAGAACCAGGGGACCCTGCAGGGCTGCTGTGCCCCTTCTCTCTTCCCAAATAGGAGTGAGCACATCTGGACCTCTGAGAGGGCAGGAGCGTGGCTCCTCTCCACTCCATGGACAAACAGAGTGGCCCGGCTACATAAACGCGCGCCATCCTCACTGCTACCTTTGGAATAGTACCTCGAAAGGAAACTACGCTTTGGAAAAGACCAAGGGTCCCAGGCCTGCCCTGTCCATCACTCCAAAGCTCCTCCTTGGCAGTACCCGCCCCCCACCCCTCTGCTACAGTGCGGGTGACCTCCCACTGTCAGACAGTGGAAGAGGCTCCTTGTCGGAAGGACAGACCTCCCATCTCCACACTCTGCTGCCCCAGACTGTGGAATACAAGAGTTCTGTGCCCCTTCACATTGTCCCAGGGCTATTGCTGCTGCTCAGGCCCTGGGGACCCGCCAGAGTGGGACACCGTGCTCCAACACAGGTGCATTCACCCACTCCTCACCTCCTTGGAGGTTCTAGAGGGGTGACAGACAGCAGAGCCTTGGCCTAACCAGCCGGTGCCTGCAGCCTTACGCACACCCTGTGGATGCGGCTGACTGAGATGGGGAGTCTCCCTCTCACCCCGGTGGTTTCCACCATCAATTCCTCTGCACCAGCCAAGTCATCCCAGGCATTCCAATGAGCCCAGGGCTGCCCGGTCTGAGAGAGATCCAGGACACGAGCGATCCAGCCCACTCTGCCTGGAGTTTGGGCCCCCAACGCAGGCTGAGAGGTGAGTTTTTCCCCAGCCAGGAGCTGGCCCCTGGGACCTCAGGAGAGCCTGCCTGAAATGCACCCACTGTTCCTGTCCATCTCCAGCCCAACTTCCCTCCAAGCCCCAGCCAGTGCACTCACAGGGCTTCCTCAGGGCTCGCAGGAAGGAGTGAAGACTTGTGTCTGGGCTTGGACAGACAGGATGGGGCGCTGGCTGGGTGAGGGGTTTAAAGGGCTGCCGCTGTGGTGATGTCAGCCTCCCCCGCTGGCTTGCTCCTCGGCCCCCTCCCTGCTGGAGGAAGCCGGCTCCCCTCCCCACCCCGGCTCCCCAGTGACTCCACACAGGCTCCATATTTGGGGAAAGACACCAAGTTGGAGCAGTCTAGCGGGGCTGCCGAGACATTCTCTGCATGCTTTGGAGATGGAGCGGGCCAGGGCGGGGCATGCTGCCGGCGGGGAGCCGGCCCGGGAAAAGCCTTTTATGGACAGGACCCTGCCCGGACTTACGGCTGCTCCTACTTCACTGCTTTCTGGCCCCGAGTTTGAGAAGAGGGGGAATTCAATAGAGTCTGGCTAGAGAGAGGGGCAAGGGGCTGGGGAGCCGGGGATCCCAGGGGTTTGTGGGGACAAACCAGCCCCCCTCTCCTCCTGGGGCTTTTAGCTCTGATGAGACATGGATCCAACCTTTCCTGAGGACCTACTCCACACCAGGCCCTCTGCAGTGCTCTCAGTGAATACTCACAGCTACATTGTGAGGGTGTAATTACATCCCCATTTTACAGATGAGGAAACTGAGGCCCCGAGTGCATCTTCCTCAAGGCCACATGGTGAATGGTGAGTGGCAGATCCTGCGCACCTCTGCCGACTCCCGTGGGTGCAGGAGAGGTGGTCAGACCCACCCTTTCAATTGTACCACACTGCCCAGGTTGAGAAGACCTTTCAGTTCCAGGTAGGTCTTGAGTTACATGCTTTAGGCTGGGATTTGAGGGTTCGGCAGAAGCTGTGTCCAACTCTGGTCCCCATCCAGTGGGCAGTGTCAATAAGAGGGTCTCTAAGGCCTGGCAGGGCCTGAGACACTAACACAGGAACACGAGGCTCAGGAGGCTGGTATCCCTTCCTCCCTTTAGGAACAGTCCCTACCAGCCTCTGTCTCTCCACGGAGATGACCCACTCCCATCTTGCTTGTACCTGGCTTCAGGGATCCTGGGGAGAGAGGAGGTTAAAAAACATGAGACTAACAGTGGGGTCCCTGGACTGCCTGCTGTGGCGTTCCCCTGCAAGGGCACCTGGTAGGGAGGACCTAACACTCTCCACTACACACACGCCACCACACCCGGCACCACCCCAAGACACACAAGGCCCTAGGAGGGGGCTGCCGGGCCTGGCAGAGGAGGGACCCACCTCCGCAGTTCTGCCCACTGCAGCCAGACGCGCTCGAGCCCAGGGGAGGCACAGCCATAGCACCTCCCAGTGGCGCCTGCGGGAAGAGCAGGAAGAGGAGCGGGGCCCCGGCAAGGGGAAAAAGCCCACTCCTTCATCCCTGAGCCCGCAGAGCTCTGGTTGTGTTCTGAATTCACCAAATTCCTTGGCCTCCAAATCGTGTCCTCTTTAGCTGACTGAAGTCTAAATGAACCTTTCAGGGACATGTCAAAACTCCCTCCTCTTGGAACCTGCCCAGCTTCCATCAGCCTCCTGCCTCTCAGCCCGCATGCTCAGCAGATTACAAACGCCCCATCAGGGAGCACAGCCTGGGCCTGTGGCCTGGTGAGCTGGGGGGCACTCAGGTCAGAGGTGAAGCGAGCCTCAGTCTGGCGGGCGGGGCCAGGTGGGCAGAGACCGCTGTTCCTGGGGAGGTAAGGAGGGCTGTCTGTGGGGGGATGGTGTGGGAAAGGCTTTTTCAGTAACCAGCCTCTATCCAGCACGGTGCCCCGGTAAATGTTTACTGAATTAATGCTGTTGCTGGAGAGACAGGAAAAATGGGAGAATCAAGGAGCCGCAGTTCCCAGTAGGGCCATGGCTTGAAGAAAGGGGAAATGGAGGCCCTTCGCCTCTCCCCTCATCCTGAACAGCTCCGCCCAGAGAGGGAGCGCAAACAAGGGGCCCAGCAACTGTGTCTGGTTGTTTATTGAATGCAAACTCATTCATAGAAAACAGAAATGCAACCATAGAATGGAAACGCTCTGAGAAAAGATCCAGACCCACCTCATCTCCCAGCCCAAGCAGAGCTATAAAAACAAGTTTGGGAGAATAAAACACATTTCCATCCCCAAGGCAGAGGCCCCACCTGAGCTCCCCCATCCTTGGCATCTGGAGCGGACCAGGTGGGACGAAGGGGCTCCAAGGACCAAGGTGGCCAGAGCGCCCAGAGCTGGGGCAACTCAGTGTAAACTCCAAGGTTTCGTAGGCATGTGTGTGCGCGACTAACAGAACTTGGCTGAAGACTGGACGGAAACTCAGAAGCCAGCCCTGGGTCCTAGAATGAGGCTAGGACTGGGCACATAGAGGGAAACAGCGCATCCCTTCCTGAAGGCCCTTTCGAAGGCAGGTACTGGGGTGCCCGCGGCTGGGGAGGCGGCACGAGCTGAACTCTTTGTACCGTCCCTCCTTTGCCCCTGGACATTCTTGGGCAATGTCAATGGCACTGAAAGGCCCCCAGCTGGGGCTTGGCAGGACTAAGGGCCTGGAAAGAAGGAAGGGAAGGGGTGAGGTGCTTCTCCCTCCAGTCCTGGCACTGGCATCAGTCTGGGGGCTGATGGGACGAGGAGGTGACCTCTGAATTCAGCCTCTTGAATCAGAAGGCTGTTCTCAAATTGGGCTGACTGCATTGCTAAAGAGCCAGCCCTGAGCACAGGTCAGAGGGAAGAGTACTCACTGCCCCGGGCCCCTGGCAGGCCTTAGCACCAAAATTCTGGCACCAGCTGGCCAATCCCCAAAATCTCATACCCCCATCCATCCTGGCTGACTGGAATGGGCAGTGATGACAGCCAGGGACAGCCTCAAAGAGAACTGGGGCCCTGATACAGGACAGAGATTCAGGCCCCAGACTAGGCCCTGGAGTGGGAGTATGGGAGGAAGAAGGGGCCTTAGGTCCCAGGCTGGGGCATTGTGGGGAGGAGGACGGGCAAAATGCAAGGCATGAAATGGGGAGGGTGTTCCTTCCATCCTTCCTCCTGCAGACGGACAAATGGAGAGCCAAAGGACGGGGGCCCATGGAAGGCCCCAGCACTGAGAAGAAAGCAGCAATTTGGCCAATGTCCGGGGGTTCCAGGGGAGCAGGCCTTCTCCTTGGCAGAGGACAGCTGCAAGGCTCCATGCCACCCCATGACTGTCCCAGGCCAAGCCTAGGCTAGACCTGGCTGTCCTGCTGCCATCCAGTGCTGGGCAGCGGTGCTGGGACTCATCGCCACAGCACGACAGAGTGCCCGGTCTGTGACATAAAGGAGCTCAGGGCCCCCTGAGATGAAACGAAGGGCCCAGCTCCTGCTAGAAGACATAAATCTTGTCCCGCTGCACAGTGTCCAGGTCGTCATCCAGTGTCAGCAACACCTGGGGGGTGGACGCCAGATCAGCCACAGAGAAGGAGGCAGCTGCTACCTTCACACACCCACCCAGCTTGGCCGAGAGGCCCGCTTACCAGGAAGGACCCGAACATGGCGATGGAGGAGAGGAAGTGCCAGATGTCGTGGTCGTCAAAGAAGTCAAGGAGGATGCAGTCCCGGTTGTGCTCCCTTGACTCCGCAGGGGTTTTCTTGGGGAGCAACAAGAAAAACTGCCGAGTGACCCTGCTCTGCCAGGGCCAGGGCCAGACCCATCTGCCATCTTGCTCCTGGGCACCCCTCTCTCCAGCCCCAGGCAGGACAGCAGCAATTCTCACCTGTCCCTTGTCCCCACCCCTTCCCGATCTAAGAAATGGCCTTTGGTTACAAACTTCTCCCTGAGTTCACTGGCTTCTCTTCCCCTTTCTTTCACTCTTACCCTCCTTCCTTCTGATTCTCTTCCCTTGATCTAAGAGCCCAGGGTTGCAACAACCTTGAAGGCCTTCAGCTCAGGGATGGCAGAAGGCTTCTCACCCACTTCCCGGCCTTGGACTCCGCCCCTGCTCTCATCTTTCTGCAGGCTCATTGGTTTTTCCAAAGCACTACTGTCAGGTCACACCCCTGCTCTGGGACAGGAGCCATAACCTGTGGCACTCAAGGTCTTCCCTGCTCTACCCATAAGCTCTTTCCCATAAGCTCATCCAGGCTGTGTCTGTCTGTGCTACATGCCGAGGCCACAGACATAACCAAGACCTGCCCCATCCTCACAGTCGGCTTGGCTCCCAAATGAGTGCATTCACTGACCTCCAAATCTGCCCCACATCATTACTAAGGTCAGAGCAGGTCTGGGCCATGGGGCTCTTCCCCATTACCCAAACCTGTTTTTTTTTTCTTTTTTTTTGAGACAGAGTCTCGCTCTGTCGCCAGGCTGGAGTGCAGTGGAGAGATCTCGGCTCACTGCAACCTCCACCTCCCGGGTTCAAGCAATTCTCCTGCCTCTGCCTCCCGAGTAGCTGGGACTACAGGCACACACCATCACGCCCAGCTAATTTTTGTATTTTTACTAGAGATGGGGTTTCACCATGTAGGCCAGGATGGTCTCGATCTCTTGACCTCGTGATCCGCCCACCTCAGCCTCCCAAAGTGCTGGGATTACAGGCGTGAGCCACTGCACCCAGGCCCCCTCACCCAAGACTTTTATAGCCCAGAACAAGGCCCACTTCTTCCAGGAAGCTTTCCTGGATTCCTAACTCGGAGAGACCCCTTAGTCCTCTGTCCTCCTGCCCCGTCTTGCCTGTGCCCTTCATTTCATGTATCACATCATAAACAGCACTAAGAGTCATGCACCAATAGTCCTTCCAGCCCTCTTCGTCTAGTTTATGAGTCCCTCAGAGACCATGTCNCCATCACGCCCAGCTAATTTTGTATTTTACTAGAGATGGGGTTTCACCATGTAGGCCAGGATGGTCTCGATCTCTTGACCTCGTGATCCGCCCACCTCAGCCTCCCAAAGTGCTGGGATTACAGGCGTGAGCCACTGCACCCAGGCCCCTCACCCAAGACTTTTATAGCCCAGAACAAGGCCCACTTCTTCCAGGAAGCTTTCCTGGATTCCTAACTCGGAGAGACCCCTTAGTCCTCTGTCCTCCTGCCCCGTCTTGCCTGTGCCCTTCATTTCATGTATCACATCATAAACAGCACTAAGAGTCATGCACCAATAGTCCTTCCAGCCCTCTTCGTCTAGTTTATGAGTCCCTCAGAGACCATGTCAGACTTAGTTCTGTTCCCAGAATTAAAGCCTGACAGTAGTAGGTGCCCTGCAAGGCAGAGAAGAGAGCCCAGCCTCGCTGGCTTCAAACACCAACTGTGCCACTCACTGGCGACGTGCCCTGGGGAAGTCACTTGGCCTCTCTGAGCCTCATCTGCCTCATAAGTAAAATGGAGCTATCTCCAGGCTGGAATTCTAGGAGGATTAACTGGGACAGCCACTGTGAAAGTTCTGGCCTATGGTACGGTGTTCCCAAATGATGTTTGTGTAAAAATTTTTTTTTGAGACGGGGTCTATCATCCAGGCTAGAGCACAGTGGTGCGATCTCGGCTCACTGCAGCCTCGATCTCCTGCACAGGCTATCTTCCTGTCTCCGCTTCTGGGGTAGCTAGGACTACTGCACTACTGGTGAATGCCACCACACCAGGCTAACTTTTTTATTTTTATTTTTTTCATTTTTTGTAGAGACGGGTTCTTACTATATTGCCCAGGCTGACCTTGAACGCCTCAAGCGATCCTCCTGCCTCAGCTTCCCAAAGTGCTGGGATTACAAGTATCAACCACCAGGCCCAGCCCCAAACAATGTCTGAAAAGAGGACTGGCCACCTGTGGGCTCGTGAGGAGCCTGTGAGTGAGTGCTCACCTGCCAGGTGCTGAGTCCCTGGAAGAAGAAGAAGAGTGCGAAGCCCCAGACCACGGAGGTGCAGACAATGCAGAGCAGGGGGATGAGCTTGATCCTCTCCCCACTCCGGAGCTGGGAGGGGCCAGGAAGGGATAGCAGTCTGAGGGCTCACCCCTGTCCCACCCCACTGTCCCACCCAGCCTTTCCCAGATTCCCTTTCCTCATGGCCTCCCAGGCCTTCAGGACTGCTCCTTGGATTCATACCATTCCACACAACCACAGAGCTCAACCTGCCCCCACCCCGATGTCCACCCCACCCAGCCTCCATGCATCCAGAACCCTGTGTCGGGACAGTGTGCTGGCCTGGAGGTGCTCCCTATGCAGGGGGCTCCAATCAGATTGGATGGCAGGATGGTTCCTGGGGAAGCACCTGATCCTGGGAGGCCCACACCCTACCTCCCCTCGGCCCCTTCTGCATGGAAAGGGGCACTTACAACGGCAGCCTAAAATGCCACCCATTTCAAGGGTCCTTGGAAGGGGGTCAGAAAATGGCCTTTGGGCTGCAGTTGGCTCCTAGGGGCCCATGCAAGAGGCTTTAGCCTCTCCCCTCCGCAACCAGCAAAGACAGGACAGAAAACTTCTCACTGTCCCTCAGTGCTGCTGGGCCCATCTCTCTCCCCAGAAAGCCGAGCATCCGATAGAGAGTGCCAGCCCTGCTCACCTTCATGATGATGTAGAAGGCGAAGTAAAGGAGCAGGTTGCAGATACCAATGGCCAACAAGTAGGAGGCGAAATCATTGGGGCGCATGATGAGCCCATAGGCAGCCCTGGCAAGAGGGACGAAGGATGGTGAAGCAGGAAGGCCAAAGGCAAGGAAGCACTCTTCCTGCCCTGCCCCACCATGTTTTATTATGACGTTGGGCTGCATTCCGAGGCCCACAGAAGATTCTAGAAGCCCAGATGCCAAGAGAGAGAAGAGAGGCCAAGACCTCTCTTCTTAGCCCTCATGTCTTATGCCCAACATTTGGAAGTTGTCCTCAGCCCCTGATGTAGCCAGTGGCTGGCTGAGTCCCCAGCTGTCCACCCAGCCAGGCCACCACACCCGACTGTACTCACAGTGACCAGTTGATGACGTTGCCCATGACCAGCAGCACCATGCGGTCCTGGAGGGAAGCAGGGACACGGGGACTGAGGGCAGGGGCAGGGAGGGTGATGGAAGAAGGTCCAGCCAGCTCCCCCGGGTCCTCAGCTCAGCCCCACTCCCCCATCAGAGGGAAGAAAGGAGATGTGGAGAATGGGGCAGGGGAGCCAGGCAGGTACCACGTAGAGCGGCCCGCTGCACTGCCGGATGCAGTCTGTGTAGAGCACGTGGAGGATGCGGCGGAAGATCCCCGAGTCTGCACAGAGAAGGGAGTGGCGCTGACAGGCACGGGGCACCCTCCTTTGCCGGACCCCTGGGATGTGCCAGCTGAGGAGCCCAGGCCTGATCTAATTCCTCACCCAGTGACTCCTCCAGGGCCCCCAAGAAGACAGAACCTGAGCGACTCCTGTGCGTTCGGGTTCCTGAGGCCTCCCAGGCCCCTCCCCCAGGCCCTGCCCCAGGTGTGCCCTCACCCAGTTTCCAGCGGCCCATGTAATAGAGCTGCGTGCTGAGGAGCAAGGTGGCGATGATGTGAATGATGGAGAAGACGATCCAGAACGCCGTGTTCCCTTTGCCAAAGACCTGTCGGAAGGCCACCAAGGGCAGCGGTGAGGGCGCAGAGGGAAGTGGCTTGGATGGCCCACCCTTCCTAGGGCTCGCTGCTCAGCCAGGCTGGGACTCAGAGAGGGGCCCAGGAAGGCATCTCAGGAGAGGAGCAGGAATCTCTCATGCAGGAGGCGGCGGAGGGTGTGCACCACGTGTGTGAATGCACGTGCACCTTTCCTATCATACAGACTGAGCAGAGCAGGTCAGGCCCTCACCACGCCCAGCACAGAGAAGAAGATAACGATGGCCAGGCAGGCGTAGGCACTGTAGGCACTGGCGTTGATGTCCGGGTGCCGCTTCTGGTAGAGCTTCAGCATGCAGAGTCCGGCGATCATGTACATGAATGATGTGTCTAGGATGAGGGACACGGAAGGGAGCTGCAGAAATGGCCACCAAGCCCCAGCAGAGAACTCCTGGCCCCAACAATCCCAGAGGAAGAGAGAGCCCTGGTGCCTTGCCATGGCCGTGGAGTGAGCTGGTGGTGGGGTGGCACTTGAAATTTAGTACCTTAGTTGTACCTGCCACACCACACTGCCACCCCACTGGCCGTCGCCCAGAGTCTAACATCTCCTGAAGACAGAGACAACTTGGTCTGTGTCTTAGTCTGTGAGCACCCTGAGATCAGGGACCCCCTTTTATTTTTTTGGAGACAGAGTCTCACTCTATTGCCCAGGCTGGCGTGCAATGGCGGGATCTCGGCTCACTGCAACCTCTGCCTCCTGGGCTCAAGCAATTCTCCTGCCTCAGCCCCCTGAGTAGCTGGGATAACAGGCATGCACTACCACACCCGGCTAATTTTTGCATTTTTAGTAGAGATGGGGTTTCACCATGTTGGCCAAGCTGATCTCAAACTCCTGACCTCAGGCGATCCCCCTGCCTCGGCCTCCCAAAGTGCTAGGATTACAGGTGTGAGCCACTGTGCTAGGCACAGGGCCCCCTTCTTAATTATCCTGTTTTCTTCAGTGCAGTACATGCCTTTACATAGGAATAGCTTGACAGACAAATGAAGGAGCACCTAGGTGCCCATGTTCCATAGGCTGTGTGCACACCCAGGCACGCCAGCCTTGGAGTTTCCTACAGGGCTGTCTTAGCAACCCCTGTGGGTGACCTGGGGATAGTGAAGGACTCAGGCAGGTCCCTGCTGCAGATGCAGCCAGAAAAGAAGGAGGCTCCACTCACCGAACTGGAAATTGGTATAGTTGGGGCACACGTGATAGCAAGCACTGAGCAGCCCCTCCATCATCAGGGCTGTGCCCATGGCGTAGAACAGCCCAAAGTGTTTGGGGATCCCACATTCCTGTTGGGGAGAGGGAGAAGGGAAGGGAGGGAGGAATTGAGGCAGGAAGAGAAGAAGGGACCCAAAAGAGGGACCCTAAGAGGAGTGGAAGAGGAAAAGGGGTGAGGTGTGTGTCGAGTGTGGGTGTGTAGGGGTAGGCTGGCCTGGGAAGGCTGGGCAAGGGAGGGCAGGGCAGGGTGGGGCAGGCTGGGCTGGATAGGGTGGGCCAGACAGGGCTGGGAAGGGGAGAGCTGGGGAAGGCAGGGCCAGGCCTGCCAGAAAAGGCATCCTGGAGCCAAGGCTTGGGGTCTGCGCAGGAGCTGAGGCTGCGGCAGGCAGGCAGGTGCTCCCTCACCAGGGCATAGAGGTCGTTGCGCAGCAGGGCCCGGTTGTGGTTGATCTCCCGCTGTAGGATGATGAGCAGGAAAAGCAGCCCCAGCAGGATGTACCCCAGGTTGCTGAGGATGTTGTTGAAGGCGCTAGAAGGGGCGACACAAGGTGGACTGCTTGGGCCTCACACCCAGGCCTCTTCCCTAGCCCAGGTGGGCGTTGCAAAGCCCCAGCACCTGCCCCGTTTCACCCTTGGCCTGGACAAGGGGCCTCCCAGCATGACCCCCACCTGAGGTTGCCCAGTGGGTGGGCGCAGAGGAAGTTGTAGTAGCAGATGTCCTGATTCCCTGTGACATTCACCACCTGTAGCAGGGGCAGGGACAGGGAGTGGGTCTGTCATCACGCCCAACTCAGCCCACACCCCGCCACCCGGGCCCCTTTGGCAAAAAAGAGCAAGTGCCACCACAGCTAGCAGGTGGGAACACACAGCACCCCAGGCATGTGCTCCTTCTGAGAACACGGACGCCAAGCAGCACGGTCCCTGCCCCCCTCATTAGGCGTGGCTGAAAACCCTGAGGCATGACTGTGATGGAAGTTCTTGCCCCATGGGACAGAGACAAGGGAAGGGAAACGGATGCTTACAAAGTCCCAGGACTTTGGTTTCGTAATCCGCACAACAAACCAGGGAGGGGCTGTCTTTAGTGCGGGCTGCCCCTATTTTGCAGATGAAGAAACTGACACTCAGGGTTGGGGTGTTATGTGATTTGCCCTGGGTCGCTCAGCTGGGAAGGCAGAGCTGGGATCTGAACCCAGGTCCTGTGATGGAAGACCAGGGCCCCAGGCTGGGAGGCTCTGAACTTTGGGGCCACGTCCCAGGCTGTGGGAAAGGTGAACCTGCCCTGCCCTCTCACCGTCTGGTAGGTGATCACCAGCTGCACCACAGGAAGGGCATAGAAGACAGCAATGGTGGCGATGTTCCTGCAGAGTGGGAGGGCGGCAGTGAGGCAGGCGGCACCCAAGGCCGCCACACACCCACCCACGGCAGAGCCCCAGCCGCTCGGCCCGCTCACCAGAAGTAGATCTGGTACTTTTTCCGCAGAACACGCTTGTCCTTCCGTGCCAGGTCGGCCACATAGAGGTATTGCTGGGGAGAAGCTGGAATCAGCCCCACTTACTGCTACTGGGGAGAAGCCCCCTCCCCCAGGTTAGAGGTGGACAAGAGGGGCCTCCCTCAGAAAGGGCCGAATTCAGGTGGGCAGGGTTCAAGGCCATCCCACTGCTGCGGCCACTTAGACCAAGAGGATTTGGTCAATCACGCCGGAAGGGGATGGAGCTCAAGTTAGTTTCCCCGGCATCTGTCCTGCCCCAGCTGAGCCCCTTCCTTCTGCTTCCGTAAATGCCACGTCAGTAGGAACATGCTGGGCCAGGAACACAGAATGTCCCTTTCTTGGGAAACGCCTGACCAGGCCAGGCCCATGGGTCAGACCTTGGTGCGAATGACATTCTTGTCGGAATCGATGTCGGTCAATGTGTCATAGTCATCCTCCTCCACAGAGCTCATGGAGTCCACTCGGGGCCGAGTACCCACAGGTTCAAAGGAGCGGCCTGGAAAGGGCAGGGAGGGGGGGGTTGCACTGGTGGGCACAAAACTCACAGTGGCCCTCGCCCATCTGAGGCAATTATAACAATTATTAGGCAGTAGGGAAGAGGCAAATTGTGGGCTGGGGCTCAGAGCTAGGGTGGAGGTGGGCTCAGGAGCTGGGAGGAGACATCAGGTGCTCCTAAGTCCTGGGGGAGGATGGTAGACTCTAGAAGAGGCCACCACACAGGAGCCACTCTAGCTTTGCTCTGTTCCTGGCACCCCTCATGGGCTAGGGCTTCCCAGGCCAGGACACTGAGCAGACCCAGGCAGCAGACACAAACAACAGGATTGAACTTGGCAAGTCATGCTGATTAAATGGCGCCCAGCCCTGTGGGTTCTGAGAAGACACTGGCTTGGTTGCCACTGGATTAAAGACCCAGTGGGCCTGGGGTGCAGAAAGAGCATCTCTCCTTTATTCAGAGGCCAGAATGTGACCCCCATGCCTGTGAGCCCTCCCCTAGCAGGCCAGGGAGTGAGGGCGCTGGCAACACAGACGATAAACTAGAACGTCCAGCATGGGGGGAGCAGAGGCACCAGCCCCCCAGCCAAAGGAGCCTGTGTCCTGCTGCTGTCTCAGAAGACACAAGAGCGGGCAATTACTGGAATTACATGGGGAAGCCATGCACGTAGAATCTTTCTGGCCCCAGAGCCGACAGTCAACCAGAGCCGGCAGGCACTGATTGGCAAAACAGCCCTACCCCTCCCCACGTCTACCCATGGCAATGCACAGCTGCCGCATCTGGCCAGAGGGGAGGCGCCGCTTGAACTGGTCGTGCCCTTCAAAGGAAAGGGAAAGTTACCAGGGAACTGGGGCCAAAGAGGAGGGGATGAGGGAAGAGAGGGGTTAGGAAAACAGCAGGCCTTTCCTGGGTTCCAGCATCTGGCAGAAGAGGCAACCGCCCACCGTGACATTTTACCCAGCCAACACCGGCCTGCACCACACAGCCCCTCCCAGCCTGGCCCACTCACCCTGGTAACCATAAGAGAGGTCCCCAGCGCCAGTGCTGTCAACCAGACCATCGGTAGATCCAGAAACGTTCTCTGCGAGGAAGGATCAATGGTGAGGCAGGAAGGAGAGGCCGCAGGGAAAGGGGCTCTGAGCACCTGCAGAGGCTGTGGGGGCCGGAGGAGGTGGCTCCCACTCTACTGCCTCAGAGGTGGTGGCCTAAGGAGACCAGGTTGTGTCCCCGGCAAGCACAGCGCTGGCTTTGACACGTACCAAAGGAGCCATAGTTGTAACCCTCATAAGGGGAACTGCCAGGAAAAGAATCAGCCAGGACTCGAGGGTGACCTGCAATGAAAAGTCAAGGTTCGTTAGCGCTGGATGGAGAGAGAGGCCTAGAGCCAGGAAGAACAACAAAGAAAGATCCAGAGAAGACAGCCACAAGGAGGCCGTGCCAGCAGCTGAGAAGCAGCACCTATCCAGGCAAACACGCCCCACTGCTGCCACCACCACCCGCCCCAGCCCCCTGCCTGCCTCTCCCATGGGAAAAACACCACCCTTTGTCGTCCCTAAAGAGAGAGAAAGTTCAAGAATGGGCACATCTAAGTTACCAGCAACAAAGACAACATCTGGCCCGCCCACGTGCCCTCCAGACAGCCCTCTACTCCACCCTCCCTCCCCGACTCTGGACTCCAGCTCCTCTGCCCACAGCACTTGGAGCTTACCAAGGAGAGAAGCTAAGAGAGAAGGTCCCACGCAGGAGGGAGGACAGAAAGAGAGGGAGGGGTGGAAGAGAGAAAGAAGGAAAGGTTAATAATCCCAGAGACAGTGGGCCGCACTGCCCAAGGCAGGCAGACACCATGGCTAGACAGGGAATAAACCAAGCAACGGCCTCAGCCTCTGAGGTCTGCATGTTAGGGATGCATGGACATCATATCCCAGCCTCATTCCCATCTGTGGAATGTTACCCCAATCTGAACATCCGGAAGCCCCCAGCTCTTCCTCCTTCAACCCCTTAGGGAACCATCTACCACTACCCCCCAAAACACAAAGCACACTGTGCCCGCCCCACCCAGGCCCCCTGGAGGTACCGCTTTCTGGGCAGGCTCGGTCAATGGCCACCAGCAGGGTCTTCTTCTTCTGCCTGCATGGACAGAATCCAAAGGCCACCCAGATGGGACAGGACAAGGATCCCTCTGTATGGGGGTGGCTTTCCTTCTACCTCTCCACTCCACTCTCATCCCTATGACCCTATCCTCCACCCTTGGTCCCAGGGTTCCTCACAGGCTGGGGAGCAATATGGGGTCTCCCTGCTTGGGAAGAAGGCTGAGGGGAGGGGATGATTTCTAGAGAGGGTCACGGGCCACAGACTCTAACAGTCCCACCATCATCTGCTGTGGATGGTGTAGATTACCCTAGGCTGGCTCAGATCCTGCCGGGCGATCTCCCTCACACACCTGCCCAACTCACCCAGACCAGGGGAGGGCCCAGCAGTTCCCCTTTACCTCCAGTTCTCCCAGCAGGCCAGGAGGACGGTCAGCAGGTAAAAGGAGAGAAATATACCCAGGCAAAAGAGCATCCCACTGACGTAGGCCTCAGCTTCCAGGAGGAAACAGGAAAGTGGATGGGTCAAAACCTTCCACTACCTCCCATCATGGCACCCAAAGGCCTTCATGTCCTCCTCTGCCCAGCCCAATCTCTCACCCCTCTCCCCTTGAATGTAAGGCCCTGCCCAGCCAGTATGAACAATTAGCAGTTCCCCTAATACACCAAACTCTGACACACTCCTATTTTTGCTCATGTTGCTCCCTGTGCTAGAACTTTCTCTTCTACTTCTCCTTTTTTGTTTTTAAGAGTTGGGGTCTTACTCTGTTACCCATGCTGGAGTGCAGTGGCATGATCATAGCTCACTGCAGCCTCCAACTCCTAGGCTCCATCCTTCCACCTCAGCCTCCTCAGTAGCTGGGACTATAGATGTGTGCCACCACACCTGGCTCATTTTAAAATTTTTTATAGAGATGGGATCTTGCTATGTTGCTCAGGCTGGTCTTGAATTCCTGACTTCAAGCAATTTCCCTGCCTCAGCCTCCCAAAGTGCTGGGATTATAGGCATGAGCCACTGTGCCTGGCCTCTCAAAAACTCCACCTTGACTTAACCCTTAAACCACAGCTCAGGGACTGTGTCCTCTAGGAAGCCTTCTCTATCCTGTATTTCCACAGTGACCTGTCCTTTGCTCACCACAGCTCTTAACTGCCTCCTGTTCCTCTAGAAAGGACCCCGCCCCTCCGTGGACTGCTGCCTTAGCACACCATCTGGCATATAGGAGATGCTCAATAAATATTTGCTGAATAAATAATCCATATAATGGCCGGGCGCGGTGGCTCAAGCCTGTAATCCCAGCACTTTGGGAGGCCGAGGCGGGCGGATCACGAGGTCAGGAGATCGAGACCATCCTGGCTAACACAGTGAAACCCCGTCTCTACTAAAAAAATACAAAAAACTAGCCGGGCGAGGTGGCGGGCGCCTGTAGTCCCAGCTACTCGGGAGGCTGAGGCAGGAGAATGGCGTAAACCCGGGAGGCGGAGTTTGCAGTGAGCTGAGATCTGGCCACTGCACTCCAGCCTGGGTGACAGAACGAGACTCCTTCTCAAAAAAAAAAAAATAATAATAATCCATATAAGACAGGCACCCTCTAGCTGGGCACAGTGGCTCACGCCTGTAATCCCCGCACTCTGGGAGGCCAAGGCGGGTGGATCACCTGAGGTCAAGAGTTCAAGACCAGCCCGGCCAACATGGTGAAACCCTGTCTCTATTAAAAATACAAAAATTAGCTGGGCATGGTGGCAGGTGCCTGTAGTCCCAGCAACTCAGGAGGCTGAGGCAGGAGAACCACTTGAACCTGGAAGGCGGAGGTTGCAGTGAGTCGAGATCTTGCCACTGAACTCCAGCCTGGGTGACAGAGCAAGAGTCCAAAAAAAGAAAGAGAGGCACCTTCTTTCCCCTCCTATTACAGTCCCTTAGGGCCCCATGTAATCATTCAGTAAATATTTATTGAGCACTGAGTAGGGGCCTGGTACTTTCCTGCTAATTTTGTGCTGGCCCTCATAACTGAGTGAGATTAATTAGGCAAATTTTACTCCCTTTGTTATAGAGACACGGAAACTGAGATTCAATCTTATAGCAGTGACAAATTAGGATATGTTTCTGAATATGAGATTAAGAAACATCCTTCAGAATAAATAAGATTATGCTAACAAAGCAAAATTAAAGCTCTTTCTTACAATCAGGTAACACTGCTGGTAAGTGGCAGAAAGTGAACTGGACCTCAGTTCCTCCATCTTTAGTCATGAACTCTCTGCACCACATCACACTGGAACTCACTTCCTAGCCCTCCCCATCTAGAAGCCTGCGAAGAACACTCCCTGTTCTTAACCCACCAGCATATCTGCATCCTCATCACCCACTTCAGGGCACACCCTATATCCCAGGTCTGAAAGGAGGAGCCAGAGAGGCTTGTCCATCCCCACTCAGCCACCTGCACTCACATGTGACTGCTTGAGACACCAGCACTGACAGGGTTTTCTGGCGGTGCCCTTGATCGACCGGTTCATCTGGAAGTAAAATGTCAAAGCAGCAAATTGGTTGCCTGGAGCTTGGCTAGAGTCAGTGGGACTAGGCCTTTGAGAGACTGGAGCCAAAAACCCATGTCCTATCAGGTCCACCAATCAGCCACACAGGCTCTTCTGGCTCCCAGAAAGTGACCAAGCCCTCCCCACCCCTAGCCAGGCCCAGGGCACAAAATGTACCTTCTACGAAGGGGTAGAAAGGCAGGGAGCCCCCGCACGCTTGGTCTTCGGTCTTCACCACCACCACCACATAAAAGCTGTTGCTGGGGAAGTCTTTGCGCTGCAGGACGATGATGATAAATATCATCATCACCATCATCATCACCATCATTCTTTTCGGAATACTTATTCTGGGGCCAGACATTATGCTAAACGCTTCATAGGTATTATTTTACTTAATCCTCACAAAGATTTTTTTTTTTTTTTTTTGGAGACGGAGTTTCACTCCTGTTGCCCAGGCTGGAGTGCAGTGGTGTGATCTCAGCTCACTGCAACCTCTGCCTCCCGGGTTCAAGCGATTCTCCTGCCTCAGCCTCCCAAGTAGCTGGGATTACAGGTGTCCGCTACCACGCCCGGCTACTTTTTGTTATTTTTAGTAGAGATGGGGTTTTACCACGTTGGCCAGGCTGGTCTTCAATGCCTGATCTCAGGTGATCTGCCCGCCTCAGCCTCCCAAAGTGCTCGGATTACAGGTGTAAGACATTGCACCTGACCTTTTTTTTCTCTTGAGACAGGGTTTCACTCTTTTTGCCCAGGCTGGAGTGCAGTGATGTGATCTCGGCTCACTGCAATCTCCGTTTCCCAGGTCCAAGTGATTCTTCTGACTTAGCCTCCCGAGTAGCTGGGATTACAGGCATGCACCACCATGCTCGGCTAATTTTTGTATTTTTAGTAGAGATGGGGTTTCAGCCTGTTAGCCTAGCTGGTCTTGAACTCCTGATCTCAGGTGATCCGCCCACCTCGGCCTCCCAAAGTGCTGGGATTACAGGAATGAGCCGCCGCGCTCGGCCCTCTTATTATTACAATGAATGGAGTAGGTATAACAGCCAGAAGGGGGTTCTCTACTCTTTCCCATCTACAAGAGCAACTGGGATTATGGTTCAACTCTCATATATATCAGGGGACTCAAAGTCACAGGGACTGGAAGGCCAAAGACTCAGTCTTGTGTAGGATAGGAGTGGGCAGAGGAAGAAGAGCTCAAGTTTGGAAAGTTACACAGCTTATCGCCCAGCCACACTTCCCACGTGGCCACATGCATTTCCTACCTGTACTGTGATGGCCGCCTTCTTGGTCATCGTCTGGTACATTCCGATGAAGGCTACGTTGTTGTCCAGGTCATAGACAGGACACTGCAGAGGGGCGGGAGAGGCAGATGGATGGGAACCTGGCCTGCCTCCCTCTTTAGCAGCCCTGCTGCCTGCTAGGGAACAGCAAAAGGGCAGGCAACTCACCAGCACATCCTGGATGGAGATGACTGAGCAGGGGAAGGCCTTGTTGGAGGTCACCTTGACAATTACCGAGTCCACACCTTCAGGGAACTCATACTTGAAGTACTGAGGGTGCAGGAAGAAGGGGGGAGCCCCATCTCATGAGGATGCTCTCTTGGCCCCTCTAGAAGGGAACAGTCCCCTATAAGTGGGGACCCAGAATCCTCTGAGGGATGGGCAGCAGGCTCTCTGGGGAGACAGGCCTTGACCATAGCAGCCCCTTTCTCTGTATACCACTCCCTTCAACCTCAGCAGGGCACTCAGTGGAATGCAGGAGAGGCAACCAGACTCCATGTCTCTGCACAGTCCCATGCTGTCTGTCCCCTCACCATCTCAGGGCCAGAGCTCCTGTTTCCAGAAAGCCCTCCATGGAGAAAACAGCCAATTCAAAAGTCCGAGCAAAGACTGCTGACCACTCCCATTCTCATATTCAAGCTCCCCCATTTCTCCTCTGGAGCAATCAACAGGGACATGATACCTGGGGCTGTGCTGCTGTAGTATTGAAGCTGAACTGCTCCCCGGTCCTGCAGGGCAGAGAAGATCCCCCAGTAGTCACTCCCAGAGCCTGGGGAAGAACTAGCCCCCGTGGTCCCTTTGCTCTACCCTGCAGACCTGAGCACAAAATCGTCCATGCGGCTGACCCGGAGCTGGTACGTGGTGTTGACTGGTGACAGGGTGGACACATCCACGTAGAAGAACTGAATCTCCGACTCATTCTTGGTGGGGGGCTGACACAGGGTTCGTTCCACTTTTTGGTAGAGGTACTTGCGCTGAAACCTATGGCCCGAAGCAGAGAGATAGGATGTGAGCACTGTCCCAGCTGGCCTGCCCCTCCAGAGGAGCGAGGCCCCACCTCCCCCGGTCTGGTCTCCACCACCTCACTGCGAGGTGCACAAGCTCCCAGCTGGCACACTCGGCCCTTGTGCTGTTGACGAGCCTCCCAGCCCAGGGAAAGGGGAGGAGAAATGGGGGGCTCCTGGTTGAGACTCCAGGCAAGGACTGGCCGAGGCCACCCCACTTCCCTGATGCCCAGATCCTACTCACATCCCTCGCAGGATTAGGGGCACCTGGAAGGACACCACAGCCTCCTTTTGGCGGACCACAAACAGCAAAGGCGCCCCCTTCTGCTTGTTCAGGACGTTCACGGACACACGCACGCCCTCTGTCTGCAGACGACATGGAAATGCCTCTCAAGCCTCTGCCACCAGGAACACGGGGCTCCAGAGACTATGAGCCCTGCCCTCCATCATGCCCGCCACTTTGGTCTTTCTCCATCTTGGTCGGGCCAGGGGGTCATCTCTGCCCCTTCCTCTGCCAGAACAACCCCAGACTCCAGGAAGTGCCTTTAGATATGAAAAAGGAAGAAAGGACTCTAAGCAGAAAGAGATCAAACTTCAGAGAATCAGGCACTAGGGGCACATCCTGGCCTGCCATAGAAAGCAAACCACTCCCTGTTCTGAAAACAAAATCAGATTCCCCATTCTCAAAAGAGCAAGAGACCTGGGCACAAGACCACACAGCCAGGTTGCAAGAATTCTCCCAATCTCAGCTCTGTCTGGGGCCTACACTTCCCACACTAGCTGTGTCTATTTCAACTCAGGGACTCACAGCTGGGGAAGAAACCAGGAAAGACCTGTGCTGAGCACGGCTCCTGGCCGGCAGACATGTGCTGGGCAGCAGGACCCAAGCAACTGCAGGGTTAGCACGCCCTCTGCCAGGAAACACGGTGGAGGCCTTGGGAGTCTCCAGGATACCCCATTTCTATCCATGTGCATAGGATGCACAGGCCCGCACACACACGTGTACACACCCCGACACACACATGAAGACACAGGAGAGCAAGAAGTGCTCCTCAACCTTCCTTGTGAGCCAGGAAGCCAGCAGGAAGCTCTAGTTAACAACTAACCTGGGGCCAGAGCCCAGAGGAGGGGTAGGTATTGAAGGCCATGTTGTATCCTTAGCTCCCACCAAGGGACAGGGCTGTGGAGAAATCACTTTACTTCTCTAAGCCTCAACTTCTCCCTCTATAAGATGACAGCCAGGTGCGGTGGCTCACGCCTGTAGTACTTTGGGAGGCCCAGGCAGGAGGATCACCTGAGGTCAGGAGTTCGAGACCGGCCTGGCCAACATGGTGAAGCCCATCTCTATTAAAAATATAAAAATTAGCTGGGTGTGGTGGCAGGAGCCTGTAATCTCAACTACTTGGGAGGCTGAGGCAGGAGAATCACTTGAACCCAGAAGGTGGAGGTTGCAGTGAGCTGAGATCACACCACTGCACTTCAGCCTGGGCAACAGAATGAGACTGGTCTCAAAAATAAAAATAAAACCAAAAAAGATAAAGTGATCTTCACCCTTGGAGCTATGAAGGAACATATATAAACAATGGGACCTTAAAGGAAAAATAAAACTAAATCCATCTTGGAATGCTTGTTATTGGGCTGCTGAAACCCAAGCCCTAGGGCAGCATTTCCCAAGAGAGTAAAAACCACTGCTCTCCAGTGCCTTTAGATATGGGAAAAAAGGAAGAAAGGACTCTAAGTAGAAAGAGATCAAACTTCAGAGAATCAGGCACTGGGGGCACATCCTGGCCTGCCATGAAATCAAACCACTCCCTGTTCTGAAAACAAAATCAGATTCCCCATTCTCAAGAGAGCAACAGACCTGGGCACAAGACCACACAGCCAGGTTGCAAGAATTCTCCCAATCTCAGCTCTGTCTGGGGCCTAGACTTCCCACACTAGCTGTGTCTATTTCAACTCAGGGACTCACAGCTACGGAAGAAACTAAAGAAAAGTCAAGGTGAAGTGGATTTTTCACAGTGGACAAATTCCCCTTCTCTTCCCACCCAACTTACAGTTGGCCTTATAAAAGCTCTGTCACCCTCAATTTACAAGGCCAGCTGGCTCTCCCAGGCAGGAATAGGGCTGGGAAGCCCTGCATTCATCTCCCTGGGGAGTTTCAGATGTAATTTGCCTGCACAGAGCTTTTCAGTTCTAGGCCAGTCTCATTCCCTTGAGGTTTTCTGGGTAAGCCCAGTAATAAGCCTGTTTCCTCTCCCACCCAGACCCCACAGAGCAAACCATGTGTGCTCAGACCACAAGTGATGGAAGAATGGGGGTGGAAGAGAAGATGGGAATGAGCCAACTTCAAAAACTGCAGCTGGAGCTTCAGAGAAACACTGGTGGCAAAGGAAGGAGGACTGGTCAAGAGGCTCCAGTGTGGTTCTGGGAACTGGGAACCCAGCAGGGCGGCTAGTTCTTGGGGCCTCCCAAAAGAGTAGCGGGGCGACACAATCGCCTAGCCCTCGTCGGCTCCCCCACTGGCCTCTGGCCCCCCAGCCCCCAGCCCTCACCCGGTTGCGGGTCACAGTATGGTTGAAGGTGTAGATGTTGACCAGCTCGCTGTTGACCTCGTCCACGTAGGTGCGCTCAAACTCGGCGTCTTTCTGCGAGACGTTCTTGGGCCCCAGAACCCCCAGATAGCTCTCGACCGAGGCCACCAAGAACACCAAGAAGGGCAAGCCCAGAGCGAACATGGCCCCGGCAGGGCGGCAGTGGCAGCGGTGGTGGAGGCGGCGAAGGCGACAGGCGACAGGACACCTCCGGGACGGGTTGCGGCTGCGGCCGCAGCTTCCAGCATCTCACCAGGACCAGAACTTTAACCCTGGCCTGAGATTAGGAAATGTCCCCTCCCAAGAGCCGCGGAGAGGCTCCCAGGGTCCCCGCAGGGGAGGGGGCGGCCGGG
>NW_016807677.1:1694507-1704468 GCF_001698545.2 Rhinopithecus bieti
GCGGCCGGGAAGGGGCGGGGAGGGAGGGGATGCGGGCTACGGGCTGGGGTCCCAGCTCGCGAGGGGCTGAGTACGGCCTGAGACCCTGGAGCCCCGGCCCAGGGCCGTGAGAAGGAGGGCGGCTGGTTGCCGGGAGCCCGGAGACGCCGGGAAAGGGGAGGGAGGAAGAGCAGGCGGCGGGGGCTGGCCACTGAGGGAGGCGAGTCGCAGGGTGAGGGGCGCGATAGGTGGTAGCGACCGGACGCCGTGCTGGGCTGCGAGTTTTCCGAGGTGCGGGCCCTTTAAGGGCGGGCGGACGCGCCGCCCCGACGCACAAACACTGGAAAGTGAGCTGCGCCGCTGGGCGATAAACAGCAGGGCTGCTGGCCCGCCCGCTGACGTCAGGGGAAACTGACACAGATTTAAAGGACCAGGTCCCGCATTTGTCCTTAAAGGGGCTGCAGCTGTCTACCTGGAGGGGAAAGCCTGCAATGCTTTCTACAACTCCTACCCAACTCTCTCCCGTTATTCTCACCATCTCTGAAACTCATGTTGGAATAGGCAGATGTTTCTTTTAAGGATCTCCAAGTGTTGGGTTCTTGTTGAACAACTCCTACCTTTGCTCAAATATAAGGATTCCCCCCTCTCCACCACCTTTACAACTAACATCGTCCATCCCTGGGCCATTTTTTCTCCAGGGATCTTAAAAAATGAAGAACTCAAAGGATTAGGAAACAGGACGGTGGCCTTACCGGCGGAGGGGAAACGGAGGCAGCACTGCAGGAGGAATCCCCATGCCTCTCCCACCCCCCTCTGGAGGGGCCACACAGCTACAGGGACGGCCTTCCGAGCTTCCCAAGCTTGCCGGGCTGGGGCTGTTTCCCTTCTTCTCTCAGGGGCAGTTACAAAGCTCATTGAAAGATACTGACCTTCAGTGTAAAATGGTGAAAACTTTTCTACAAAATATTTTGGCACTGTTTCAAGAAACTTAGAGAGCTTTATACCCTTTGATCCAGTAATTCCACTTCTGGACTCTATCCTAAGGAAATATGAAGCACAGATAAAAATACGTGGGCAGCTATGCTTATCACTGTGATATTTATAATATAAAGCAAAAAGGAAACAACTTGGAATCCATAATGAGGGATTGGTTAAATGCACTATCATGAAGGCATCAAAAATGATGCTTAAGACTTCAAAGGACATGTAAGCAGAGAATTCAGGATATGACACTAAATAGTATATAGGGCCAGGTACCGTGGCTTATGCGTGCAATCCCAACACTTTGGGAGGCCAAGATGAGTAGATTATTTGAGGTCAGGAGTTCGAGACCAGCCATGGTCAACATGGTGAACCCTATCTCTACTATAAAAATACAAAATTAGCGGGACGTGGTGGCACGTGCCTGTAATCCCAGCTACTGGGGCGGCTGAGGCAGGAGAATCGCTTAACTCTAGGAGTCGGAGGTTGCAATGAGCTGAGATTGTGCCACTGCACTCCAGCCTTGACTGCGACAGAGAGACTCTGTCTCAAAAATAAATAAAAGAGTATATATTCCAAATACATATAGACATGCACAGAAAAATAGAAAATATTGTACTAAAATTTAGCAATGTCTCCAGAAAGCAGGCCAAACTTTAAAATAAAATTTAGCAAATTAACTTTGAACTACAATTTTAAAATAACATATTGTATATCATTTTCCTTTAACTCTAAAATATGGAATAGTACCAAAAAATAAAATTAATGGATTGTGAGTGGTTCTTAAATTTTTTATATTTAAAAAAATTTACAAGTGTTCTACAATGTACATATATTGCTTTTTTTTGCGGGTGGGGGATAGGGTCGCACTCTGTCACCCAGGTTGGAGTGCAGTGGCACAATCTCAGCTCATTGCAACCTCTGCCTCCTAGGTTCAAGCAATTCTCCTGCCTCAGTCTCCCGAGTGGCTCAGATTACACGCATGTGCCACCACACCCAGCTAATTTCTGTTTTTGGTAGAGATGGGGTTTCGCCACATTGGCCAGGCTGGTCTCAAACTCCTAACCTCAGGTGATCCACCCACCTCGGTCTCCCAAAAGTGGTGGGATTGCAGGCATGAGCCACCGTGCCCAGCCACATATATTGCATTTATAAGACAAATTAGACTTTTTTTTTTTTGAGATGGAGTCTTGCTCTGTCGCCCAGGCTGGAGTACAGTGGTGTGATCTCAGCTCACTGCAACCTCCGCCTCCTGAGTTCAAGCGATTCTCCTGCCTCAGCCTCCCAAGTAGCTGGGACTACAGCTGTCCACCACCACACCCTGCTAATTTTTTGCATTTTTAGTAAAGACGGGGTTTCACCGTATCGGTCAGGCTGATCTCAAACTCCTGACCTCAGGTGATCTACCCACCTCGGCTTCCCAAAGTGCTGGGATTACAGGGTGAGCCACCATGCCCGGCCAAATTAGACATGTTTAAAGGAAAAGAAATGTGGCCATCTCTGAAGCTGTCAGACATCCTAATAAAGCCACCCAGATCGGTGCCTTGTCAGAGTTCTCTCAGCTGGCAGGATTGCAGCAGTCTCAGCTCCCAGCCCTGTCCAACTATCTGGAGCCTTGTTCCAATGAAGACTATTTTACCTTATGACCAAGTTAGTTATATTTACTCATTCCTGCAATAAATATTTAATAAGCATCCACTATGTGCCAGGTACTGTTGTAGTTATGCTGGGCAAATGGTGAGTGGGGGAATTAGTTTTGGCCTCTGTCCAAGCACAGCATACTTGAGGATGAAGACCAGAAGCAAGCTGCAGCAATTGGTGAACCCTTTGGAAAAGGAAAGTTGAACCCTTTGGAAGGTTTGAAAGTGAACCCTTTGGAAAGTTCCTTTTGGGAACCCTTTGGAAAAGGGTTCACCAATTGGGAAGTCAGCTAGAAGACAACCTTAGGGGTTTCCTTGGCAAACCCCTCATTATACAAATGAGGAAAGTGACGCTCAGAAAAACTTCAACCCATTAGTACCTCACTAGACCAAGTTTGCACCTTGGTCCACCACCATTTCCAGCACATCTAGGCGAATATGGATCAGAGAATCCTCAGGATGACAGAAGAGGTTTCTTCATCATGAGCCCTCCATATATTCAGCTGCCAAGTTTGGAGACTCAGTATAGGATTTCCACAGTCCATCTGGACTTTTCTTTCATGGTAATCCTGCTCATCTTTCCAGTAAATAATCTGAAACATTAAGAAACACTCCTGATACATTGCCCAGGCTGGTCTTGAACTCTTGGCTTCAAGCAACCAGCCTCAGCCTCCTGAGTAGCTGGGATTACAGGTGGGCACCACTACTCCAAGTTGGCCTCGTAACTTCGGGGCAAGATGTGACCCTAGGCCTGTTTTAAATGCACATCTGGAGTCCTACTTCACACTTAATTCATCTTGGGAGGTGAAGCCCAGAAATCTGCAATTTAACGTGGCACTCCAGGAGCTTGCTATGCACAGTGAAGTTTGAGAACCACTGCTCTGGAACCAAACAACTGTGGACTATCACTATTTCTGTATGCTCCCTTTCCCCTGGCAATATCTGGAGAGAAACCCATCCAAGCAAACTCTGAAGGGATCTTTACCTTTTGCAAGGTCTCAAGACTTAACTTTTGAATTGTCAGGACCCTGGGTCTACAGAGTGGGAGGGCAGCAACCGCAGATTTTCTTGCTGTTCCCAGGTCTGCAGAACTTTCCTCAGTCTCTCTGCCCCACCCTGCCAGGGAGGGAACAGCACAACTCACTTATGAATAGGTCCTTTCTGAGGTCTGTCCACTGGGAGAGAATGCCTATTTGTTGGTTGCAGCAGTCAGCAAAAAAGGGCAATGGTGGGTCTCAAAGTCAGACTTGTGAGCATACAGGGGAGACGTTGGGGCCTCAGGGATGTGATCTTGGTCTTGTGCACAGGTCCAGCTACCGCATTCCCTGGCATAGTATACAAAGACCTCAATCCTAACCCTGGCCCTCAAGCGGTCAGGGTGGGGCCATAAGGCTCCGATGACTTCTGTTTCCCTGTGGACCACCCTTCCCGAGTGTTGAATGGACCAAAGAAATGGGACCATTCAACACACAGCTGAGGAGGTTGCTGGACCCATGAGTCCAGCTCCATTTTAAGTCACAGGGGATTTATGAAGTTTGGGGTGAGAGGACAGGGAGGAAGCTTCACGTGGCTCAGGGGTATTGTTAAAATGACCTGAAGATGGCCTGGTGCGGTGGCTTATGCCTGTAATCCCAGCACTTTGGGAGGCCAAAGCGGTTGGATCACACGAGGTCAGGAGTTCGAGACCAGCCTGGCCAACATGAAGAAACCTCATCTCTACTAAAAATACAAAATTAGCCGGGAATGGTGGTGCATGCCTGTAATCCTAGCTACTTGGGAGGCTAAGGCAGGAGAATCGCTTGAACCCGGGAGGCAGAGGTTGTGGTGAGCTGAGATCGCGCCATTGCACACCTGGGCAACGAGAGCGAAACGCCATTTAAAAAAAAAAATGGCCAGGCGCGGTGACTCACACCTGTAACCCCAGCACTTTGGGAGGCCAAGGCTGGTGGATTACCTGAGGTCAGGAGTTCGAGATCAGCCTGGCCAACATGGCGAAACCCCGGTCTCTGATAAAAACACAAAAAATGACTTGGGCGTGGTGGCAGGTGCCTGTAATCCTAGCTACACAGGAGGGTGAGGCAGGAGAATCGCTTGAACCTGGGAGGCGGAGGTTGCAGTGAGCAGAGACTACAGGCCATTGCACTCCAGCCTGGGCAACAAGAGTGAAACTATCTCAAAAAAAAAAGAAAAAAGAAAAGAAAGAAAGAAAGAAAGAAAGAAAAGACCTGAAGACTGCACTCGGAGCAGGATTTCGTAAGAATCACAGTAAATGGATAGCTGAATCCAATCAAGTTATTTAGGAACCTGGGAGGTAGGGAGTAGTCATGCCTATGGGTGGGAGACAGAATCAAAACAGATTTCAGAATCAAGTAATGGTATAACTTTAACCCAGAAAAAAAGGATTCAAAACCAACCCCTCTGAAGGAAACGGACCTGAAGCTTTCTGTTTTCACTGTGATTATAAAAAGGGCTGTTTTTTCTTTTGGTGCTTAGAAAGAATTGTCCCAGACATAAGCAGCTCCAGCAGCAAGAAGAGTTCAGCATTTTTTCCATCATACACTTTCTGTTCTTTCCCAGGGCTGCCCTTGTGTCTGGCTCTCTCTCTTCCTACAAGGACTGCGAAGACTGGATGCATGTTAGAGTGAGAAATCAGTTAAAGACACAGGATTTAATCTGCCGTACTAGGGAAAGTCTCAAACTTGTCACATGGCTTCGTGGTATTATGGAAAAAGCAAGGACTTTGATGTCAAAAAGTTCTAGTTGCTGGGAGCCGCGGTGGTTGTCCTGATGTGTAAGGAGGCGAGGCTACACATTTGAGGCCAACCTGGGCAGCATAAAATCTTCTCATCCATTAAAAAAAAAAAGAAAGAAAAAAGAAAGTTCTACAGTTAAATCCTTGCATTGTGTGCTTTAGGCAAACCACTTAAGCTTTCTGAGCTTTTGGGAGCCTTGTCTGGACTTGGTCTCTACTGTCCTAAGTACTCACAGTGGAGCTAGGCTACCCTGCATTCACCATCCTATTGTCTAAAGAACAGGAAGGGAGACAAAGGAGAGAAGCTCTGATCAAGAGGGCAGTACTTTCTCCTAGAGGTAGATCAGCCACTTTTCATTTCCTAAAACTGGGCTTTCACCATTCACACTGGGAAATATCTGCGATATACTCAGGCCCTGCATCTGGCTCCCTCTGGCCACGTGAGGAAACCAACATCAGAGCTTTCCAGGAAACAAGGCTGGTCATCAGGTTGCAGAAAACAAGCAGATAAATAATTGATCGTCTCAAATCTCTGCCTCCAAAGATCACTGATAAAAATGAGCCAGCTCTCTTATTTCAAGAAAGCTTGGGTCTTTGGCTTAGAAATCAGAAGACAGGTGGCCGGGCTGCTGTTATCACACCTGTTATCCCCAGAACTTTGGGAGGCTAAGGCAGGCCAATTGTCTGAAGCCAGGAGTTCGAGACCAGCCTGGTAAACATGGCGAAACCCTGTCTCTACTAAAAATACAAAATCTAGCCAGGTGTGGTGGTGCACGCCTGTAATTCCAGCTACTCAGTATGCTGAGGCACAAGAACTGCTTGAACCCGGGAGGCAGAGGTTGCAGTAAACTAAGATTGCACCACTGCACTCCAGCCTGGGCAACAAAGTGAGACTGTTTCCAAAAAATAAAAATAGAGTAGGAGCTAGACCAGCAAAGGAGTAAGAGCACATTCCAGACAGGGGGCTCCCAACTATGGGCAAAAACATACAGGTAGGTTTGGTGCTCTTGGCAGAAAAGTTCAAAGTAAAGGGTAGAAGCTTACAAATGAAAGTGGCCAGCTCATGGAGAGTGTTAAATGTTACATTTAACGGTTTGATCTTTTAAGTCAGTGGTTGACAAGCAAGCTGCAGTACACTGGTGTGTTATGAATCCACTATAAGCGTGCTGCCAAAGCTTGACCAGGGTGTAAAATTCACATATATATATACACATATATATGTGATATATGAATTAAGCCAGAATGACCCAGCAAATAGGCCAAAGGCATAGCGTAACATCAGACCACAGCCAAAGATTGTATGTTTAGCAAAACATTGAAGATTTTTGCTTTGTGGCTATGTAATAACACGTCACTGGGTTAAAGATTTCATCTCTGCCATGGCTGGAAAATAAAGTAGGGGATGGATTCTCATGTTGGTTTCTCCGGTTTTGCCAAGTACACATGCTGGTGAGGGAGCTTTTTCTTTCTTCCACATCACTACCTCTTCCACTTGTTCTGCGCCATTTAAGAGGTTCACATGGGGTAATACAGATACAGTAAAGCAAAGCCTCAAGATCCAGGCTGCTTTCACTGCTGCTGTGTGGCCTGCAAGCAGCTGACAAAGGCCTCCAGGAGTGTGGGTGGAGAGGAACTTGGTGTGATGAGATACGGGGGAGGCGGGAAGGGCAGCTAGAAAAACAAAATGTCTCAATTTATCTCCGTATTTTTCCTCCTAGAGAAGCAAATCATTTTAATCCAATAGTATACCACTGAGGTGAAGAGTGATAAAGCGAATGATACAAAGATCACAGAAACTTTTAGCTGCCAAGGAACATCACACTGGCATACCAATTCACTGTAATTATTGCTGGCCTGGTGGTTGCTGGTGTTAGTCATCAGGATAGGTCCTGATGGACCAGTTAACCGACCCTTGTTCTAGTCTCATTATCTCTGAATAAGAGTATTTGGAGGCAGCTGTTTTACCCTGCAGAGGTAAGGGTGATAAATGAGTCTATGCTCAAGGTTCATGTCCTCTATGCTGTAGTAACACGATTTTTTTTTTTTTTTTTTTCTGAGACACAGTCTCACTCTGTCATCCAGGCTGGAGTTCAATGGCGCAATCTCGTCTCACTGTAACCTCTACCTCCTGGGTTCAAGCATTTCTCCTGCTTCAGCCTCCAGAGTAGCTGGGATTACAGGCGTGAGCCACCATGCCCGGCCAGTAACAACATATTATACTGAGACTGATGACATTCACCCAGTTCAGATGAGGTGGTCCACAGCCTACAATCCAGACTAATCTTATCTGCAAAACTATTCCAATCTAATGGAAAAGAGCAGACTTTAAGGATGGCAGTTATGCTTTCTGAAGGGTCCTTATACCTACTCATCCCACCCTACCATCCTACATGCCCGAGAAGGTAAGTGATGAGTCAGCCTGGTACATTCAGTTCCACAGTAAAGAAGCAGGATGATCTAAATATCCAATTTCCTTGTAAGGCAGGGAAAAACCATCCCTTTTTTTCATTAGAATAAAAACTATGATAAAGGAGACAGAAAGACATCAGCAACTTTGAGCAAAATGTTTACATTTATATTGAAATATACACTAAAACAGAATGAGTTCTACTAGTCAATGAAACTTTGCCAAAGCAAAATCACAAACTTCCAACGGGGAGGTCCAGTCAGCTAGCAGCAGTGATCCCCAAGCAGGAACACCAAGAAGCCTGGGGGACCCCTCTCCAAAAAGCCTCCTTTCAAGAGGCCCCAACTCACTTCTCCCACATGCACCCACATGGATTTAGGAGCTTAGACATGCTCCTGATTTTCATATATTTTTAGTTTCTTCTTCACTGCAATAAATATAAAGTTGGCAATGCTCATACACCACAGCACAGACAGTATTTCAGGCTTTAGCATACAACTGTAAACAGTGACTAGGTTAAAAAAATAAAATAAAGTAAGTTGGACTTTTTTTTTTTTTTTTCAACAAAGAGACAAAATTCCTTAGAGCCGGGCATGAGCTACTCAAGATTTGTTTTGTTGGGTTAAGGTTTCCGACAAAAGATTCTGGTTTAGGCAGATGCCCTTGACAGTTCAAGTAGACCCAGAATGGTAGCCAGAGAACTGTCTACAGCAACCGAGAATACATGGACTGGAAGACAACCTGCCCTAGATCACCCTTGGCAGTACATCTTCAAGCTGCCACATTCCAGATATGACCACAGACATCTTTATAGTTCCATCACTGGCTGCCATCTAGTGTAGCAGGAATGCGTGGGCGAAGGAATACAAATTTGCTGGGAGGAAAAGAGAATAGTATCTCTGCTAGCTGCCTGGAAAGTTGGCCCCTTAATCACAATGACAACTAGGACATTTCACTTGGACAGTGCATTAAATTTATAGATTTTTTTAAAACTACAAAGACCAAGCAGTAAGTTCTGTCACTGACGCAAACTGGGATGTCAAAGAAAATAGATTAACTATTTTACCTAAAGTAGTGCAAAGAAATCTGGCAAAAAATGAAAGTGAACTCAGTATCTGCACATCAGTAACGGGGCAGAATTTTATTTAAAAGGCTAGTGGTTCAAATACTATTGCTTGAATAGCTCTGGTAGATATAAAATGTAGTAACATCTGAGGTTTGTACATATGAGCAAAGGAGCTGAGGGCCAGCTCACAAAGGGATATGTGATCCTCAGTCAAGAAAGAAGCTAAAAGCGCATGCTGCAGGAGTAGCCTAATGGATTTATTTGCACTGTACTCCTACCTTCTGACAAACAAAAAAGACCTGGATAGAAAACTGTCTTTCCACCCACAAAAATCTGGCTTAATTCTTCTTCCTATAAAACTATACCTCAGCTAAGAAAAAAATCTCGTGAAAACTCAACCTGGGCTACTAAAATAAAAGGAAATTTTAATATCGTAAACAAGTTTAGTAAACACCATGTGGATTTTCTGTTGTTAATGAAGACATGATACATTCAAAAAAGTATGTATTTTTAAAAAAGAACAAAACAAAACAATTTTCTAGAAAGAGACTTCACAAGAAAAAAACGAGCCCAAGTTTTATCCCTCAAGCAGAAATGGGTCTTAGCACAAATCAGTAAGCCCTCCTCCAACATACAAAAACACTGAAATTTGCCTTTCAAGTACGTTACTGAATTGGAACATTAAGCAGAATCACTGCAGAGTGTATTTTGATGGGTTACTTCAATACCCACCTGGTCCAGTTCAAAATATCGATAGATCCAGTTTGTACATATTCCATAGGTATACTGATAAAACCATCTACTATCCCATTTTTTTAATGGCAGTTCTTATATAGCCCAAGCAAACATTAAGATCAACAAATTCTCAGATTAAGTACATTAATAAGACACCTTGGCCGGGCGCGGTGGCTCAAGCCTGTAATCCCAGCACTTTGGGAGGCCGAGATGGGCGGATCACGAGGTCAGGAGATCGAGACCATCCTGGCTAACATGGTGAAACCCCGTCTCTACTAAAAATACAAAAATCTAGCCGGGCGAGATGACGGGCGCCTGTAGTCCCAGCTGCTCCGGAGGCTGAGGCGGAGCTTGCAGTGAGCTGAGATCTGGCCACTGCACTCCAGCCCCGTCTCAAAAAA
>NW_016807677.1:1705302-1708082 GCF_001698545.2 Rhinopithecus bieti
AAAGAAAGAAAGAAAAAAAAAGGAGGGGGGAATGAAGGGGGAAAGGGGGACATGAAGGGCAATAGGGAGGAAAGGCTGCATGCACGGGTCTATTATAGACATGATATTCAGCAGCATAAAAATAATACCCTCCAAAGAGTCCCTCTAGTGGGGCAAAACCTGTTTTTCACTGCTAAGCATGGAAAAGATTAAGAAAGCAGAACAAACTCACTTCTACACTATAGCATCTTCCATATATGAATGACAAGCATGTTCAACCTGATGCTACATGTTAAGAAAATATTCAGTATACATGAGAATCTAAGCAACATAAAAACAAAAGGCTAAATTATGAACCTTAAAAAATTGGAAAAAACGTGTTTTAAAGCCAAGTAGGATGATTCTGATTATTATTATATATGACATAATCCACAGAAAGGCCAAGAAAAGAATCTTCATATTGTTCAGTATTTAGGCTTGATGTTGTCCTAGGAAAACAGTGATAATTCAACGAATGTGTTACACATACAACTAAAAAGTCCCCTTCTGGTTTCAAATGAATTTAAACAACAATCTTCCTTGGCTAATTTTTCTCCTCTGTCAAACAAACCTTCTATGTACAGGACCAGTTTAAATCCCTCCTCCCCTTCAAACACTAGATATGAACATCCAGGAACATTCTACAATGCAAAGTGCCTTAAGAAAGAGAAGGATTCTGTAGTGCCAGTGATAGAACTGATCTGAGGAAGCTGAGATGCTAGTAACACTGATGGGAGCCAGTCAGGCAATGGTGGTTTGTTTCTCCTCAGGTGTTTCCTCCAACAACTGCATGATCAGTTCATGCAGGGGTTTGCAGATCTTTGCATAGCCCCCTCCTGTCAGATGCAGAAAATCAAACATGTCGTGGCAGGAGATGGCACCGTCCGAGTGCACAAAACCCCCGTCGGTATCCAGGAGCTGCACGTTGGCAAGCTTCGGCAGCGAAACCTTGAGGAGTTGGTTCACCTTGGCGTTCTTTTGCCTCAAAGGATTGGGTTTCTCACCTCGAGGTAACAAACCCTGGGGCACAGCGGAAAACATTAAATTAGAAGATTCACTTATTTTTCTCTACTTGTTATTTGTAACTTTAGATAACATCTCCATTTGGCACTTTCTACACCTTTGATTTGTAAAACACTGGAAAATACTGGTTTGAATGAAAGCTAACCATTTCTTCTTAGTATTTTCATGGGTTCCCTTCTGTCCCTTAATTGTTGGTGTTCTTCAGGGACCTGTCCTTTGGCCCACTACTCTGAATACTTTAGCCAGATCTCTTCCTAGAGCTTCAGAATTACATATTAAATTTCCAGCCACAGAAACAAATTTAAATGTTCCCGAGGCATTCCCAACTGATCCAAAAACAATTCATTAAACTATGCTCTTCCTCTTTACCAACTGGTCGTTCCAACATCTCCAAGTTTCTCATCCCATATATCTACTTAACATTAAATTACTCAACTTTTGCATCCTAAATGTCATTTTCTTTTCTCCATCCTGATTATATACACTGCTATAGCTCAGGAACTTATCTCCAATCATCCTGATTACTATAAAATCTCCTGATTGGTCTTCCCAGCTCCAATGCTGTCTGCCCTTCAATCTGTTCTCCATTTGGCTGTCAGAATAATCCAGCTCATAGATACACATCATCTATTAATGCCACATGGAAACGACACCATACTATACTACAAGAAAAAGAGGTGGAATGAATGCTGTCTTGATGAATCAGAGCCATTCACCCTGGAATAACCCTGGAACAACTGTTTTAATTTTGTCTCCTTGTAGCCCTTTTCCAGTTGCAATATACTAGGATTAGGCATGAGTTACCATGCCCAGCCAAGCAATTCTAAAGATAATATGCACATTTTCACCTAAATACACCATAAAGTCTGTTTGCACACAGCCCTTTTAATTGTAATGTGATTACTGCTCTCATATTCAATGACTTATGTAACCATCTCCATTGATACTACTATTTAGGTTATTTCCAATGTTTTAGCATTATGGATAACACCATAATTAACATTTCTGCATATCCAATTTAAAAACAAAGAATATGGAAGGATTACTCAGCAACAAATATTTCCTAAGCAAATACTATGTACTAGTCACTATACTTAACAGGTGGACTCTTTTTTTTTTTTTTGAGGCGGAGTCTCGCTCTGTCGCCCGGACTGGAGTGCAGTGGCTGGATCTCAGCTCACTGCAAGCTCCGCCTCCCGGGTTTACGCCATTCTCCTGCCTCAGCCTCCCGAGTAGCTGGGACTACAGGCGCCCACCACCTCGCCCGGCTAGAACAGGTGGACTCTTAACACAGTCCTTTCTGGAGTAAGGCAGGTATAAGTAAGTACCTCAACAAGTAAATGAAATGCCTTGCAATAAAAAAGATCTGGCTCCCCAGCAACTGTGAATAAAATCCAAACATCCCAACAGCATACGAATTCCTACATGACCTGGCCTGGCACGGTGGCTCACGCCTGTAATCCCAGCACTTTGGGAGGCTGAGGCGGGCAGATCATGAGGTCAGGAGTTCAAGACCAGCCTCGCCAATATGGTGAAACCCCATCTCTACTAAAAATATAAAAATGAGCCGGGCATGGTGGCATGTACCTGTAGTTCCAGCTACTTAGGAGTTTGAGGCAGAAGAATCACTTGAACCCGGGAGGCGGAGGTTGCAGTGAGCTAAGATTCCATCACTGCACTCCAGCCTAGGCAATAGAGCGAGACTCCATCTCAAATTAAAAAAAAAAAAAAAAAAAAAA
>NW_016807677.1:1710831-1726438 GCF_001698545.2 Rhinopithecus bieti
AAAAAAAAAAAAAAAAAAAAAAATTCCTACATCAGCTGGTTGTGGCCTCTTTCTCCTAACCATCCCAGGCTCAAACTTCATGCAGCCTCCTCTGCTCACCCAAAAAACATATACACGTACAAGTAAGTCTTTGCTCAATTCTCTTTATTTTTCTATAATACCTTTTCTTTCCCTATTTGTCTGGAAACCAATGAAGTCTTTAAATGTAGATGTCAACTTTTGTTAAACACCTTTTCACCTTACTCCAAACAGCACACAGTATAGTAATTCTCTGTGCTGCTGTCTCCATACACTAGACTGTGAGCTCCTTGAGACATAAAACTATGTCTTACTCATTTCTGTATGCTCAAGAACTAGGATAGTGCCTTGTACACAGTGATCCACAGGTTTTTTGAATAAATGACTATCTTCCTAACACCATCTCACTAAAGAACTAAATTTATATCAGATTTTGCTAAAACATATTTCAAACTGAACTAAGAATATCTACAGCTAGACTTTTTTTTTTTGAGACGGAGTTTTGCTCTGTTGCCCAGGCAAGAGTGGAGTGGCGCAATCTCAGCTCACTGCAACCTCCACCTCCCGGGTTTAAGAAATTCTCTGCTTCAGCCGGGCACGGTGGCTCATGTCTGTAATCCCAGCACTGTGGGAGGCCGAGGTGGGCAGATCACGAGGTCAGGAGATCGAGACCACGGCTAACACGGTGAAACCCCGTCTCTACTAAAAATACAAAAAATGAGCCAGGCGTGGTGGCGGGTGCCTGTAGTCCCCGCTACTCAGGAGGCTGAGGCAGGAAAATGGCGTGAACCCAGGAGGCGGAGCTTACAGTGAGCTGAGATCACGCCACTGCGCTCCAGCCTGGGCAACAGAGTGAGACTCCATCTCAAAAAAAAAAAAAAGAAAAAAAAAAAGGAAGAAATTCTCTGCTTCAGCCTCCTGAACAGCTGGGATTACAGGCACATGCTACCATGCCCAGCTAATTTTTTTGTATTTTTAGTAGAGACGAAGTTTCACCACCTTGGCCAGGCTGGTCTTGAACTCTTGACCTTGTGACCCACCCGCCTCGGCGTCCCAAAGTGCTGGGATTACAGGCGTGAGTCACCGCACCCGGCCTACGGCTAGATTTATACTGCAACAGACAGCTGTTCACCTTTGAGACCATGAAGAGTTAATGCTTTAATTCTACAAAAGGGTAGTACCTTTCTGTTCAGGGTACAACTATAAAGTATCCATTTTCTTGCTGATGAAATTTTTCATGTTTTAGAGAAGATTAGAACGTCTAATATACCATCTTTAACATATTAGCAGAACAGGACACTTACAAAATAATCCAAATATAGGTCTAATAAAAAGACACAGGATTCAGACAAATCTCATGTGCAAATTTGCAAAACATTATGGAGGCCAAAAAAAAAGGGGTACTGAGGCACCAAATGGCTTCCACACTTCCAAACAAGAATGCATGGATAAAAGATGGCCCCACAGCTGGTATGGGGAATGATGACATCAGTAAGACAGTAAGACACATTAGAGAAGAGGTCAACGAAAGTATAATAAACTGCTTCCACCTCAAGGTTCTCTAATATTCACGAGCAATCACATTTCTAAAAAGATTCCTCAGCTGACCTAAAGACATCAAACTCTCTACCCACCAAAGACTACGTACCAATACAATGATTTTGGCCTGTGGCTGCCTTGTGTTGATAAGTTGTACAATGGCCTCAATCCCACCTGCTACCTCTTCTGCTGTATTTTCGTGGTTGTTTGTTCCTACCCAGACAACAATGACCTGCAATTGAAGAAAGAAAAAAAGGGGGTAAGGAGGAGATAAATACCCAGGAATAAAGGAATGTCCACCATTTAGATGAAAACCTTCTTTTTCTTTTTTTGAGACGGGGCCTCGCTCTATCACCCAGACTGGAGTGCAGTGGCACCATTTTGGCTCACTGCAACCTCCGCCTCCCAGGTTCAAGCGATTCTCCTGCCTCAGGCTCCCGAGTAGCTGGGACTACAGGCATGCACCGCCATGCCTGGCTAATTTTTGTATTTTTAGTAGAGACTGGGGTTTCACCATGTTGCCCAGGCTGGTCTTGAACTCCTGACCTCAGGTAATCCACCCGCCTTGGCCTCCCAAAGTGCTGGGATTATAGGTGTGAGCCACCACCCCTGGCCGAAAATCTTATTTCAAAAAGCAAAGAAGGAAAGATAAACTTCTCAAATGGTGCTGGCTAACTTCAACTGGACAGCTACCTTACTATATTTTCTTTTAAGAGAGACAGCATCATGCTACATTGCCCAGGCTGGTCTTAAACTCTGGGCTCAAGTCGTCTTTCTTTGGCCTCCCAAAATGCTGGGATTACAATGTGAGCCACCACACTCAACCAGGGCAGACATCTTAATGCACTGATTTATGCCTCATATCAGGATAAATTCTAAGTGGAATAATATTTAAGTGGTAAAATTGTACTAGGAGGAAACAAGAGAATTATATCATGCAACAGGGAGCTAATTTCTCAACATCCAAAAATTATACAAAAAAGATTAATAAATTTAACTGTATAAAAATAAAACCTGGCCAGGTGCAGTGGCTCACATCTATAATCTCAATGATTTGGGACGCTGAGGTAGGAAAACTGCTTCAGCCCAGGAGTTCAAGGCTGCAGTGAGCCATGATCACACCACTGCACTCCAGCCTGGGTGACATGGTAAGACCCTGTCATGGTATAAATACACAGGTGCACTCAAGGAAAAGAGTCACAGAGGTGGAGGCTGGAAGGAATTTTAATAATTTTTTTTTTTTTTGAGACAGTTTTGCTTTTGTTGCCCAGGCTGGAGTGCAATGGCTTGATCTCAGCTCACCGCAACCTCCGCCTCCTGGGTTCAAGCGATTCTCCTGCTTCAGCCTCCCAAGTAGCTGGGATTACAAGCATGGGCCACCATGCCTGGCTAATTTAAGACCTCGCAAAGTGCTGGGATTACAGGCGTGAGCCACCGCGCCCGGCCTCTTTACTTATTTTCGAAACGGAGTCTTGCTCTGTCACCCAGGCTGGAATGCAGTGGTGCGATCCTGGCTCACTGCAACCTCTATCTCCTGGGTTCAAGTGACTCTCCTGCCTCAGCCTACTAAGTAGCTAGGACTACAGGTGCGTGACACCACGCTTGGCTTTTTTTTTTTTTTTTTTTTTTAAAACTAGAGACAGGGTTTCACTACGTTGGCCAGGGTGGTCTTGAACTCCTGGCCTCAAGTGATCCACCCACCTCGGCCTCCCAAAATTCTAGGATTACAGGCATGACCCACCACGCCCATCCAAGTTTTCTCTTTAGAAAAAAAAAAAAAAAAAAATCACAGTCTGGCATGGTAGCTCAAGCCTATAATCCCAGTATTTTAGGTGGCTGGGGCAGGAGGATCATCTGAGGCCAGGAGTTTGACACCAGCCTAGGCAACATAGCAAGACCAAGAAAGACCCTGTCTACAAAAAGAAATTTAAAAATCAGCTGAGCATGGTGGCACATGCCTGCAGTCCTAGCTGTTTGGGAGGCTGAGGCCATAGGGTCATCTGAGTCCAGGAGTTTGAGGTTACAGTGAGCTATCATTATGCCACTGCATTCTAGCTTGGGCAACAGAGAGAACTTGTCTTAAAACAAACAACTTTCAATGAAAGCACGTTTTGTCAGGGCTCAGTTTTTATTTTTTTTGGGGGAGCTGAAACGATTATATAGTGTGTGCCAACTCAGAGTATATATGATATAAGATACTGGGTAGAAATGTTCATTTGTTCACATCTGCTTCTAATTTTCTTCAGACGAACTTGCAGGCCTTGATTACCGACCTGTTTATATGGTTAAACAGATCCAAAATTACTTCCTGAAGTTAATCATGGCCCTACTCCCATGGCCCACCTCTGAGTAGTTTTCCCCTCATACTGCCCAAGGTCTATGCATTCTACAGAATAGCATACCTCATTAGCATAAAATCTCTTCCTTCGGCCAGGCACAGTGGCTCATGCCTGTAATCCCAGCACTTTTGGGAGGTCAAAGCCAGTGGATCACGAGGTTATGAGTTCAAGACCAGCCTGGCCAAGATGGTGAAACCCCATCTCTACTAAAAATACAAAAATTAGCTGGGCGCAGTGGCAGACGCCTGCAATCCCAGCTACTCAGGAGACTGAGGCAGGAGAATCGCTTGAACCCAGGAGGCGGATGTTGCAATGAGCCAAGATTACACCACTGCACTCAACCTGGGCGACAAAGCAAGACTCCATCTCAAAAAAAAAAACCTCTTCCTTCAATTTAAGAAGATAATTATAACAACTACAAATACAACCCAATAGGCAAACAATTCACTAATTTCTTAATTATATATTTTGATATATTCTTAGGCAATGACAGTATCATTTACCTTAAAGAGGCATGAAACAAATAGCGAAACAGGTCTTTAAAGAACCAATTTTTTTTTTTCACTACCAGTTTCAGACTATTTAACTATCCAAAAGACACTTAAGATTAATGACATTCTTTGACAAGTAACTTTCATTTCACCTTAGGCTTAATATTCTCCAGTTCTCCATTCTTTAGTCTCCACAAAACATGTCTTGTTGTATCTCCCCCAATTCCAAAATTCAGTGCATGAAGTGGGGAAAAAAGCTCTCGCCATATCTAAAAAAAGAAAACTTGATTTAGTGCAGCTAAAACTAGGGGAAAGTTTAATCTTTCAATTGCAATGTGTTGCAAAGCATTAGAAATAATTTCCTTTTCCTGTATTTAAAGATAACACTGCAATGGTGTGACATTCACTGTTTAAGGACGTTGAAAATACCACTGTGTAACTCAGTTCTTAATGTAGCCTTAGGTTTCAGCTCAAGAAATGAGTCACAACTCAATCTGATGCCCCCTAAAAGGTACCAACATTAATAATTAAGCTGTCAATTCAACAAACTCTCCTTTCCACTTACTGAACTATACAAACAGGGTGAAGTGGAAACAAGAGATGAAGAAATTTAGAGTGCTAGAGCTAAAAAAAAAAAATAAAGCTATCTTTTCTTTTAAATTTCCCCTGGGGCGGGGCACGGTGACCCAAGCCTATAATCCTAGCACTTTGGGAGGCCAAGACACGTGGATCATTTGAGGCCAAGAGTTCGAGACCAGCCTGGCCAACATAGTGAAACCCCATCTCTACTAAAAATACAAAAATTCGTCAGGCATGGTGGCGCATGCCTATAATCCCAACTACTTGGGGGGTGAGGTATGAGAATCTCTTGAGCCTGAGGTTGTGCCACTGCACTACAGCCTCGGCAATGGAGTAGGACTCGGTCTCAAAAAATAAATAAATAAATAAATAAATAAAATAATAAATTTCCCATGGAAAAATGCCTAACCATACAAGATCCGGGAATAGCTTACTACAAAAATATATGAAATAGGAAAATGGCAAAATATAAATAAGAATCATGACTAGGATATATATGTTACCAGCAAATACAAATGGGAAATACTAAGTTACAAATAATAACTGACAATCTGACTAGAGTAAATATAAACAAACATAACATTAAGCTTCTCAGAAACCAGACTAAAAGGGGAAGTTTCA
Organism: Rhinopithecus bieti; assembly: GCF_001698545.2. NCBI lineage: Eukaryota > Metazoa > Chordata > Mammalia > Primates > Cercopithecidae > Rhinopithecus > Rhinopithecus bieti. Next base: position 1,716,419 of record NW_016807677.1, read on the forward strand.
TTATAAACAATGCTTCAGATCAGAACATGTCCAAGTTAAAAGAAAGAAAAGAAAATCCCTTTAGGTAGCTTTGATTTCTCTTATAACCTCAATTAGGGCTTCTCTAAGAGGCACAAATAAGCTCAGCTCAGAATGAAAGTCTATTAGTAATGAATGGTTATACATGAGTAGCCAAGAACCACGCTCACCCCTTCCACCTTTACCTCATATTGCTGCATTAACTGCACCATGGAGTCTCCCACAAATAGTACATCAGGCTCTTTGTCTTTACAGTCCAAAACAAATCTGTTGTGCTGGTTTGAAGAAGAAAGAAAAATTATTAACTGGCACTTCTGGCCGGGTGTGGTGGCCCATGCTTGTAATCTCAACATTTTGGAAGGCCAAGGCAGGAGGATGGATCACTTGAGGTCAGGAGTTTGAGACTAGCCTGGGTAATATATCAAGATCCCACCTCTACAAAAACAACTTTTTTTTTTCCTAAGACAGGGTCTGGCTCTCTTACCCAGGCTGGAGTACAGTGGCGTGATCTTGGCTCACTGCAACTTCTGCTTCAGGGGCTCAAGCCATCCTCCCACCTCAGCCACCTGAGTAGCTGGGACTACAGGCTCATGCCACCATGCCTGGCTAATTTTTTGTATTTTTTGTAGAGATGGGGTTTTACCATGTTGCCCAGGCTGGTCTCCAACTCCTGAGCTCAAGCAATCTGCCCACCTCAGCCTTCCAAAGTGCTGGGATTCCAGGTGTGAGCCACACATCCAGCCAGAAAAAAATTTTTTTGAATAAAAAAAGAAACTAGTATTTCTTTTCCTGTGAGACTTCTTGGCCTAGAAAGAACAGCTGTCCAAATAGTTACTGTTGTTAAACATTTTTTTAGTCTATCCCCAAAGATTATTCCTCTCATTCTATAAATTAACTGTTTGAACTTTCTTCTCACCCTTACTATACTGATCATTCTAGTACTCTCAAGAAACCCAGAATTCTAATGAAACCAGAATAGAAAAATACATGTAATACACTATGTAGAAGTTTACCTTTTCCTTAAACTTTTATTAAGAAAATTGTGGCCGGGCGCGGTGGCTCAAGCCTGTAATCCCAGCACTTTGGGAGGCCGAGATGGGCGGATCACGAGGTCAGGAGATCGAGACCATCCTGGCTAATATGGTGAAACCCCGTCTCTACTAAAGAATACAAAAAACTAGCCGGGCGACGAGGCGGGCGCCTGTAGTCCCAGCTACTTGGGAGGCGGAGGCAGGAGAATGGCGTGAACCTGGGAGGCGGAGCTTGCAGTGAGCTGAGATCCGGCCACCGCACTCCAGCCTGGGCGACAGAGCCAGACTCCGTCTCAAAAAAAAAAAAAAAAGAAAGAAAATTGCAAATACACAGAAAAGTTGACATAGTACAACGAACATACACATCTGCCTCTTATATTCAACAACTGATAGTATTTTCCCACGTTTGCTTTACCTCTATGTATGCGTGCATGTTTGCTGGACTATTTGTGAAGTAAAATGCAAACATTATGATTCTTCACCATGATGCATCTCCTAAGCATGCATCTCCTAAGAGTAAGAACATCTTCTTATAAAACCACAAATTGGGCGCAGTGGCTCATGCCTGTAATCCCAGCACTTTGGGAGGCCAGGGCGGGCGGATCACCTAAGGTTGGGAGTTCGAGATCAGCCTGGCCAACATGATGAAACCCCGTCTCTAATAAAAATACAAAAATTAGCCAGGCATGGTGGCGGGTGCCTGTAGTCCCAGCTACTCAGGAGGCTGAGGCAGGAGAATTGCCTGAACCCGGGAGATGAAGGTTGCAGTGAGCCGAGATGGTGCCATTACACTCCAGCCTAGGCAACAAGAGCGAAGCTCCATCTTAAAAACAAACAAACAAACAAAAAAACCCACAAATTATTATCATAAGTAGGAAATGAAACAATCCCATAACATCGAATATTCAGTCCATATTCAATTTTTCAAATGGCTCCAAGAGTTGGATAAAGTATTACAACATCATTTTTTCAACTACGATCCAATCAGGTTCCATGTATTTTATTTGAATGCAGACTTTGAAAATATCTGTTAACTTCCAAATGTGAGACACTGGCAAACTAGGACTCAATCCTTTTCAGTCAAATCCAAGTTTATAAACAGTGGTAATCTCCTCTCAGAGTGCCTCTTTCTGTTATAAAGGTACAAGACACTTTCTAAAATTGATTTTGGCCAGGTGTGGTGGCTCATGTCCATAATCTCAGCACTTTAGGAGGCCAAGGTGGGAAGGATAGCTTGAGCCCAGGCATTCGAGACCAGCCTGGGCAACATCATGAGACCCCTTCACTATGAAGAAAAGAAATAAAAGAAAAAAAAAGAAAGAAAAAAGAAAATAAATTTTATCCATTAATGTTAAAGAACATAGTCTAAACTTTTATTTTTATTTTATTTTACTTTTTGGAGATGGAATCTCACATCACTCAGGCTGGAGTGCAGTGGCATGATCCTAGCTCACTGCAACCTCCACCTCCCGAGTTCAACCAATTCTTATGCCTCAGTCTCCTGAGTAGCTGGGATTATAGGCACCCGCCACCATGCTCAGCTAATTTTTGTATTTTTAGTAGAGACGTGGTTTCACCATGTTGTCAGGCTGGTCTCTAACTCCCGACTTCAGGTGATCCACCCGCTTCGGCCTCCCAAAGTGCTGGGATTACAGGCATGAGCTACCGCGCCAGGCCAGTTTAAACTTTTATATTCATCCCTGAAACAAATTTATACAATGCTCTAGGTCTGTAATGTAGGTCCAGGCAAAGGCCTACTCTCTTTTTTTCCCCCAAAGACGGGGTCTTGCTATGTTGCCCAAATTGGACTGAATTCCTGGGCTCAAGTGATCCTCTTGCCTTAGCCTCCCAGCTAGCTAGAACTACAGGTATGCTTTATCATGCCTAGCTTTCCAACGCTGTTTCTTTTTCTCAAACTCTACGTTCAATTTTGTTTCCCTTAGGAATTAAGGAAGAGTTACTATTTAAGTATTTCTGTTGACAATACCAACACAGATGAGGCTGTGGTAAAACTCAGATATTCATCCACAGGTGAAGTGTAAAGTGACAGAAATACTTCTGGAAATAATTTTACAGATTATGAAAACACCTCCAGCCAGGTGTGGTGGCTCACGCCTGTAATCCTAGGCCTCTGGGAGGCCAAAGTGAGCAGATCACATGAGCTTAGGAGTTCAAGACCAGCCTTGGCAACATGCAAAACCCCATCTCTAATTAAACAAACAAACTATATATATATATTCATTTACTTATTTAAAAAAAGAAAAAAAAACACTTCCTCTCTTAGGGTGACAGGATTAGGGACAGCTTTTCCTTGCTTCCATATTTTGTGCAAACACATATTTTAAAATTACTGTTTCAGTAAATATTTTAAACTGAGGAGACATGAGCAAGAATAAAAGTTTAGTGAATAGGTGCTTTTTCCTATCATGTCAACTCCCTATTGCAGGTACTGTAGTACCAACTACCTTTCTCTCTCTCTTTTTTTTTTTTTTGAGATTTTGAGACAGGGTTTCACTCTGTCACCCAGCCTGGAGTACAGTGGCAGCTGTGAACGACAGCTCACTGCAGCCCCAACCTCCCAGGCTCAGGCTGGGGAGGGCTTACATGATCCTCCCTGCCTCAGCCTCAGGCGCACTTCACCATATCCAGCTTTTTTTTTTTTTGGGGGGGGGGGGGGGTTTTGTAGAGACAGGGTTTTGCAATGTTGCCCAGGCTGGTCTGGAACTCAAGCGATCCACTCACCTCTGCCTCCCAACGTGCTGAGATTACAGGCCCGAGCCACTGCACCCAGCCCCAACTACCTTTCCACACCAATAAAAGAGCTTGTGTTTGTCCAGTGTCGTGGAATGTAAGACTGCTATGATAAAGGTTCTAGTACTTTTCTCCTAAAGTTTAATAGTTGTAATAAATTTGGAAAAATAGAAAGGACCAAAACAACACATCTATAATCCTACCACCTTAACCTAGTAACTATGACCATGCTTGAGTATTTTCTCCTCAACTTTTTTCACATCCTCTGTTATCTCTTTTATATAGTTTAAATATCATGGACACCTCTTTCTGGCACTATATGTCTGGGGCCAAAAAAAACCAACATTCAAATTCTAGCTTACCTACTTTCTAGTCCAGTGATCTTAAACAAGCACATAATTTGTGCCTTGGTTTTAACATGTGCTAGCAACTCCATTTTAGAGTTGTTAAAGATTCCCAGCTATATTGTCTGGCACCCACTAGGCACTTGAAAAATGGTAGCCATTATACTTGCATTTAACATCATACTAGAACCAGTTTTCTATGTAGCAACACAGTTTTTATAATCGTAACTTTTAATGGCCATATATTCTTTTTTAGACACAGGATCTTGCCCTGTCACCGAGAGTGGAGGGCAGTGCATGATCACAGCTTACTACAGCCTCAAACTCCCAGACTCAAGCAATTCTCCTGCCTCGGTCTCCCTAGAAGCTGGGACTACAGGCACACACCCAGCGAATTTTTTTGTTCTATTTTTTGTAGAGTCAGGGTCTTGGTGTGTTTCCTAGGCTACACTTCTGGCCTCAAACGATCTACTGGCCTCAGCCTTCCAAAGTGCTGGGACTACAGGTATGAGCCACTGCACCTAATATACTCTAATGAATACACTCAATGACACATTTTTGTTTGCTTTTTTGGGGGGTGAGGGGAATGAGGGTCTATGTTGCCCAGGCTGGTCTTGAACTCTGCTGCTTAAGCAATCCTCTTGCCTCAGCCTCCCAGGTCATGCTTTTCTTCCTGTGGACAGACTTGCCAGTGGCCTCTTTGTGTGAATCTAATAAGCGTAATAAAGGGATATATATATAGCTTTTCCTACGTTGGAAATTCTTAAAATCAGTATTTTTATGGATTTTGGACATATTTCCAAATTCTTAACAAAAGGGCTATATACCAATCTGTAAGGACTCCAGCAATATATTAGAACTGGTTTTACTGTACTTGCACCTGAATTAGATATTAACATTTTTCTTTCTCTTCCTAACTTTTAATTTACACTTTTGGAAACAAAGTTAAACACTTTCTATCATGTCTACTGAAATATTTATACATTAGTTCCTTTAGGATATTTTTGTTGATAATACATGATATCTATGCTTCATCTATAATATTTACCATGTATATTTTCCTTAGTCTGCTGCTGAGCCTTATTTTTCTGGTTAATATGTTTTGATACGATTTCTATTACATTTGGCAAGTCTTTCAACATTACCCTTAAGAAAACCTTTTAGGCCAGGCACGTGGTGGCTCATGCCTGTAATCCCAGCACTTTGAGAGGCTAAGGTGGTTGGATCACCTGAGGTCAGGAGTTCAAGACCAGCTTGACCAACATGGTGAAACCTCGTCTCTACTAAAGAAATACAAAAATTAGTCAGGTATGGAGATGGGCGCCTCTAATCCTAGTTATTCAGGAGGTGGAAGTTGCAGTGAGCCAAGATCACACCACTGCACTTCAGCCTGGGTAACACAGTGAGACTCCATCTCAAAATCAAAACCAAAAACAAAACAAAACCTTTTTATTACGGAAAATATCAAATGTATACAAAAGCAGAGAGAATTAACACCTCCATTCAGAGAGAATGAACCTCCATGTATGAATTACCAGCTAGACCAATCATTTATGGCCTATATTACTTCAGTCATCTCCCCAACTACTGCCCCACTCCATCCTCAGATTATTTGGAAGCAAATTGAGGATATACCATTCCCAATACAAACACTGCAGTATGCCATCCTTAAAAGACACAGGCACAGTGGCTCATGCCTGTAATCCCAACGCTTCGGGAGGGTGAGGCAGTAGGATCACTTGAGGCCAGGAGTTCAAGATCATCAGCCTGGGCAACATAGTGAGACCCTATCTTCACAAAAAATAATTTAAAAAATTAGCCCGGCATGGTGGCATGCACCTGTGGTCCCAGCTACTTGAGAAGCCAAGGTGGGACGATCACTTAAGCCCAGGAAGCCAAGGCTGCAGGAAGTTGTAATGGTGCCACTGCACTCCAGCATGGTTGACAGAGCGAGACTCTGACTCCAAAAAATTTTAAAATATTTGTGTATGTTTTTCTTCCATTTGACTGATTTTTCTACAGCCAGGGCTCATTAAAGTCTATTAACTTAAGACAAGAATAATGAAGATATCTAGTTTAGTTACTACTTTTCCTTTCCTTTGTCTTGAACTCCTGGTAAGACAAGAATAATGAAGATATCTAGTTTAGTTACTACTTTTCCTTTCCTTTGTCTTGAACTCCTGGGCTCCAGTGATTCACCTGCCTCAGCTTCCCAAAGTGCGGAGATTACAGGTTTGAGTCACTACTCCTGGCGTAGTTACTATTCATAAAGGTATAAATGATCCAGATGTCCATGAAAGAGGAAATGAGCAAATCAACTGTGGCACACTTCTTTTTTTTTTTCTTTTTGAGATAAGGTCTCGATCTGTCATCCAGGCTGCAGTGCAGTGGCACAATTATAGTTCATTGTAGCCTTGATATCCTGGGCTCAAGTGATCCTCCCACCTTGGCTTCCCAACCTGTCTTGGCCTCCCAAAGTGCTGGGATTACAGGGGTGAGTCACTGTATACTGTTCTGTCTTAAAAAAAAAAATTATTGGGGCTGGGCGCGGTGGCTCAAGCCTGTGATCCCAGCACTTTGGGAGTCCAAGACGGGCGGATCACGAGGTCAGGAGATCGAGACCATCCTGGCTAACACGGTGAAACCCCGTCTCTACTAAAAAATACAAAAAACTAGCCAGGCAAGGTGGCAGGCGCCGGTAGTCCCAGCTACTTGGGAGGCTGAGGCAGGAGAATGGCGTGAACCTGGGAGGCGGAGCTTGCAGTGAGCTGAGATCTGGCCAGTGCACTCCAGCCTGGGCAACAAAGCGAGACTCTGCCTCAAAAAAAAAAAAAATTATTGGGACAACTGGAGAAAACTGAATATGGTCCTTGGAGTATTATATCAATATTACATCTCATGATTTTAATAACTATCCTATAGTTATTTAACAAAAGTCCTTGTTTTTAAGAAAACATGTTGAAATATTCAGGGGTAAAGAGAAATGAGTGCAAATGCTTCAGAAAAAACCACTATGTTAGTATATACACATACAAATAGATATAGACACAGCACACAGGGCGTGGTGGCTCACGCCTGTAATCCCAGCACTTTGGGAGGCTGAGACAGGCAGATCACTTGAGGTCAGGAATTTGAAACCAGCCTGGCCAACATGGCAAAACCCTGTCTCTACTAAAAATACAAAAATTAGCTGAGCATGGTGGCGGGCGCCTGTAATTCCAGCTACTTGGGAGGCTAAGACACAAGAATATCTTGAACCCGGGGTGGCTGGGGGTGGAGGTTGCAGTGAGCCAAGATTGCACCACTGCACTCCAGCCTGGGCAACAGTGAGACTCCGTCTCAAAAAACCACCACCAACAACAACAAAAAAAACCAAAAACAAAATAGATGCAGACACAGTAATTAGGCAGATATTGTAAAATGTTAACAATTGGTGAGTCTAGATGAAGATACTTCTTTCTAAATTTCTGTAACATTTGTGTAGTTTTGAAATTACTTCAAAATAAAAAACCTAAATATTTCCCAGTTCCAACATCAGATTGGTGAAGAGGCAGGACATTTGTAACACTACATTTTTACTTACAGTAACAAATTCTTGTTGACTATTAAAATCCCCCTTTGTACAACCTGTCGCAGGTCACAGGATTACAGTTTTTTGTTTTTGTTTCTGAGATGGAGTCTTGCTCTGTCGCCCAGGCTGGAGTGCAGCGGCNTAGGTGTGAGCCACTGTGCCCAGCCTGGAGTGTTTTTTGTTTTTTTTTTTTTTTTCCAATTGCCCCTTTGCAGTTTTGATCAAAAGATCTTTAAAAACTGAAGAAACCAGGCATACTGACATGTGCCACTAGTCCCAGCTATATGGGAGGCTGAAGTGGGAGATCACTTGAGCCCTGCAGTTTGAGGCCAGCCTGGGCAACACAGTGAGACCCTGTTTCAAAAACCAAAACAAAACAGACAAAAAAACTGGAGAGACTCAACTCATGTGAATGATACACATGCACTTCCCTTTACCTGAGACATCCATCGGTCATCTCCTTGAATATCTTCTGCTGCATGCGGAATAGCTGCTGGGTTTGAGTCTCCTTGGCTCATTCTACACCTGTGAAAAAATGTCTATGTCATGTTTCATTTGTTAACAGGAATGTCTGTAACCACTTAAATATTATTATACACATCAGGCTTTAAATAATAATTTAAGTTTTATTGTGGTTTGCCTACAAACAATTGGGAAACTGAACAGAAACAATTACTTTCTGTAGAGACGAATTCCGGAACATGACTAAGTCCCATAAATATAGCATCACTAAACTGCCAGACAGCTTTGAATATGACTTAGCCGCAGTGCAGTACATTTTAAAAATCTCCAAGTACATACTTTATACCTATACTATTTTTGTGATTATATGTTACTGTAAGTACCAAATGACACAAGCAGTTATTAGATACTTACAGTACAATAAAATCTACATCAGAAGTTTTTCAGCTGTTAAGAGTTACACACTTAAGAATTACTACTGCAATGACTACAATCCACTGGTTACTAAACATCACACAAATAACTGTAGCACAGATTCTGACAAAAGTAGTCACAGGCCTTGGCACTAGGTTTTGACAAATGTTTACTAGGTATTTTTATTTTTGATAAGTTTCCACTAAAAAAATTTTAGTAATGATGGCCAGGCGCGGTGGCTCATGCCTGTAATCCCAGCATTTTGGGAGGCCAAGGCAGGTGGATCACAAGGTCAGTAGATCGAGACCATCCTGGCCAACGTGGTGAAACCCCATCTCTACCAAAACTACAAAAAATTAGCTGGGCATGATGGCATGCACCTGTAGTCCCAGCTACTTGGATGGCTGAGGCAGGAGAATCGCTTGAACCAGGGAGGCAGAGCTTGCAGTAAGCCGAAATTGCACCACTGCACTCCAGCCTGGGTGACAGAGACAGACTCCAACTCAAAAAAAAAAAAAAAAAAAAGAAAGAAGAAATTTTAGTAATGAGTCCAAATATGTCATCTAATAAGTAAAATTCGGCAAAATTAGAAGTGCTAATCTTCTATGAATAGAAAGACAAATAAGAAACCAGACTACTTTTCAACCAATTCTGGAGAATATACACTAGAAACATTAGGCTCCAAATGCAAAGGACTATGAAAAAGAAAAAAACCGGCCGGCGCAGTGGCTCACGCCTGCAATCCCAGCACTTTGGGAGGCCAAGGCAGGCGGATCACAAGGTCAGGAGGTCGAGACCATCCTGCCTAACACAATAAAACCCCATCTCTACTAAAAACACAAAAAAATTGGCCAGGTGTGGTGGCAGGTGCTAAAAAAAGAAAAAAGAAAAAAGAAAAAAGAAAAAATCTGGGGTTTTCTGTTTTATAGAAAAGGAGGTCATCTTTTTTTTTTCTGAGATGGAGACTCGCTCTGTCACCCAGGCTGGATTGCAGTGGCGCAATCTCGGCTCACTGCAAGCTCCGCCTGCAGGGTTCACGCCATTCTCCTCCCTCAGCCTCCTAATTAGCTGGGACTACAGGCGCCCACCACCACACCCGGCTAATTTTTTTGTATTTTTAGTAGAGACGGGGTTTCACCGTGTTAGCCAGGATGGTCTCGAGCTCCTGAAGAAAAGGAGGTCATCTTCTATATAAGCAATCTTTTTCTTTCCCTTGACATCCTCAGATACAGCTAAGCTTTCTCAGAAAGAAGATAGAGTTATATTCATTCAATATACGTATTTACAGCCGGGCGCGGTGGCTCAAGCCTGTAATCCCAGCACTTTGGGAGGCTGAGACGGGCGGATCACGAGGTCAGGAGATCGAGACCATCCTGGCTAACACGGTGAAACCCCGTCTCTACTAAATATACAAAAAACTAGCCGGGCG
>NW_016807677.1:1728435-1736635 GCF_001698545.2 Rhinopithecus bieti
TATATATATATATATATATACGTATTTACTGAGTACACAAAACACACTACATTGCCAAAGTAGTAGTTTTTTAGAATCACAAAGTGAAAAGCCCCAAGCGTGAATGCATATCTTCACCCATGAAAAATAAATTACTGAAGCAAATAATACTAACACTGATTTCAAGACCAGCCTAGCCAACATAGTGAAAACCCCATCTCTACAAAAAATACAAAAATAAGCCAGGTGTGGTGGAGCATGCCTGTAAGTCGCAGTTATTTGGGAGACTGGAGCAGGAGAATCACTGGAACCTGGTAGATGAAGTTGCAGCAACAGCAAGACTTCGTTTCAAACAAACAAATTATTAAAAAATGTGGAAGGTTTTGCTTTATTTTTTGTTGTTGTTTTTTTGAGATGGAGTCTTGCTCTGTCGCCCAGACTGGAGTGCAGTGGCGTGATCTGGACTCACTGCAAGCTCCGCCTACTGGGTTCATGCCATTCTCCTGCCTCAGCATCCAGAGTAGCTGGGACTACCGGTGCCCACCACCACATCTGGCTTTTTGTATTTTTAGTAGAGACGAGGTTTCACCATGTCAGCCAGGATGGTCTTGATCTCCTGACCTTGTGATCTGCCCACCTCGGCCTCCCAAAGTGCTGGGATTACAGGCGTGAGCCACTGAGCCCAGCCTTGCTTTATTTTTAAACCAATAAAACATTCTATACTTTCTACATAAAAGTTTATTTGGGTCTAAGTTCAAGTCTAGGCTTAAATCAAGTTAAAACTTACACGTTAGTTAATAAAAGCGTTTTAAGACAAGGTCTTTTTTTTTTTTTAAGGTGGAGTCCCAGCCTGTAGCCAGGACTACAGGTATGCACTGCCACGCCCGGCTAATTTTTGTATTTTTCTTTTATACAGACAAGGTTTCTCCATGTTGCCCAGGCTGGTCTCAAACTCCTGAGCTTGGCCTAGAATCCTGCCCAGTCTAGGATATTTTTGAAATGCATCCCACTACCTACATGTTTGTATATAAAACATGCTAACTACTGTTCATGTGAATCTTCAATTATAGTGAAGCTCTTTTTTTCCTTTTCTAGATTAGAAAACTTTTGAAAATTAAATTCTTTTAAAAGTTAGATTTCAGCCAGGTGTGGTGGCTCACACCTGTAATCTCAGCACTTTGGGAGGCCAAGGCAGGAAGATGACTTGAGTCCAGGAGTTTGAGACTATCCTGGGCAATATAATGAGACCCCGTCTCTACAAAAAATTGAAAGAATTAGCCTGGCATGGTAGTGCCTATAGTCTCAGCTACTCAGCAAGCTGAGTCAGGAGGATTGCTTGAGCCGGGCACAGTGGCTCACACCTGTAATCCTAGCACTTTGGGAGCCTGAGGTGGGTAGATTATCTGAGGTCAGGAGTTCAAGACCAGCCTGGCCAACAAGGCAAAACCTATCTCTACTAAACATACCAAAAAAAAAAAAAAAAAAAAAAAAACGGCAGATGTTGTGGCACTTGCCTGTAATCCCAGCTACTAGGGAGGCTGAGGCAGGAGAATCGCTTGAGCCCAGGAGGTGGAGGCTGCAGTGAGCTGTGATCATGCTACTGCACTCCAGCCTGAGTGACAGTGAGACCTTGTCTCTAAATAAATAAATGTTCTGAGATTTTGTTCCTATATTCCAATGGATCATCTTATGCATTCCCAGAGGGTACATATATGCTTTCAAGACCAATGATCTATATAAATTATACAATCTCTTTATTATTTTAAGAGAAGGGCCTCACTATGTTGTCCTGGCTGGATTCAAACTCCTGAGCTTAAGTGATCCTCCTGCTTCAGCTTCCCAAGCAGCTGGGACTACAAGCACACACTACCACTCCCAGCTTAGAGCTACAATTCAATAGACAGTCATGGATTTTCAGAGTTCATCCAACCGACAAACAACTGATCTAAAATAACATTAAGAACTTACTATTTACCAGACACTGTGCTATGAGCTTTGTTATTTAAATAAACGTGATGCTCAGAGAGACCTAAGCAAACTTCTCCATGACAGTAGAGCTGGTAAACAAAACAGGACAGGTGGGATTTGAAATCAGAGTGACAGACTTCCAAGGCCTACTCTTGAGTAAATGATGTTATGTTCTGATTAGAGAAGACTATATAGAGGCCAGGCGCAGTGGCTCACACCTGTAATCCCAGCATTTTGGGGGACTGAGACGGGAGGATCACCTGAAGTCAGGAGTTGGAGACCAGCCTGGCCAACATGGTGAAATCCTGTCTGCACTAAAAATACAAAAGATTAGCCGGGTTTGGTGGCACATACTTGTAATCTCAGCTACTCAGGAGGCTGAGGCATGAGAATCTCTTGAACCCAGGAGATGGAGGATGCAGTGAGCAGAGATCACACCACTCTGGGTGACAGAGCAAGACTCTGTCCAAAAAAAAAGAAAGAAAATAAAAAAAGATAAATTCTAATTTACTAAGTTGTTTCACTTATACTTTCTACTACCCAAATTCAATGGCATTCTGATACCCTAAGCAAAACATTTCTACCTCAACCCTAAATTTCTTCATGGGAAAATAAAAAAGGCATACAGATGGAGAAATCGAGGAATAAAATGTCACTTCTCTGAAGCTACAAGGCAGATAGAACTGGGAGGTCACAAATATTCCCAATTACATAGTTTTTTTTTTTTTTTTTTTTTTTTTGGCGCTATGAATACAAGGTGATCCTTCTTCCCCTACAACGGCAAAGTATCAGAGCAGAAATGTGTTTCTTTGTGCCTTCTGACTCTGATTTTGTATTATTTTGTCAATCAAAATCTTATAATACAAAGTAGCTTTCAGTTTTACTGATGTCCATGGCTTGGTAACATTTTTAAATAAGAGGAAAAGAAAAACTGAGCTACAAACTCACACAATCACATCTTTAAGAACAAGGCAGGGGTTGGGCACGGTGGCTTACGCCTATAATCCCAGCACTCTGGAAGGCCAAGACAGGTGGATCACCAGGTCAGGAAATCGAGACCATCCTGGCTAACACGGTGAAACCCCGTCTCTACTAAAAATACAAAAAATTAGCCGGGCATGGTGGTGGGTGCCTGTAGTCCCAGCTACTCAGGAGGCTGAGACAGGAGAATGGCATGAACCCCGGAGGCGGAGCTTGCAGTGAGCCGAGTTCACGCCACTGCACTCCAGTCTGCGGCGACAGAGCGAGACTCCATAAAAACGAGGCTGGAAATGCATAACCTAGACAACTATGCATATAGAAGACTCAAACAATTTGGAAATCAGAGAAACTGTTGTGGCTGGGCACAGTGGCTCACGCCTGTAATCCCAACACTTTGGGACTCTAAGGCAGGTGGACTGCTTGAGCCCAGGAGTTTGAGACCAGCCCGGGTAACATGGTGAAACTCTGTCTCTACAAAAAACACAACAATTAGCTGGGGGGGGGGTGCGCTACTGCACTCCAGCCTCAGGGACAGAGCAAGACCCTGTCTCAAAAATAAAAATTAAACTGTCTTTTCTTTTATTGAGACGGAGTTTCGCTCTTGCTGCCCAGGCTGGAGTGCAACGGTGCGATCTCGGCTCACTGCAACCTCCGCCTCCTAGTTTCAAGCAATTCTCCTGTCTCAGCCTCCAGAGTACTGAGATTACAGGTGCCCACCACCACTCCCAGCTAATTTTTGTATTTTTAGTAGAGATGTGATTTCAAATCATATTGGTCAGGCTAGTCTCGAACTCCTGACATCACGTGATCCGCTCGCCTTGGCTTCCCAAAGTGGTGAGATTATAGGTGTGAGACACCGCGCCTGGCCGGCTTTTTGTTTTCGTTTTTTTGAGACAGGACTTCATTCTGTTGCCGGGGCTAAAGCACAGTGGAGAAATCATCGGTCACTGCAGTTTCCACCTCCTGCATTCAAGCGATCCTTTTGAATAGAAGCTGCCTGACCTTTTTTTTTTGGTAGATGGGGATCTCACCATATTGCTCAGGCTGACCTGCAACTCCTAGGCTCAAGTGATCCTGCCACCTTGGCCTCCCAAAGTGCTGGAATTACAGGCATGAGTCATGGCACCCAGCCAGCTGTGTTTTGTTTTTTTTGTTTTTTACTGACAGGGTCTCAGTCAGTCGTTAGCTGGAGTGAAGTGGCTTAACACAGCTCACTACAGTCTTGATCTCCTGGGCTCAAGTGATCCTTCCATTTCTTCCTTCCAGAGTAGCTGGGACTACAGGCGCATGCCACCACATATGGCTAATTTTAAAATTTTGTAGAGAGGAGGTCTTGCCATGTTGCTCAGGCTCCAACTGTTGTATTCTTTCCAATTAAAATGAAGAATTATTTGCTCTTATGGGCACATAAAATAAGAACAAACTAAGAGCTACCCAGTGGTAAGACACAAACTTCTGAGTCACTTTGGGTTTCCTGCGCCTGCAATCCCAGCACTTTGGGAGGCCGAAGCGGGTGGATCACTTGAGGTCGGAAGTTCAAGACCTGCCTGGCCAACTCGGCAAAACCCCATCTCTACCAAAAAAAAATACAAAATTAGCTGGGTGTGGTGGCGCGTGCCTTGCTGTAAGCTTGAACTGGGAGGCAGAGGTTGTAGTGAGTCGAGATCGCTCCACTGCACTCCAGCCTGGGTAACAGACTGAGACTCCGCCTCAAAAAAAAAAAAAAAAAAAGAGCGAGCAAGCAGAATGCAAATAAAAGGTCTGAAGAACAAGTTTTGTTAATTTGCCACAACAGACTGCACTCCAGGGGAAGCTTTGTTGTCCATTAAAGTGAGTTCTCCGGGAAAACGAGGAGTAACCGATTTGCACGATTTTCCTGCGTTTTCTATATTCTCTACTTACTATGACAATACAGCGCTAGAATTTCCAAGTGCTTATACCAGCATAGTGTAATGTATTTAATGAGAAACCAGTTCCAACAACAAAGCATTATAAATTCTCAAGCTGAGTTAGATGTTTTAGTCTGAACCAGGAAAACAGATGGAGTAGGAAAGCTGAACCAAGAATTAAGAGATTTAGAATGTTTCCACTCAGACCTAAGACTCTCCACTTTGTTTCAGAGGGAGTGGGTATGGTTATTGTGAAGAGGAAGGCGGCCCTCATCCTGAATACCCGGTAGCCTCCGTGGGCTGGTGGGTGGGTCCTCCGGTCCAGCACCTCCGTAATTTATGATCAAATGCCCAAGCCAACAAACTAATGCACGGTGATTTCCTAGTCCTCCCCTTCTCCCCTACAAGGAGGCAACCTTTATGTCAGAACAAGGTGCCCAGAAGAAGCCAAAGACACAAGGCACATCCAAGGCAAAGACAATCTTACGCACTTTCTCCTTCCACTTTCTCAGCACCTTCCCCCTCGGCCCAACCCCTTCTCTTAATTTCAAGCTGTACTGAGGTCCTAGGGTGGATCCGGGTGGTCTTTCCTTTCTCTACGGGTAAGCTCTACAAAGAGGCTGAAGTTCCCAATGTTAGTGTTCTTAAGTTTGTGTATAAATTCTGAAAAGTAACGCTGGCCTGCGAGCTATGAAAAGCAGAAGCATGAGTCACCACGCAACGGGTCAATCAAACCTGTAGACCAGAAGGCACGGATCTGGCAAACGGGACGGTGAGCCAGGAAAAAACATCCCCCCAAACCTCTCCGCTGACAGGTTTATCTAGCTGGCTGACCTTGGGCAGGTCACCAGCCGCTCTGAGCACATTCATGTCTAAGATGAGATGCGGGCTGGAAAGCCTTCCAAGAAATAATCCCTTCCGAGTGGTGACGGTCTATGCACCTTTTGAATACACACACCCTAAGAGGCAACGGAGAAGTTTCTAAAGCGCTGAAATTTTTCAACAAAAGGAGGAGGCAAAAGTGCTCGGTAAAAACACAACGGTGTAACTGGTTTTCCCTCCGACCAGAGGCAAGGAGAGAGAAGGGTGAGAAGTTAGACCCCTGGGATGGAGGGAAAAGGCAGCAGCTGAAACCAGGGCAGGAGCAGCAGCGCCCAGCCTGGGCGAGCTGGGGTGCGCGAGGCCTACCGTGGGTGGGCCCGGCAGGGCAGGGCGGGGCGGGGCGCCCGCCGCGCTACTCTCCCGGGAAAGGCGGTGGAGGCGCCGGCCGGTGGCTGAAGAGACTCGACAGCTTTCACGGTGGGATATCGGGAAAGGGTTCACAGGGCGAAAACTAGCTGCGCCGGCGGCTGGGAAGCCGACGCCGGGCCCGCAGAGAAGGCGCGCGCTCGCGAGGCCCCCCCAAGGGGATGGGGTGGCGTGGGGGGAGGGGCCGCAATGGTGGGGGAGGGGAGGTCGCGGGCCTCTCACAATAACACCTCGCAGCCCCTTCCGACCCCCGCCTCTAAGCCACCGGTTCCCCACGACTCTGGATGCACTCACTGAAGTAGAGGGTCCGTGCGGGCCCCAAGCGGCTGAGGCGTCGGCGGGTGGCGCGTCTGTCGCTCGCTCGGTCCCAGCGGCCCCGCTCCGGCGCGTCCCTCCTCCGGCCCCAGCACCAGCAGCAGCTCTTCCACTTCCGGTTCCCCTGCCACTCAGGCAAATGGCTTCCGGAAGTCCCGCCCCCACCCCGCCTCGCCTCAGCGTGGTTCCTCTCTACCCGCTCTACCTCTCCCGGGCGCTGGCGGCGTGCGCCCAGGTGTCCCGCCACGCCCCATTGGGTACCCTGCTTTGTTCTCGCTCTTACCCCCATCTTGTGTGGCGTCTGAGCTACATGGGCCTCTCTGTTTACTCCAACTGCATCGCTCAATTCTGCGTTCGTGCCACCGCAGTGTGGAGCTGGCATTCGGGACAATGTGGCGTGAAGTCACACTGACGCCATTCCCTTCACACTCGGCCAACTTGGCTTCTTCCTCCACCCATGGAATAAACCAGACTGCTGAAAGTGGGAGGGAAATAGCGGACCAAGGTTAAGGAGGCAGTACCTGACATTTATTAGTGGAATTTCTGTTTCTGTGACGAATGTGGAGATTTTAGGTGACCGCCTGTTAAGGTGATACATAGGGGGATGACGAACCCCAGGCTTTTCCTTAAAAGATCCATCCCGTTTAGGGGAAGACATACATATGCAAAGTCAATATTGTAAAGTTTATATGCTAAATGAATGCAGGATCTATAAAAGTAGAAAGGAGGGGCAAGTGATGTGTTCGAGCTTATAGCAGCCCAACGGTTGGTGGAGCAGTGCCCTGAGCTGGCCCTTTAAGGATCTCAGCTCTATGCTGTTGAATAGGCAGAGGCTTCCAGGGCTCTTAAACTGATGTTGGGGGGAGCGTTGATTTTGCTGACAAAATCTGTTAAGAATACTGTGAAATCCTGGGAGCCTAAAATGTCAAGATATGTCAAGTAATTTTTCTTTTTTTTTTTTTAATTATACTTCAAGTTCTAGGGTACATGTGCACAACGTGCAGGTTTGTTACATAGGTATACATGTGCCATGTGGGTTTGCTGCACCCGTCAACTGGTCATTTACATTACGTATTTCTCCTAATGCTATCCCTCCCCCAGCCACCCATCCCCCAACAGATCCCCACGTGTGATGTTCCCCGCCCTTTGTCCAAGTGTTCTCGCTGTTCAGTTCCCACCTGTAAGTGAGAAAATGTGGTGGTTGGTTTTCTGTCCTTGTGATAGTTTGCTGAGAATGATGGTTTCCAGCTTCATCCATGTTCCTGCAAAGGATGTGAACGCATCCTTTTTATGGCTGCATAGTATTCCATGGTGTATACGCGCCACATTTTCTTAATCCAGTCTATCATTGATGGACATTTGGGTTGGTTCCAAGTCTTTGCTATTGTGAATAGTGCCGCAATGAACATATGTGTGCATGTGTCTTTATAGTAGCATGATTTATAATCCTTTAGGTATATACCCAGTAATGGGATTGCTGGGTCAAATGGTATTTCTAGTTCTAGATCCATGAGGAATCGTCACTCTGTCTTTCACAATGGTTGAACTAATTTACACTCCCACCAACAGTGTAAAAGCATTCCTATTTCTCCACATCCTCTCCAGCATCTGTTGTTTCCTGACTTTTTAATGATCACCATTCTAACTGGTGTGAGATGGTATCTCATTGTGGTTTTGATTTGCATTTCTCTGATGACCAGTGATGATGATTTTTTCATGTGTCTGTTGACTGCATAAATGTCTTCTTTTGAGAAATGTCTGTTCTTATCCTTTGCCCGCTTTTTGATGGGGTTTTTTTCTTGTAAATTTGTTAAAGTTCT
>NW_016807677.1:1737896-1742552 GCF_001698545.2 Rhinopithecus bieti
ACTTGATCGTGGTGGATAAGCTTTTTGAAGTGCTGCTGGATTCAGTTTGCCAGTATTTTATTGAGGATTTTCGTATCGATGTTCATCAGGAATATTGGTCTAAAATTATCTTGTTTTTGTTGTGTCTCTGCCAGGCTTTGGTATCAGGATGATGCTGGCCTCATAAAATGAGTTGGGAGGATTCCCTCTTTTTCTATTGATTGGAATAGTTTCAGAAGGAATGGTACCAGCTCCTCTTTGTAGCTCTAATAGAATTTGCCTGTGAATCTGTCTGGTTGTGAACTTTTTTTTGGTTGGTAGGCTATTAATTATTGTCTCAATTTCAGAGCCTTTTATTGGTCTATTCAGAGATTCAACTTCTTCCTGGTTTAGTCTTGGGAGAGTGTATGTGTCCAGGAATTCATCCATTTCTTCTAGATTTTTTAGTTTATTTGCATAGAGGTGTTTATAGTATTCTTTGATGGTAGTTTGTATTTTTGTGGGATCGGTGGTGATATTCCCTTTATCATTTTTTATTGCATCTGTTTGATTATTCTCTCTTCTTTATTAGTCTTGCCAGCAGTCTATCAATTTTGTTGATCTTTTCAAAAAAACAGCTCCTGGATTCATTGATTTTTTGAAGGGTTTTTTGTGTCCCTATCTCCTTCAGTTCTGCTCGGATCTTGGTTATTTCTTGCTTTCTGCTAGCTTTTGAATGCGTTTGCTCTTGCTTCTCTAGTTCTTTTAATTGTGATGTTAGGGTGTCAATTTTAGATATTTCCTGCTTTCTCTTGTGGTCATTTAGTGCTGTAAATTTCTCTCTACGCACTGCTTTAAATGTGTCCCAGAGATTCTGGTACGTTGTGTCTTTGTTCTCATTGGTTTCAAAGAACATCTTTATTTCTGCCTTCATTTTGTTATTTACCCAGTAGTCATTCAGGAGCAGGTTGTTCCATTTCCATGCAGTTGTGCTGTTTTGAGTGAGTTTCTCAATCCTGGGTTCTAATTTGATTGCACTGTGGTCTGAGAGACAGTTTGTTGTGATTTCTGTTCTTTTACATTTGCTGAGGAGTGCTTTATTTCCAATTATGTGGTTCATTTTAGAATAAGTGCAGTGTGGTGCTGAGAAGAATGTATATTCTGTTGATTTGGGGTGGAGAGTTCTGTAGATGTCTACTAGGTCGGCTTGGTGCAGAGCTGAGTTCGAGTCCTGGATATCCTTGTTAAGCTTCTGTCTTGTTGATCTGTCTAATATTGTATGTCAAGTAATTTTTCAACTAATTGTGCTGTCAAGTGGCACTAAGTATGTATTACTTTAGACATATATAATCCAACCTAATTTTGTCCTCATATAAAATGATGTTTACGTTACTAATTTACCTTGGAATTCTCTTGGAGCTGCTCACACACTATATGGCATGCCTGTAGGTGCTCAATAAATATTTGTTGTTCTGAGGGTTTTCTTAGAAAGAATTCATGTTTGGAGAACTGAAAAGATGGTATTAAAGAGGCAACCCGGCCGGGAGCAGTGGCTCACACCTGTAATTCCAGCACTTTGGGAGGCCAAGGCGGGCTGATCACCTGAGGTCAGGAGTTTGAGACCAGCCTGACCAACATGGAGAAACCACTTCTCTTCTAAAAATACAAAATTAGGCTGGATGCGGTGGCTCACGCCTGTAATCCCAGCACTTTGGGAGTACCCGAGGCGGGTGGATCACGAGGTCAGGAGATCAAGACCATCCTGGCTAACACGGTGAAACCCCCATCTCTACTAAAAATGTAAAAATTAGGTGGGCGCGGTGGCGGGCGCCTGTAGTCCCAGCTACTTGGGAGGCTGACGCAGAAGAATGACGTGAACCCGGGAGGCCGAGCTTGCAGTGAGCCGAGATCGCGCGACTACACGCCAGCTTGGGTGACTGAGTGAGACTCCGTCTCAAAAAAAAAAAAAAAAAAATTAGCTGGGTGTCGTGGCACATGCCTGTAGTCCCAGCTACTCGGGAGGCTGAGGCAGGAGAATCGCTTGAACCTGGAAGGCAAAAGTTGCAGTGAGCCGAGATCCACCGTTGCACTCCAACGTAAGCAACAAGAGTCAAACTCCACCTCAAAAAAAAGAGGTGCCCGGCGCAGTGGCTCACGCCTGTAATTCCAGCACTTTGGGAAGCCAAGGCAGGCAGATCACAAGGTCAGGAGATCGAGAGCATCCTGGCTAACACGGTGAAACCCTGTCTCTACTAAAAATACAAAAAATTAGCCAGGTGCGTGTAGTCCCAGCTACTCTGGAGGCTGAGGTAGGAGATTGGCGTGAACCCGGGAGGCAGAGGTTGCAGTGAGCCAAGATCATGCCACTGCACTCCAGCCTGGGCAACAGATCCAGACTCCGTCTCAAAAAAAAAAAAAAAAAAAAAAAAAGAGGCCGCCCATCTCCAGGTGGAGAGTGTTAAGGGAGAAAAAAAAAAGAGGATGGAGGCCAACCCAAAGGGGGCACCAATCCCCTGTCCAACACCTTCTCACCCAAAGTTCCCGTTTGGCTGGAGGAAGACCCTATGGCTCTGACCAGACTTCTCTGGCAGCAATCCTCTGCCATTTGTATCTTAAGAAGGCCCTCACCCTCTTTGAGTGGAGTCAGAGGATGCCTCAGATTCCAGATGTAAGCATCAGGGCTGCTTTCTCTCAAGAGCTCCCTAATTTTAAGAAGAGCCTGTCCCACACTGTCAGGCCCTGAGGTCAGCAGATCTGTTCCTCCTTCCCGTGCAGTAGGTCTCGGTGCTGATGAGGGCAGTCCAGGCGCTCTTATTCTGGGACAGGCTCCAGTCCCCTTGCTCCAGCAAGTCTAGGACAAGGAGGTCAGAGGTGGTGGGAGGGCGCCTGCTCTGTTTCTACTTCGTCTGGATCCTTGCTGCTGCAGAGTGGCACTGATTCTAGCTCTGTCCTTTCCTCCTTGGCTTTCCGGCTCTGATGGGGCCAGTGGCAGGGTCCACTCCTAGAAACTTGGTTGGAAGCCACATTCCTCTGGCTCAAATATACTTCCGGCATGTAGTAAACGGTCTAGAAGACGGTGAAACAGCCTACCAGCACCAGGGTCTGGGGTTGAGGCAAGCACCTACGTGAGGCACTGTTTCCTGAAGCCTACAGCCTTTCTCAGCCCAGGACAATGAGCTCAGAAAGTCTTTTTCCTTCTAGGGATTGCCTTTTTCACACATACTCTTCCCCTCCCCTTCCCCTGACAAGACCTGTCCTATAAGAGTTAGGCTAGTAGGGTAGGAGCAATGCTATGAAACCACTGCTGGGACCCAGGTCCTCCCAGTCCTTCGCCACGCAGGTCACCCTGAGAAGCACGCTAAGAACTCCATGCCCAAGACAGGACAGTCCTGTCTACCCGCAGCTTGAGTCTTGGCCCTAGTACCTTGAGGGTATTGGGGGTGATGGCGTAACCATCTTCCTCAGGAATTTTCAGCCCCGGTGGGCAGGGCAGGGCGAAGTCATCATGCAGGTGTTTTCCACTCATGGCACTCTCTAGCAGCCTGTGGAGAAGAAAAGAGATGAGGATGCCCCACTGACTGTGGTTCCTGTACCATCTGCCGTCACCCATCTTCCCCTCCTACAGCTGAAGACAGGGAAGCCCCACAGCAAAAAGGAGAGGCCCAGACTGTGAGTTCCCAGCCCAGGGCTCTGTCTCCCAGCTTGAGGCTGGAGCTGGGAAACAGCTGGGGTTCAGAGGGCGATGGGCTCCCTAGGCGGCCCTTCCCCTGTGAGTGGCCTTCCATCTGACACATGCAGCTTTACCCACCTTTGTCTGTCCCTGATGTCTACTGGACTCCACACAGAGCCATATAGGGTCAGCTGCCATTGCCGGAGGATGCCGACCTGGAATGACTCATCCCCTAGGGCAGCAAGGGGCAGCTCGTGAGCCACGCCCCTCTGTCAGCCATGCCAAACAGCAGAGGCCCTGCCCACCCTGCCACCCAAAGGGGCTCAGGCCACATGGTCTGCTCTAGGAGCTGCCTCACTCTGTCCCGCTGACCCCAGGGTCTGCCGAAGAGCCTCACTGGGTGCCCCTAGGGATGGAAAAGGTTGAAAGGTTGTACTCCAGAACAGAGTCTTGCTTTTCTCTCCCATATTTTGGGGGTTCAGCTGGGATTCTACTTGGAAAAAATGTCTTTCTACCAAATTAAAGAAAGCTTTGAAAACTACTGGCCTAGGGAGTGTCTAACTTGACTGGAGGATGGGAGGGTTGAGCTCAATTTCCAGTCTATACGCTGATAGTAAAGATACTCAAAATTCATGGATATTGTGGCCTTCACTTATGGTGACCTTCCACAAGTCACCTCAAACCTCTGGGCCAGTTTAAAAAAAAATGGTGGGCCGGGCGCGGTGGCTCAAGCCTGTAATCCCAGCACTTTGGGAGGCCGAGACGGGCGGATCACGAGGTCAGGAGATCGAGACCATCCTGGCTAACACGGTGAAACCTCGTCTCTACTAAAAAATACAAAAAACTGGCCGGGTGAGGTGGCGGGCGTCTGTAGTCCGGGCTGCTCGGGAGGCTGAGGCAGGAGAATGGCGTAAACCCGGGAGGCGGAGCTTGCAGTGAGCTGAGATTCGGCCACTGCACTCCAGCCCAGCCGACAGAGCGAGACTCCGTCTCAAAAATAAATAAATAAATAAATAAAATAAAAAAAT
>NW_016807677.1:1744459-1765952 GCF_001698545.2 Rhinopithecus bieti
ACAAAGACACACGCTCACTGAAGCCACATACAAATGTCTATGGCAACCCTAACTGGGACCTCGCCTGTACTAGTAAATGGAATGGAGTTGCTGCTCTCAAGTTTACAACATAGCTTCGAGTCTAGTTGGGAAGACAGCACATACCCAAGACATAATATAAGAATCCAGTAGAGCAACTTCAATCATTCATACATCCAAAAAATTATTTACTGGATACCTCTTACACTTCAGGCACTGTACTAGATGCTGGGAATATAAAGATAAGATAGGCATGGTCCCTGTCTTCTACCTGCAAGTGGAAAATGATATGGTATGGGAAACATACATAATTGATAAGGGAAGATAAATAAGTCTGATGGTTTTAGGCACACAGCAGTGAGATATGCTGAAGGAAATGAATACAGATTGGTAGAGATGGTTGATAGGGGGCATTGCAGGCAGTGGAAAAGGCGTGAACAAAAACGGGTGAAAATGCACACATCTCACTGAAGACTATGCACAATTATTTTTTTTAAATGCTGGTGGATAAATTTCAAGCAAATTATGTGAGTGAAAAAAAAATCTCAAAAGAAGCATGTAGCTGGGTGTGGTGGTGTGCATACCCAGGAGGGTTAAGTGGGAGGATTGCTTTAGCCTGAGAGGTGGAGGCTGCAGTGAGCCATGCTCATGCCACTACACTCCAGCCTGGGTGACAGAACAAGACTCTGTCTCAAAAAAAAAAAAAAGAAAGAAAAGAAAAGGATGCACAGTGCACAATTCCATTTACATGACGTTCATTGAAATAACATACCTGCAGCGATAAATAAAAGATAAATGGGTGCCAAGGGCCAGGGATACAGGGAGGGGATGCGTGTCACCAGAAAGGGGTAACACAAGGGAGTCTTGTGATAATGGAATTGTTCTGGATCTTGGTTATGGTGGTAGTTATGCAAGGCTACATGTGATAAAATTGCATACAGCTACACACGTGCAAACACAAATACTGACAGCATGTATATCTGGTGACTGAATAAGCACTATGGATTGTACCAATGTCTATTTCTTGGTTTTGATATTATACTTTAATTGTGTGAAACATTAAGATTGGGAGAAGGGTGCATGGGACTTCCCTTGTACATTTCTTTGCAACCTCCTGTAAATCTACAATTATTAAAAAATAAAATCTACTGAAGTGGAAGACTCAACTGGGGACTATTAAGAAATTAGGTTGCAATGAGGACAACTTTTTTTAAAGCACCCTTTCTTCCATTAATTTATTCCAGGCCAGGCATGGTGGCTCACTCCTATAATCCCAGCACTTTGGGAGGCTGAGGCAGGAGGATCGCTTCAGCCTGGGAGACATCATCTCTACTAAAAATTTAAAAAACAGCTGGATATAGTGGTAAGCACCTGTGGTCCCAGCTACTCAGGAGGTTGAGGGTGGGAGGATGACTTGAGCCCAGGATGTTGAGGCTGCAGTGAACCATGATTGTGCCTCTACACACACTAGCCTGGGCAACAGAGTGAGATCTTGTCTCAAAAAAAAAAAAAAAAAAAAATTATTCCAATATGCCATGCAGAGTGCAATACCTTCATTTTACAGACATAGCAGCTCAGAGAGGTACTGAAAGTAGGTGCTGGATAACATAGGATGGGATGGGAAGGGCTTTAAAGCTTTTTATTTTAAATAAGCAACTGAGACCTATTATAGATGACTGAGCAAGGACAGAGTTGGTTTTTTGTTGGTTTGTTTTTGTTTTTGTTTTTTTGAGACGGAGTCTAACTCTGTTACCCAGGCTGGAGGGTAGTGGTGTGATCTCGGCTCACTGCAACCTCTGCCTCCTGGGTTCAAGCGATTCTTCTGCCTCAGCCTCCTGAGTAGCTGGGATTACAGGCACCTGCCACCATGCCCAGCCAATTTTTGCATTTTTAGTAGAGATGGGGTTTCACTGTGTTGGCCAGGCTGGTCTTGAACTCTAATCTCGTGATCCGCACCCACCCCCCGGCCTCCCAAAGTGCTGGGATTACATGCTTGAGCCACTGGGCCTAGCCAGGACAGAGTTTTTTTTTTTTTTTAAAGTACTGAAAGAAGGCTACTCTAACAGCTCTGGGTAGGATGAACTAGAGACAGGAAGAGACAGATGGCAGAAGACCAGCTAACATGCCACCACCTCTTTCTAGGGAGGTGGCTTGTGTGTGGGTAACAGAGACTGGGGAGAAGGAGGAAAGGAAAGGCTCCAGGCTTTCTATGACACCACTTTCTGTCCTTCCTAGTCCCTGTCCTTACTGACCTTCTGCTCAGTCCCCCACTCACTGTACTCACTGAAGAGTGCCACCTCCCATTATCCACCAGGACACCAGTGTCAGAACTTCACAGTGCTTTACTACCTCCTTAACTCTAGACCTTTATCCACGTTGTGCTGGCCACCCACATTCCGGCCATACTCTGGACGTGTCTTTATTGGAGGCTGCTTCCTTTCTGAATGGTTTAGTTATGTTCATTGTGGATTTTCTTATTAGATAAACAATACAAATTAACTGAAGGTAAATTGGAAAAGCAGATGAATTAAAATGAAAACAAAAAAGCACCCAGAATT
Source organism: Rhinopithecus bieti (assembly GCF_001698545.2). NCBI lineage: Eukaryota > Metazoa > Chordata > Mammalia > Primates > Cercopithecidae > Rhinopithecus > Rhinopithecus bieti. Next base: position 1,747,036 of record NW_016807677.1, read on the forward strand.
TTCCATAACATGTTGGTAAATATCCACCCAGGCCCTTTCTGTGTGTGTATGGATGTGTCCATGTGTACATTTTCCTTTTTTCTTTTTTTTTTGAGACAGAATTTCGCTTGTTACCCAGGCTGGAGTGCAGTGGTGCGATCTTGGCTCACTGCAACCTCCACCTCCCGGGTTCAAGCAATTCTTCTCCCTCAGCCTCCCGAGTAGCAGGGATTACAGGCACATGCCACCGCGCCCAGCTGATTTTTTTATTTTTAGAAGAGATGGGGTTTCACCATGTTGGCCAGGCTGGTCTCGACCTCCTGACCTCAGGTGATCCACCGCCTCGGCCTCCCAAAGTGCTGGGATTACAGGCGTGAGCCACCATGTCCCCCCAAGAAAATTTTCTTGAGATCTTTGAGAACTCCTCATTTTTGAGAACCCCGCTATACCACGTACTTTTCCAATGAAATGTGCTTGAGTATTTTAAGTCATCGCTTCAGATATATAATGAGTGTAAAAGTGTGCTTAAGAAAGAGTAAAGTGGCTGAGCGCAGTGGCTCACGCCAGTAATCCCAGCACTTTGAGAGGCCGAGGCGGGCAGATCACAAGATCAGGAGATCAAGACCATCCTGGCTAACACGGTGAAACCCTGTCTTTACTAAAAATACAAAGAATTCGCCGGGCATGGTGGCGGGCGCCTGTAGTCCCAGCTACTTGGGAGGCTGAGGCAGGAGAATGGCGTGAACCTGGGAGGCGGAGGTTGCAGTGAGCTGAGATTGTGCCACTGCACTCCAGCCTGGGCGACTGAGCGAGACTCCATCTAAAAAAAAAAGAAAGAAAGAAGAGTAAAGAATTCCATGTCAGGCCAAAATATACACGCTATTCCTGGGCACAGTGACTCATGCCTGTAATCCCAGCACTTTGGGAGGCCGAGGCGGGCGGATCACTTGACGGGAGTTTGAGACCAGACTGGCCAACTTGGTGAAACCTCGTCTCTACTAAAAATACAAAAAAAATTAGCTGGGTGTGGTCGCACACATCTGTAATCCCAGCTACTCAGGAGGCTAAGGCAGCAGAATCTCTAGAATGTGGGAGGCAGAGGTTGCAGTGAGCTGAGATCACCCCACTGTACTCCAGCCTGGGCGATAGAGCAAGACTGTGTCTCAAAAACAAACACAAAAACAAAAATAAAACATACACCCTTTGTAGTTATCTGGATCTCTCTTTCTGGTTAAGTGCTTTGCTTTCATTGCACAACAACCTTGAAGATAGTTACATTCAAATTTGCGCCTAATTAAACATACGAATCCTGGCTGGGCACGGTGGCTCACGCCTGAAATCCCAGCACTTTGGGAGGCTGAGGGGAGGAGGGGTGGATCACAAGGTCAGGAGTTCGAGACCACCCTGGCCAACATAGTGAAACCCATCTCTACTAAAAATACAAAAAAAAAAATTAGCTGGGCATGGTGGCGGGCACCTGTAATCGCAGTCACTCACGAGGCTGAGGCAGGAGAATTCACTTGAACCCCGGAGGTGGAGGTTATAGTGAGCCGAGATCACGCCTTTGCACTCCAGCCTGGGTGATAGTGCGAGACCATCTCAAAAAAAANTATTATGGCTTTTCAGGGTCTTTCTCAAGATAAAATCCTGATTTCTGAATTCCAAGAGTCCACTGGTGTTTCTATTATAATGTCCATCTCTCTCTTTGAATTAATTGCAAGTCTCTTTCCCTGACTAAATATGAGTTATTCTGTGGCAAGCATCTTATTCCTCCTTGTAGCCTCAGTGCCAGGAGGCACAACAAATATTTCTTGATAAATATTTAATGGATGAGTAAAGTCAAGGTTAATTTTTTTTTTTTTTTAGATGGAGTTTTGCTTTTGTCGCCCAGGCTGGAGTGCAACGATGTCATCTCAGTTCACTGCAACCTCTGCCTCCAGGGTTCAAGCGATTCTCCTGTCTCAGCTTCCCGAGTAGCTGGGATTACAGATGCTCACCACGACAACTGACTAATTTTTGTCTTTTTAGTAGAGACGGGGTTTCACTATGTTGGCCAGGCTGGTCTCCAACTCCTGACCTCAAGTGATCCACCCGCCTCAGCCTCCCAAAGTGCTAGGATAACAGGCGTGAGCCACTGTGCCCAGCCTTTTCTTTTCTTTCTTTTTTTTTTTTTTTTTTGAGACAGAGTCATGCTCTGTCACTCAGGCTGGAATGTAGTGGTGCGATCTTGGTTCACTGCAACCTCCGCCTCCCAGTCCCAAGCGATTCTCCTGCCTCAGCCTCCCGAGTAGCTGGGATTACAGGTGTGTGCCACTACATCTGGCTGATTTTTGTATTTTTAGTAGAGATAGCATTTCACTGTGTTGGCCAGGCTGGTCTTGAACTCCTGACCTCAAGTTGTCTACTCACCTCAGTCTCTTGAAGTGCTGGGATTGCAGGCCTGAGCCAGTCTAGCCGTCGTCTTATTTTGGAAGAGATTTGCTCACATTGGCATTTCTTTTTTCTTTTTTGTTTAAGACAGAGTTTCAGCCTTGTCACCCAGGCTGGAGTGCAGTGCTGCGATCTCGGCTCACTGCATCCTCCACCTCCCGGGTTCATCCTGCTTCAGCCTCCCGAGTAGCTGGGATTACAGGTGCCTGCCACCATGCCCAGCTAATTTTTTGTGGGTTTTTTTCTTTCTTTCTTTCTTTCTTTCTTTCTTTCTTTTTTTTTTTTGAGAAGTCTCGCTCTGTTGCCCAGGCTGGAGTGCAGTGGTGCTATCTCAGCTCACTGCAACCTCCACCTCCTGGGTTCAAGCGATTCTCCTGCCTCAGCCTCCTAGACAGCTGAGACTTCAGGCATGCACCACCACGCCCAGCTAATTTTTTTGTATTCTTAGTCGAGATGGGGTTTCACTATGTTGGTCAGGCTGGTCTCTGTCAGGTCAACTCCTGGCCTCAAATGATCTGCCTGCCTTGGCCTCCCAAAGTGCTGGGATTACAGGCGTGAGCCACCATGCCTAGCCCTCACATTGGCACTTCTTAAGAAATGACTACTTCCCCAGGAATGGGCTATCTTTCCACTTTTCTGACCCTCAGCTTTCTGTTCTTATCTCTTATCTGAGTTCTAGCAGTTATCCTGTAGTGATGATGAGGAGAGTAAGAGTCTTTCCCTTCTGGCAGGAAGTGTACCCTATCTGCCAAATTAGAGTTCTGGTTGTGCCCTGGTCAATGGACACCTAGAGACTTTCTATGTAAGAGCAGTCAACATGACCTTAACTGTGGCAAATGTTTCTTGCCCATTGTCAGGCAGACTTCATCAGCTCCTCTCTATTATAAGGTCCCTGGGGGCAGGAGCTAGGTCTAATTTATCTTGGTATCTCCTGTAATGTTTAGCACAGTAGCCCAGTGTCATCCTCGTAGCAGATTAATTCAGCAACGATTTATTAAGTGCCCATGAGCTAGGCATTTTACTTGGTTCTGGGGATACCAAACAATGTCTGCCTTCATGGAAATAACTTGTCTTATATAGTGGCAGAAAGTTGACAGTTGAACTGGGTGATAGGTAAATAGGGGATCATTGTACTATTCTCTTTACATTTCTGTGTTTGAAATTTTTCATAATAAAAGTGTAAAAGGTAGAGAATGGGGAAGAGTGTCCTGAGAAGAATGAGGTTCTGAGAATGTTTTGGACAAACAGGTGAAGCACTCAGTTAGCAACCAGAACTGATAGAGGATGTTGTTGGAACTGGCCTTATAAGTTGATCTCATGGAGCTACCTCCACGGTTACCAGAGGCTCAGAAGGGTAGGGAGTATGGGGGAATGAAGAGGTGCTTGTTACTGGACTTGGTAGCTTACCCCTGTAAACCCAGTGCTTTGGAAGGTTGTGGTGAGAGGATCTCTTAAGGCCAAGAGTTTGAGACCAGCCTGGGCAACATAGAAAGACCCCATCTCTACAAAAAACAAGTAAACAAAAATTAGCCAGGGATGGTGGTGCAGGCTTGTAGTCTCAGCTAATGGAGAGGCTGAAGCAGGAGAGTTGCTTGAGCCCAGGAGTTCGAGGTTACAAGTAATCTTGCCACCACACTCCAGTTTGGGCAAAAGAGCAGGAACTTGTCTCTGAAAAATAATAAAAAGAATAAGAAAAAAAAAAGAGATATTGGTTAATGGATACAAAAATACAGTAAAATACAGTTAGAATAAGTTCTAGTGTTTGATAGCAAAGTAGGGTTACTATAGTAAATAGTAATTTATTGTGTATTTCAAAATAGCTAGAAGATTTAGAGTATTCCCAACACAAAGAAATGGTAAGTATTTGTGGTGATGGATACCCGAATTACCCTGATTTGATTATTATTACATATTGTATGCATGTATCGAAATATCAGATCTATCCCATAAATATGTGCAATTATGATGTACAAATAAAACAAGAATTGGCCGGCCGGGCGCGATGGCTCATGCCTGTAATACCAGCACTTTGGGAGGCCGAGGTGGGAGGATCATGATGTCAGGAGATTGAGACCATCCTGGCTAACATGGTGAAACCCTGTCTCTACTGAAAATACAAAAAAAAAAAAAACAAAAAAATTAGTCCCAGCTACTCGGGAGGCTGAGGCAGGAGAATCGCTTGAACCCAGGAGGCGGAGTTTCCCTACAAGAACCAAGTGCAGTGAGCCGAGACTGCATCATTGCACTCCAGCCAGGGTGACAGAGTGAGATTCCGTCTCAAAAAAAAAAAAAAAGAATTGGCCACTGAGCATGGGACTCACACCTATAATCCTAGCACATTGGGAGGCTGAGGTAGGTGGATCACCAGGTCAGAAGTTTGAGGCCAGCATGGCCAATATGGTGAAACTCTCTCTCTACTAAAAATACAAAAATTAGCCGGGCATGGTAGCGTGCACCTGTAGTCCCAGCTACTCAGGAGGCTGAGGCCGAAGAATTACTTGAACCCAGGAGATGGAAGTTGCAGTGAGCCGATATCCGTGCCACTGCACTCCAGGCTGGGTGACAGAGTGAGACTCCATCTCAGAAAAAAAAAAAAAAAAAAGAATTGGCCTTATAATTAGATCAAAGCCTTTATTATTTGAAGGACATTAAGCAGTATCTACAGCACTCAGGCTGGAGGCCTTTATAGGTGTAGAGGAAGGTTAGTACTTGAAGCCCAGGTGGGACTCTGATTTTTCCTTCTTCACTATTTCTAGAGTCTCTAGCCCAGAGTATAGCTAAACCATATCAACAGGTAGAATGCACTGATAACATCCTGCCAATAACTGCTTCTTTTTTTTTTTTTTGAGATGGAGTTTCACTCTTGTTGCCCAGGCTGGAGTGCATTGGCACTATCTCGGCTCACTGCAACCTCTGCCTCCCAGGTTCAAGTGATTCTCCTGGCTCAGCTTCCCAAGCAGCTGGGATTACGGGCACCCACTGCCATGCCTGGCTAATTTTTGTATTTTTAGTAGAGATGGGGTTTCACCATGTTGGTCAGGCTGGTCTCAAACTCTTGACTGAGATGATCCACCTGCCTTGGAATCCCAAAGTACTGGGATTCCAGGTGTGAACCACCATGCCTGGCCAATGCTGCTTCTTCACTCTTGCTCTAGCTATAGTCAAATCTTCCCTCAATCTTAGAAGTGGTGGATGGGAATGACATCTTGGGAATAGGAAAGGAGTTTATCAGTGAAAGGACCGGCATTCAAGGGGACAATCACATCTTCAGGCTCCTTCTTTTTATGAATTTCCAAGCTTTCTTTCAATCATTTCAGTCTATGATTTCTTTCAATCGTAGAGCCTATTATAGGCTCTAAAGGTGAGGTTGAATAAGTTGCTTGCAGACTCTTGATAGTAGTGGAAAGAAGAGTAAATAAGGCTGCTGTTGCCTATGCCTCAGCTCAGGCGTACTGAATTAGAATGACTGGGGCAATGTCTCCAGATGATGATTATGGATGCTAAAGACTAAGAACTGGGCCAGGTGTGGTGCTCACGCCTGTAATCCCAGCACTTTGGGAGGCTGAGTTGGGCGGATCACGAGGTCAGGAGATTGAGACCATCCTGGACAACAAGGTGAAACCCCATCTCTGTTACAAATACAAAAATTAGCTGAGTGTGGCAGCGCATGCACTCTGGAGGCTGAGGCAAGAGAATCGCTTAAACCCGGGAGGCAGAGGTTGCAGTGAGCCGAGATCATGCCACTGCACTCTAGCCTGGTGACAGAGTGAGACTCCGTCTCAAAAAAAAAAAAAAAAAAAAAAAAATTAAGAACTGATTTATACCAATTCTCTTTGCTTACATTCATGGAGCAAGCATATAGACCTGCAAACTTTTGCCTTCATTAAATTTCATTTGATTTATTTGTCACTTAGCTAGATTGCTAGTGATGTTTCTCTCTCAAAACAGGAGAGTGAAATGCTTTACACCTTAGGAAATATTAAGGGAGATTCAGTTTACGGTTCATTGAGTAGTCATCTTTAAAATGAATTCAGAATAAGGAACAGTCAGTCTTTCTCCCTACCCCCCACCTTCATCCCCAATATATTAAAGATGCAAAAAGCACACCTGTCCCTTGTTTTCAGGGAAGCTAGAGTGTTGCCAATGGCAACTACCAGGCCACTTAAGATTTACTACTGCAGATTCCCTAAGCAACTTTGGAAACCATCTTTGCAGGTAATCTTCAGTGAGAAAAGGCTAAGGATAAATTAGTTCTATTGCATACCCAGCTACCACCTGTTTCTGACTTTTCCTGTGTGGCATAGCAGACTCTGAACAGCCTGTTCACCAGGGGAAGAGTTAAGGGTTCTCTGTCTCCACTGTGTCTCTGGGGCAAGGCAGAATACAGAGAAAGCTTTCTTTGGAAAAAGCAGAAGCAGCATCTGCTCTGGGTATAGGCAAATTGCAAGAACTACTTGCCAGGAAGAATTGCTGCCCAGCTCGTAGCCTGGCACGGTGGTGTTGAAAAGACTCTTTTCAAGCTCCGTTGGCACTTCTGGGTATTACAGAATTCATAGTTGAATGTTCTCTGAGATCTGTGGAATAAGAAGCACCTTTCAAGATTTAGACATGTATGGCAAACGTATTAGGGTTCTCCAGAAAAACAGAACTAATAGGATATATGTAGATAAAAAGAAAGAAATTTATTGTGAGGCATTGGCTCATAAGACTATGAAGGCTGAGAAGTCGACCATCTGCTATCTGCAAGCTGGAGGCCTGGGAAAGACAATGATGTAGCTCCAGTGTAAGCCTGAAGGTCTGAGAACCAGGAACGTTGATGTCTGAGGGCAGGAGAAGATGAATGTCCTTGTTCAAGTAGAGAGAGCAAATTTGCCCTTCCTCTGACTTTTTGGTTCTATTTGCACCCTCGACCAGTTGGATGATGCCAGCCCACATTGGTGAAGATGGATTTTCTTTGCTCAGTCTACTGATTCCATTGCTAATCTCATCTGTAAACACCCTCACAGACACACCCAGAAATCACATTTTACCAGCTATCTGGACATCCCTTAGCCCAATCAAGGTGACACATAAAATTAACCATCAGAGAAAGCAACAAGAAATCAACTTCATGGTCCAGTTACCATTTCCTCTGTGATGTCAGTGATTTCAGTCTGTTGATATTTTTGTTATCTGAAATAACTCTGTCTTACATGAATTTTTGCTGTCTTTTTAGGGTCCATCTTCTAATAGGAGCCTCCTTCCTCATTGTTCCTAGCAAGTCCATAGGATATCTAACATCCTTCAGTCCCAAAATATCCACAGTGCTCTATCAAGAGCTGTGGACGCTCTGAGCTGTTCTCTTAACACCGCCTCCCACCATTCTAGCTGGCGTGGCAGTTTCTGCTAGGGATTGTCACAGCTCTGACGGGAACAATGCACACTGCTGTATTCAGTTACTGTGCTGCGGTCCTTGCCGGATACTGACATCTCTGTAGGCTGGCACTGCCATGACTCTGTTCCCTCTTGTGGGCACTCTGAGTCTTTTCAGCTGCTCCACTGAGAGCCTTCTGGGTATTAAAGGAGTACCTGGGCTGTAGCATAGAATAATTTCCCTTGCTCTTTTGGATATACACTCAGAGAGAAGTCCCAAAACATGTTATTTGAGCCCTGCTGTGTTACAGAGACGGAGAAACAGCTCTTTCTTTCAGTTTTTATTTGTTTTGTTTTTTGAGACAGAGTGTCACTCTGTCGCCCAGGCTGGAGTGCAATGGCGTGATCTCAGCTCACTGCAAGCTCCGCCTCCCGGGCTCACGCCATTCTCTTGCCTCAACCTCCCAAGCAGCTGGGACTACAGGTGCCCGCCACCACGCCCGGCTAATGTTTTGTATTTTTAGTAGAGACGGGGTTTCACCATGTTAGCCAGGATGGTCTCGATCTCCTGACCTCATGATCTGCCTGCCTCAGCCTCCCAAAGTGCTGGGATTACAGGTGTGAGCCACCGCACCTGGCCTTTTGTTTTTGTTTTGAGGAAGCATCTCACTCTGTTGCCCAGACTGGAGTGCAGTGGCATGATCTCAGCTCACTGCAACCTCCACTTCCCAGGTTCAAGTGATTCTTGTGCCTCAGCCTCCCAAGTAACTGGGACTGCAGGCACATGCCACCATGCCCACCTAATATTTGTATTTTTAGTAGAGATGACATTTCACTATGTTGGCCAGGCGGGTCTCGAACTCCTGATCTCAAGAGATCTGCCTGCCTTGGCCTCCCAAAGTGCTGGGATTACAGGTATGAGCCACAGCACCTGGCCCAAGAAACAGCTCTTTCAATGTCTAGACGAGACTTGTCTTTTCCATGTGCCCTGGATCTTCAGCTAAGGGGTTGAAATAGAGTTGCGTTTGAGTAGCAATGACCACATTTCATTCTGATGACCAAGGCATTGGCTCTTGAAAAAGCCTATCATGGTTGGCTCCTTATTTCTCTAGAAGGAAGAGTCTCAGATGAAGTGACCAGCCTTCCTACCAGTAAACTTCCTTAGACGCATCCCACCAGCTAGCCAGACGTACCCAGCCATACCTGAGTCATCTTCAATAGACAAGATGAGAGCTCTGATCCAACCCTGCACCTTGTGCTATCTTAAAGGTTTTTCATGTTTGTAAGCTTTATTTATCCTGTAGGATCATAAGACACTTGATATCAGAGGCCATGTTTTCCACTTCTTTTATGTTTGTAGCATTAGTGTAGCCCCAGAACTATCCTACCATGAAGCAAAACAAACCTAAGTAACCCTTTATAATTTAAAAAGTACTTTTGTAAGTATTGTCTCATTTAGTTTTCACAACAACTTTATTAGTTAGGTTATTATCTTCATCTTGCAAATGAGATCATCCAAGCTATCCAAGGTCACCAAGCCACTTAGTTGCGGAGCTGAGTCTTGAATCACCATTAACTCACTCAATGTTCAGGTCTCTTTCCATTACTCCACTGCGGCCAGCTTCAGGAACCAGCTATAATGCTTATACTCTAAAGCTAGCTGCTACCTTCCCTCTCTTCCCTCCTTATCTCCCAGATCTCAGCAGGAAATGTGAAAGAGGACTGAGAATAAGCCATTTTTCTTTGTTTGTTTGTTTTTTTTGTAAGATGGAGTCTCACTTTGCTGCGCAGGCTGGAGTTCTGTGGCATGATCTCCGCTCATTGCAACCTCTACCTCCTGGGTTCAAGCAATTCTCCTGCCTCAGCCTCCCCAGTAGCTGGGATTATAGGCGCCTGCCACCATGCCCAGCTAATTTTTATATTTTTAGTAGACACGAAGTTTCACCATTTTGGCCAGGCTGGTCTTGAACTCCTGACCTCAGGTGATCAACCTGCAGTGGCCTTCCAAAATGCTGGGATTGCAGGCATAAGCCATTGCGCCCAAACAATTCATTTTATTTCATCCTTATTCTTTCCATTTTCAACTTGCCTTCTTGTATGTGGTGCCTTTTCCTGCTTGTATCTGATATTGTCTTATGGTCTAAATGTTTATGACACCCCCCACCACCCAAAATTCATATATTGAAGCCTTAACCCTCAATGTAATGGTATATGGAGATAGGGCCTTTCTTGGGGAGGTACTTAGGTTTAGATGAGGTCTTCAGGGTGGGGCCTTTATAATGTGATTAGTGTCCTTATAAGAAGAAGAGGAGAGACCAGAGCTCTCTTTCTCTGCTATGTGAAGATACAGCAAGATGCCTGTTGAGGGCCATCTGCAAGTCAGCAAGAAGGCCCTCACCAGGTAACTGAATTGGTCAGAACCATGATCTTGGACATCCCAGCTTCCAGAACTGTGAGAAATAAATTCCTGTTGTTTAAGTCCCCTGTGTGTTGCATTTTGTTTTGGCCACCTGAATTGACTAAGGCCTTGTTGCCCCTTCTTTTTTTACATTGACTCCCAGATCTCTAGCCTGTCATAGTCACAAAAAGGAGAGGATTCCTTGTTGCTGCTTTGGTATTCTGGTTTTTAGGCAATTTTTTCCCCACTTGCTTCGAAGGAAACAGTATAAAGGTAAGAGTGCTGACTTCATAAAGAGAAAGTTAGCCGATGTAGCTCCAGATTCCAACTCTGCTATTTTTTTGTGTGAGCTCAGCAAAGTCCTTTAATATCTATAGCCTTTGGACAGGTAGTTTCATCTCTCTGAGGCTGTTTTCTCGTTTGCAACGTAAAGGGATGGAAAAACGTGATCTAGAACACTTTCAGGTGTAAAATGTTCTGATTTAGTTATTTTTATTTATCATTGTCATCATCATCATCATCATCATTATTATTTGAGATGGAGTCTCACTCTGTCACCAGGCTACAGTGCAGTGGTGCCATCTTGGCTCACTGCAACCTCCGCCTCTTGGGTTCAGGCAATTCTCCCACCTCAGCCTCTCAAGTAGCTGGGATTACAGACACACACCACCATGCCTGGCTAATTTTTTTGTATTTTTTAGTACAGAGAGGGTTTCGCCATGTTGGCCAGGCTGGTCTTGAACTCCTGACCTCAGGTGATCCACCCACCTCTGCCCCCCAAAGTGCTGGGATTACAGGTGTGAACCACTGCGCCCAGCCATGATTTTATTGTTTTTAATTGACATCCTGCATTCCTCTTCTCTTGCTTTCAGTCTCTCAGCTACCTAACATCCCTCCTTATCAGCCACCAATTCATGTATTCAGTCTGTCTGTCTTCCTAAGTTCTGATCATATATTTCGTATTCTCAGATACTAAAGCTAGGCACCCTAAAATACACAAAGGCTCCCCAGGAAAGGGAATTTTTGCTACAGAATCAGCTACAGCACAATATTGTCTTGGTAAGGTTTTTCTTTGGTGGTGGTTGTTTTTTGAGACTAACTTCTCAAAGACAGGGAGTTTATTTCAGTGAATCTAGTCCATTTACACGGTGTAGGAGGTATTTATGGCTTGTTGGTCTATGTAACTTGAAGTCAAGCAGTCTGTTTTGTTTTGTTTTACGTCTTTCCTTTATTCCACTATTTTTGGTGCACTGTGCACAGCCATGCTGTACTGTCTTCTATGGAAACCCTACTAACCATTTGCCATTATTATTTTAGCTTGGCTCCACCAGCAGTGGGAAGGTAAGGAAAAGCATATCATTCTAGGTTCTTCCCCAACTCATACTTCAAACCCCACTCTGGAAGAGATGTAATTAATCACCTCGCCTTAGGTCTGTCAGATACTCCGAACAGGTGATCTTGTAGCTGCGTCTCTGAAGCTGTGAAACAGTGGCTTTAGCTGTATACATATTCAACTCTCACCCTCCAAGTCAACAGAGTACGAAGTAAACACACAGTTGCTGAAAATAACTTAGCCCATGAGACCAGCTCCAAAATGCGATTGCAGTTGACAACACTTGAGGTCTATCAACAAGGGATAGACAAGAAATAAGCATACATGACTACTGCCACTGAACCAGCTGGGCTGTTTATAACCATGAGGGATTCTTCAGGGACTCCAGGTTAGGACTGCAGGTTTTTTCAGGAATAAGTGGGATCAGCTGTATGGGCTATTTAAGGTATTGGAAATGGGCTGGGCACAGTGGCTCAAGCCCGTAATCCCAGCATTTTGGGAGGCCAGCATCGGGGCGGTGGGATGAAGTGGGGGTGGGGGGGAGTGTGGATCACCTGAGGTCAGGAGTTCAAGACCAGCCTGACCAACATGGCAAAACCCCATCTCTACTAAAAATACAAAAAAATTAGCTGGGTGTGGTAGTGCGCTCCTATAGTTCCAGCGACTTGAGAGGCTGAAGCGGGAGAATCGCTTAAACCCAGGAGTCAGACATTGCAGTGAGCCAAAATTGTACCACTACACTCCAGCCTCGGTGACACGGTGAGGTTCTATCTCAAAAAATAAAAATAAAATAAAATGTTGAATATGGAGTGAGGCATGTATCTTTGAGTGCTCTTGCTCAGTAAAATTGCTAAATGGGGAGGAATTTTCATTCTTTCTCCTGCAAAAGGCTCTTTCCTAATATACTCCTCCATCCCTGTGTTCTGTGCCCTTTAAATGAAACAGGTTCTATATGTCAGAAAGTAGTGCAGATTTTAATTCTCCTCACTGGCTTCCCTTGGTGCTAGGATGAAACACTTGATTATATATATACATATGTGTTGCCTAGGCGGGAGTGTGGTGACTATTCACAGATGCTATCGTAGTGCACTGTGGCTTCAAGTGATCCACCTGCCTCAGCATTTTGAGTAGCTGGGACTATGGGCACACCACCATGCCTAGTTTTTGCTCCCGCTTTATTGAACTCTCTTTAGCTGGGTCTCTATAGGGAAGGGAGGGAATTTCTTTTTTTTTTTTTTTTCTTTTTTGAGAGACTCTTGCTCTGTTACCAGGCTAGAGTGCAGTGGCGTGATCTCGGATCACTGCAACCTCTACCTCCCGTGTTCAAACGATTCTCCTACCTCAGTCTCCTGAGTAGCTGGGACTACAGGCATGTGCCACCACACCTAGCTAATTTTTTTTTTTTTTGTATTTTTAGTAGAGACCGGTTTCACCATGTTGGCCAGGCTGGTCTTGAACTCCTGGCCTCAAGCAATTCACCTGCCTCAGTTTTATAAATAAAAAATGTTAATGCCTTTATTGAGATAGAATTCACATACCATAAACTTCATGCACTTAAGTGTACAATGTAATGGTTTCAGTATATTCCCAAACTGTGTAGTCATCACCATGATCTAAATTTCCAATATTTTCATCACCCTAAATGAAATGCTATATCCATTAGTAATCATTCCCCATCCTCCTCTACCCTTCAATCCTTCTAGCCCTAGGCAAACGCTAATCTACCTTCTGTTTTTATAGATTTGCCTATTCTGAACATGTCATATAAATAAAATAATACAAAATATGACTTTTACATCTGGTTTCAGTCAATTATGGTAACATTTTTAAGGTTTGGCCACATGATAGGATCAGTATTCATTTCTTTTTTTTTTTTTTTTTTTTTTGAGACAGAGTCTCACTCTGTTGCCCAAGCTGGAGTGCAGTGGCACGATGTCAGCTCACTGCAACCTCCACCTCCCGGGTTCAGGCAATTCTCCTGCCTCAGCCTCCCAAGTAGCTGGGATTACAGGTGTGCACCATCACACCCGGCTAATTTTTGCATTTTTAGTAGAGACAGGGTTTCACCATGTTGGCCAGGCTGGTCTCCAATTCCTGACCTCAGGTGATCTGCCTGCCTCGGACCCCCAAAGTGTGGGATTGCAGGCATGAGCTACCGCACCCAGCCCGCAGCATTGATATTCACTTTTCTTTCTTTTTTTTTTTTTTGAATTTCTTTTTTGGAGATGGAGTCTTGCTTTGTCACCCAGGCTGGAGTGCAGTGGCAGGACCTCTGCTCACTGCAACCTCTGCCTCCCAGGTTCAAGCAATTCTCCTGCCTCAGCCTCCCAAGTAGCTGGGACTACAGGCGCACGCTGCCAAATCCAGATAATTTTTTGTATTTTAATAGAGACAGGATTTCACCGTGTTGCCCAGGCTGGTTTCGAACTTTTGACCTCAGGTGATCCACCCGCCTTGGCCTCCCGAAGTGCTGGGATTACAGGCATGAGCCACGGTGCCAGGCCTTTTACAATTTCTTTGTTAGAGATAGTCTTACTTTGTTGTCCAGGTTGGCCTCATACTCCCGGCTTCAAGCAATCCTCCTGCCTTGGCCCCCCAAAATGCTAGGATTACAGGAGTAAGCCACCATACCTGGCCTTTGTTCTTCTTCTTCTTTTTTTTTTAGATGGAGTTTCGCTCTTGTCCAGACTGGAATGCAATAGTGTGATCCTGGCTCACTGCAACCTCCGCCTCCCAGGTTCAAGCGATTCTCCTGCCTTAGGCTCCCGAGTAGCTGGGATTACAGGCATCCACCATCACACCAAGCTAATTTTTTGTTTAGTAGAGACAGAGTTTCACCAGGTTGGCCAGGCTAGTCTCGAACTCCTGACCTCAGGTGATCCGCCCGTCTCGGCCTCCCAAAGTGCTGGGATTACAGGCGTGAGCCACCACGCCCGGCTGGCCTAATTTGTTTTGTTTCTTTTTTAAAGATTATTTGAGCTAGTGTGGGTCCTTTATGTTTTCATATGATTTTTAGAATCAACTTGTCAATTTCTGCAAAAGAAGCCAATTAGATTTTTGTTAGGAATTGCACTGAATTTGTAGATCAGTTTGAAGAGTACTGCAATATTAATATTATGTCTTTCAATCCATGAACACAGGGTGTTTTTCCATTTATTTAGATCTTCTTTCATTTATTTAACAATGTTTTGTTCAACTGTTCAGTGGGCAAGTTTTTTTTTTTTTTTGAGAGTCTCGCTCTTGTTGTCCAGGCTGGAGTGCAATGGTGTGATCATAGCTCACTGCAATCTCCACCTCCAGGGTTCAAGTGATTTTCCCACCTCAGCTTCCAAGTAGCTGGGATTACAGGCACATGTCACCATGCCCAGCTAATATTTTTGTATTTTTAATAGAGACGGGGTTTTGCCACATTGGCCAGGCTGGTCTTGAACTCCTGACCTCAGATGATTCACTCGCCTCGGCCTCCCAAAGTGCTGGGATTACAGGCATGAGCCACCATGCCCCACCTAGTGTACAAGTTTTATATGTCTTTTGTTAAATGTATATCTACATATTTTCTTTTTTATGTTATACATGGACTTGTTTTCTTTTCTTTTCTATTTTGTTTTTTTGAGATGGAGTCTTGCTCTGTTGCCAGGCTGGAGTGCAGTGGTGTGATCTTGGCTCATGGGTTCAAGCAATTCTCCTGCCTCAACCTCCAGATTAGCTGGGACTACAGGTGTGCACCACCACGCCCAGATAATCTTTGTATTTTTAGTAGAGACGGGGTTTCACCATGTTGGCAAAGATGGTCTCCATCTCTTGAACTCATGATCCTCCCGCCTCAGCCTCCCAAAGTGTTGGGATTATAGGCATGAGCCACTGCACCCAGCCGGACTTGTTTTCTTAATTTAATTCTCAGAATTTTCATTGCTGGCATATAGAAATTTTCATTGCTTGTATATAAAAACATAATTAATTTTTGTTATATTGGTCTTATAGCTTACAACTTTGCTGAACTTACTTATTAGTTCAAGTGGTCTTTTAGTGTATTCCTTAGGGTTTTTCACATATCAGATCACACAGGTTAAGGACGTGCATTGGTTGTGGCTGAGCAGGTTGCAGAAAACTGCTGCCTGCATGAAGAAAGCCTCCCCTGCCTTCCCTTTTCTGATCATCACCAGCCCTGGAGCTCACCAGCATGTCTGTGGTACATACCACCTAATCACTCACAGACCAGGTGACCACAGAGGGAGAGCCCAATCAGTTCAGCAACAAGTACATCCAGCAGACCAAGCCCCTCACCCTGGAGCACACCGTCAGATTGTATCCTATTATCAATTACACCTTTTTTTTTTTTTAAAGACAGTCTTGTTCTGTTGCTCAGGCTGGAATGCAGTGGCACAATTTCAGTTCACTGCAACCTCTGCCTCCCGGGTTCAAGCAATTGTCCCCCCTCAGCCTCCCAGCTAGCTGGAACTACAGGTGTGTGCCACCACACCTGGATAATTTTTGTATTTTAGTAGAGATGGGGTTTCGCCATGTTGACCAAGCAGGTCTTGAACTCCTGACCTCAAGTGACCTCCCCACCTCAGCCTCCCAAAGTGATGGGATTATAGGCGTGAGTCACTGTGCCTAGCCATCAATTATACTTTTGGTACAAAAGAGCCCCTCCATGAAAAAGACAGCTCTGTCTCAGCCAGATTTCAGCAAATGAGGGAAGAATTGGGTAAAATTTGAATGAGGAGTAACATAGAAGGGGATTCTGATTGTTTACAAGCACTGGCGTGGCTACTCTATGTATTACTGCTACTACTGGGAGCAACCTCAAGTTGGTGAAGGCCAGGCGGTAGGTGAAGGCCAGGTTGGTGAAGGCCCTGGTGGTAGGCCAGGCACTGTGGCTCATGTCTGTAATCCCAGCACTTTGGGAGGCCGGAGCAGGTAGATAGCTTGAGGTCAAGAGTTCGAAACCAGCCTGGCCAACATGGTGAAATCCCATCTCTAGTAAAAATATAAAATTATCTGGGTGTGGTGGCATGTTCCTGTAATCCCAGCTACTCGGGAGGCTGAGGCAGGAGAATCGCTTGAACCTGGGAGGCAGAGGTTGCAGTGGCGGAGATTGTACCACTGCACTCCCTGGGTGACAGAGCGAGACTCTGTCTCAAAAAAAATATATACGTGTGTGTGTGTGTGTGTGTGTGTGTGTGTGTGTATATATATATTGCCTGATGGTGCACTTAACCCAGACTTGTTAGAAAGGATCTAATAAATAATGGCAGACAAAAAAATAAAGCGACAGAAAGAGAGTCAACTACCCTTTTGGGGAAATCATTATTATTTTGAGATGGAGCGTCCCTCTGTCACCCAGGCTGGAGTGCAATGGCGCAATCTTGGTTCACCACAACCTCTGCTTCCGGAGTTAAAGCTATTCTCCTGTCTCAGCCTCCTGAGTAGCTGGGATTACAGGCACGTGCCACCATGCTCAGCTAATTTTTTAGTTTTTAGTAGAGACAGGGTTTCACCATATTGGTGAGGCTGGTCTCTAACTCCTGACCTCAGGCGATCCACCTGCCTCAGGCTTCCAATGTGTTGGGAATACAGGTGTGAGCCACCTCGCCCAGACAGGGAAATTATTTTTAGCTTTTATGCAGCTTAAGGGTCATTTTTTTTTTTTTGAGACAGATTTTTTTCAATATTAGGTTCATTGATGTACATGGCGTATGTCTTCTTTTAGGTTTTTCAGTGACGTTTTGTATTCTTCTCCATAAAACTTTTACATTTATACAATTTTTTTTCAGGCACAATGTTATGTGCTGGATATAGAGTTGCGAACTAAACAGATATGGTTCCTGACTCTTTGGGGATTGCAGTCTAGTTAGACTGACAGCCATACACGAAATGCAAGTTCCACTTAAAAATGCTACAATAGGCCAGGCATGGTGGGCTCATGCCTATAATCCCAGCACTTTGGAAGGCTAAGGCGGGCGGATCACCTGAGGTCGGGAGTTCGAGACCAACCTGACAAACATGGAGAAACCTCATCTCTACTAAAAATACAAAATTAGCCAGGCATGGTGGCGCACACCTATAATCCCAGCTACTTGGGAGGCTGAGGCAGGAGGATCGCTTGAACCTGGGAGGCGGAGGTCGTGGTGAGCCAAGATTGCACCATTGCACTCCAGCCTGGGCAACAAGAGTGAAACTTCATCTCAAAAAATAAAAAAAATAAAAAATAAGCTACAGTAGATTAATAATTATAATAATTTTAGCCGTCATTTTACAGAGCACCGATTTTGTACCAAGCACTATTGTAAGTACTTCATATATAGTAATTTATTTAATCCTTCCAACATTCCTATGATATAGGTTTTATTATTATTATTTTTGACACAGAGTTTTGCTCTTGTTGCCTAGGCTGGACTGCAATGGCTCGATCTCAGCTCACCGCAATGTTCTACCTCCAGGGTTCAAGTGATTCTCCTGCCTCAGCCTCCTGAGTAGCTGGGATTACAGGCATGCGCCACCATGTCCGGCTAATTTTGTATTTTTAGTAGAGACAGGGTTTCTCCATGTTGGTCTGGCTGGTCTCGAACCCCTGACCTTAAGTGATTTGTCCACCTCAACCTCCCAAAGTGCTGGGAATACAGGCGTGAGCCACCATGCCTGGCTCATGCTTGGAAGTTATCAGAAAAAAAATCTTAGGGAACTCAAAGCTGTTTCTAAAGTTGGTATGACCTGTAAGTGTAGAATATCTGATACCTACTCTGGTTTCCACAACCAGCTTTGGTGGAAATTGACTTGATTGCCTAGGGGATCTAGAATTGGGTGGGAGGCCCGCACCCTATTACCCTACCTCGTCATATCCTTCCCACTTTTTTTTTTTTTTTTTAGGAGATGGTGTCTCTGGCCAGGCACAGTGGTTCACTCCTGCAATCTTAGCACTTTGGGAGACCAGTGTTTTCATTGGACATGCAGAGTTGCATCACAGTTGTCAGTTTGCCTGAGCTCAGTAATTCCAGACCAGCCTGGGCAATATGGTGAAACCCCATCTCTACTAAAATACAAAAAATTACCCGGGCATGGTGGTGCACACCCATAGTCTCAGCTACTCAGGAGGCTGAAGTGGAAGAATCACTTGAACCCAGGAGTCGGAGGTTGCAGTGAGCCCAGATTGCGCCACTGCACTCCAGCCTGCATGGCAGAGCAAGATTCCATCTCAAAAAAAAAAAGAGAGAGAGAGAGAGAGAGATGGTGTCTCGCTCCATTATCCAGGCTAGAGTGCAGTACAGTGGCTGTTCAGAGGGTGCGATCATAGTGTACTACAGCCCTGAACTCCTGAGAAAGCAATCCTCCTGTGTCAGCCTCCCAAGTAGCTGGGACTATAGTTGTGCGCTACTCTCCGGGCTCCTGCCCTTTTTTTTTTTTTTTTTTTTTGTTGAGACGGAG
>NW_016807677.1:1766787-1768786 GCF_001698545.2 Rhinopithecus bieti
GGCTTGAGCCACGCGCCCGGCTTCCTGCCCTTATTTTAACTTATAATTTAACTAAATGGGGCCAGGCGTGGTGGCTCAGGCCTGTAATCCCAGCACTTTGGGAGGCCAAGGTGGGCGGATCATCTGAGTTCTGGAGTTTGAGACCAGCCTGGCCAACATGGCAAAACCCCATCTCTGCTAAAAATACTACAAAACAATTAGCCAGGCATGGTGGCACATGCTCGTAATCCCAGCTACTCGGGAGGCTGAGACACTAGAATCACTTGAACCTGGAGGCGGAAGTTGCAGTGAGCCGAGATTGTGCCACTGTACTCCAAACTGGATGACAGAGTGATACTGTCTCAAAACATAAATAAATAAAATAATAAATAAATAAATAAATTAGAACATTTTAGTTTCATTTTGGAAAACAATTAAAAGTCATATATGAGTGTTTCATTTCTGTTTTTTTTTTTTTTTTTGAAGCAGAGTTTCGCTCTTGTCGCTCAGGCTGGAGTGCAATGGCGCGATCTTGGCTTACTGAAACCTCTGCCTCCCAGGTTCAAGCGATTCTCTTGCCTCAGCCTTCCGAGTAGCTGGGATTACAGGTGCCCACCATCATCCCTGGCTAATGTTTGTATTTTTAGTAGAGGTGGGGTTTCACCATGTTGACCAGGCTGGTCTTGAACTCCTGACCTCAGGTGATCCACCCGTCTTGACCTCCCAAAGTGCTGGGGTTACAAGTGTGAGCCACCAAACCCGGCCGAGTGTTTTTTACTGCTTAAAAACAGATTATTGCACAGCACATACACATGGTATACATATAATTTGTTGTTTTTTACATATATTGAATAAATTTTAGGGGAAAAAATGCCACTGGAATTGAATCTTTCTTTCCCACAGAGTTCCTATAGACTTCTCACAAAGCACTTGCATTCTGCAGAAAGTTTGGGAGTGCACACAATTTGTTAAACAGATTGTTACATAGCCATTATATAAGTATTTTAGTATTTTTCATATACATGCTTTAAATTTTATTTTAAAAAGGCACTGCCATAATTTTTTAACAGACCACAGACACTACTATACTCTAACGTTTGGAAAGACAACTGGCTTTGGGGATCAGCAGCCTTGGAATTACATCTCAGCTTCACCACTTACTGACTATAGGAGCCAATCATCAGATAGATAAAGTAAGTTGACCATCTATAAAGTAGGGATAATAACTACTTTATGAAGTTTGAGAGTAAGAATGTTTTCACTGGACATGCAGAGTTGCATCACAAACACAAATATATCCACACTCCACAGATTGAACTATGCATGTTTAGTAAACCAAATCAAAACATTTAAAACCATAACTTTCTTTTAACTCTGAAGTTAATCCATTTTCACAGCCCTAATTCTATTCTCAATCATTCCTAATCTTTTGAAAGTGATTTGGAAACCAGTATGTTATTTTTTACCCGCTTTTGGAATTTAGAGGGAGGATGTACCAGGCTCTAATCTAGGTCCCTTTACATATTTATAAGTTCATTCTCCTAACAACCTCATTAGGTAGGAGTGATTTTCCAGAGAAGATAACAGACCTGGCTCTTAAATGTACCAAGTGAATGAAATTATTTTTTAAATAAAAATAAATGGAAATAGGCCGGGCGCGGTGGCTCAAGCCTGTAATCCCAGCACTTTGGGAGGCCGAGACGGGCGGATCACGAGGTCAGGAGATTGAGACCATCCTGGCTAACACGGTGAAACCCCGTCTCTACTAAATATACAAAAAACTAGCCGGGCGAGGTGCGGGCGCCTGTAGTCCCAGCTACTCGGGAGGCTGAGGCAGGAGAATGGCGTAAACCCGGGAGGCGGAGCTTGCAGTGAGCTGAGATCCGGCCACTGCACTCCAGCCTGGGCGACAGAGCGAGACTCCGTCTCAACAACAACAACAAAAAAATAAAATAAAATAAAATAAAAAAAATAATAATAAATGGAAATAACTTCATCCTTAAACTTTTTTTTTTTTTTA
>NW_016807677.1:1772151-1775544 GCF_001698545.2 Rhinopithecus bieti
AAAAAAAAACTACTGAGAGGCAGCTCCCAAGGCAGGTGCTGCAGAAAAGATGGCTCTTCGGTGAGAAGATATGTGAAGATGAAGGGAAAAGAAGAAAAATGCAGTTTTGTAAGTGTAGAGCTAGGGAAATAAGGAAAACTTTCACTCTAGGTAGGCCTTTGAAGAATGCCTTCATTTTCTGTGAAACATGGTTACTTTCTGGAATCTTAGGTACACCTTGATATTCAAGGGAAGAAAAGGATCCAAATATGCCAATATCTTAATCATTATTTGTTGAGTATCATACTTTTTATTTAGGAGAAAGAAGTAAATTATAAGACAAAAATTAGTAGTATAAATATTAGAGAGTTGATTACAGGGTAACAAGGGATCCTCCACCTTAAGGGAGGACACTTTTATTAAAAATGTTGTTCTGGCCAGGTGTGGTGGCTCATGCCTGTAATCCCAGCACTTTAGGAGGCCGAGGTGGGTGGATCACCTGAGGTCAGGAGTTCCAGACCAGCCTGGCCACCATGGTGAGACTCTGTCTCTACTAAAAATACAAAAATCTGCCAGGCGTAGTGATGGGTGCCTGTAATCCCAGCTACTTGGGAGGCTGAGGCAGGAGAATTGCTTGAACCCAGGAGGCGGAGGTTGCAGTGAACCAAGAGTGTACCACTGTAGTCCAGCCTGGGTGACAGAGCATGACTCCATCTCAAAAAAAAAAAAAAAAAAACCAGTTGTCCTACATGTTTTTTTTCTTTACTAAATGTATTTTGCCATTGATTTTTTTTTATAAAACCAAAGGTATATTTGCCTAAGGGAAGACATTGATCCCAAATGATAATACTAAGGTTGAAGAAGACCTTCAACCTTAGTATTGAAGATACTTAGTATTAGTACTGAAGTACTTAGTGCTTAGTATTGAAGATACTTAGTATTGAAGAAGACCTTTCAAAAATTATACTTGGCCAGTTCAGTGGCTCACACCTGTAATCACAACACTTTGAGAAGCTGAGGCAGGAGGATTGTTTGAGACCAATAATTTGAGACTGGCCTGGGCAACATGGCGAGACCCTGTCTGTACAAAAAAATTAAAAGATTAGCCAGGCATGGTGATGTACACATGTAGTCCCAGCTACTCGGGAGACTGAGGCAGGAGGATCACTTGAGCCCAAGAAGTTGAGGCTGCAGTGACCTATGATAGCACCCCTGCACTCCAGCCCAAAGATGTTTTGGATTATTCAAAGGGTAATTAATAATAATCTAAAAATGTTTCGACCATATCCTAGAACACGTGCAAAGTAATAAGGGCAATTTTTATGTTTTGTGTCATAGCTTGAATGGTTACATTAAAAAGAACAATGTGGGCAGACTGAACAGAAAGTTGTTGACTGAAAGCTTAGTTAGCTTCTCTTACACCACCTCCCCGAGATATTTTCTAGCAGGAGACTAAGTAGTTACCCTTGGGTGCTCAGACTTGCTTCGGATGCCCTGGGGAAATTGGGATGTGACCAGGTGGATCTGGGATGGAGGAGGAAAAAAGGCAAAAGCCACACAGCTGAGGTGGTGATGCAGAACGCAGTCTTTTATTATTATTATTATTTGTGACAGAGTCTTGCTCGGTCACCCAGGCTGGAATGCAGTGGCACGATCTTGGCTCATTGCAACCTCTGCCTCCGGGGTTTAAGCCATTCTCCTGCCTCAGCCTCCCAAGTAGCTGGGACTACAGGTGCCCGCCACCATGCCTAGCTAATTTTTATATTTTTAGTAGAGGCGGGGTTTCACCATGTTAGCCAGGCTGGTCTTGAACTCCTGACCTCAAATGATCCACCCACCTCAGCCTCCCAAGGTGCTAGGATTACAGGCATGAGCCACCACGTCCATCCAGAACACAGTCTTAACAGAGAGAATGTGTGCATTCAGCTCACCCAGAAAACCAGGGCATTTGGAGTGTTCAATGTGTGTCCAACAGTGCCTTGATTCCTATGTGATGGCAGAATTTATAACCAGCGAGTAATTTCCTTGTTTAGGGAATTCGTAGCATGTAAATATAATACGATGCTGTCTTTGGGCATACAGAATTTCTGAATAATGCTTCTGTGTCAACAATACATGTATAAATTCAGCTTTTTTTTTTTTTTTGGGGGGGGGTAGTAATGAGTTGGACCAATAAAAAGTGCAAAGCCTGGCTTTCTTCAAGTCCTCATGGCTCCCAGAGTCTAAGGAGCAACATTGTGAGGCTGCAGTTTTCTTTCAGGTTGCAGGTAAACTGCTCTGCCGGCAGCCTAAGTGTTCTTTGTATCTCACTGTTTGTATCACTCTCAGGTCAGACCTCAGACATTCTGTATCACTTCTAAAAGTTTCCAAGTTCCTGTCAGTGTCATCCAGAATAACTTGGTCTGCCCTTTTCAAATTCTGGAAACAGGACACAATGACATTACATAGGAAAATGTCTCCTTTTCCTCTTTGAATCTGTCTTTTTCAGAAGCTCTCTGCCTTTATCTTGCACTACAGGGGCTCTGATAATTCCACCCCCAAGCCACTCCTCTGAGTCTTCTTCAGGACAGGAACACAACACTTACAGGCCTGTATTTTGTTTTTTGTGAGAGGAGTTTTCACTGTGTTGCCCAGGCTGGAGTGCAATGGCACGATCTCGGCTCACTGTAACCTTTGCCTCCTGGGTTCGAGCAATTCTTGTGCCTCAGCCTCCCAAGTAGCTGGGATTAAAGGCATACACCGCCAAGTCTGGTGATTTTTAAAAGATTTTTAGATATGGGGTTTTGCCATGTTGGCCAGGCTGGTCTCAAACTCCTGACCTCAAGTGATCCACTCACCTCATCCTCCTAAAGCCCTGGGATTATAGGTGTGAGCCACTGTGCCTGGCCAGGCCTGTATTCTTTTTTTTTTCTTTTCTTTTTTTTTTGAGACAGAGTCTCGCTCTGTTGCCCAGGCTGGAGTGCAGTGGCATGATCTCACCTCACTGCAACCTCTGCCTCCCAGGTTCAAGCAATTCTCCTGCCTCAGCCTCTCGAATAGCTGGGATTACAGGCACACGCCACCAAGTCCAGCTAATTTTTTTTTTTTTTGTATTTTTAGTAGAGATGGGGTTTCACTATGTTGGCCAGGATGGTCTCGTTCTCTTGATCTTGTGATCCGCCCGCCTCAGCCTCCCAAGGTGCTGGGATTACAGGCGTGAGTCACCGTGCCTGGCCTCAGGCCTGTATTCTTTTTTTTTTTTAATTTTTTTATTTTTATTTTTATTTTTATTTTTTTTTATTATACTTTAAGTTCTAGGGTACATGTGCATAACGTGCAGGTTTGTTACATATGTATACTTGTGCCATGTTGGTGTGCTGCACCCATCAACTCGTCAGCACCCATCAATTCATCATTTATATCAGGTATAACTCC
>NW_016807677.1:1777487-1792628 GCF_001698545.2 Rhinopithecus bieti
CGTTTGTCTGTTACTGGTGTATAAGAATGCTTGTGATTTTTGCACATTAATTTTGTATCCTGAGACTTTGCTGAAGTTGCTTATCAGCTTAAGGAGATTTTGGGCTGAGACAATGGGGTTTTCTAAATATACAATCATGTCATCTGCAAACAGGGACAATTTGACTTCTTCTTTTCCTAACTGAATACCCTTGATTTCTTTCTCTTGCCTGATTGCCCTAGCCAGAACTTCCAACACTATGTTGAATAGGAGTGGTGAGAGAGGGCATCCCTGTCTTGTGGTCAGGCCTGTATTCTTAAGGGCCAGAAACACTTCTACACAATAAGCCATGATTCTCTTCTTGGTGCTGTTTACAAGTGAAGCCATCGCAGGGACTTCATTCAGTCTTACTGTCTTGTCTTTATTCATATGCTTCTGCTGCTTGCTCTGTCCTGCTTTCAAGACCTCTCAAAATACTCTTCTTCCTCGGGTCTAAACTGAGCTCAGTCACCCTGGACTTAATGGAGAGACCACTTTTCCTACTGGCTCCTACCTTGACAGGGATTATAATACAATGGGGAAGACCCTAGGTTCCAGAGGTAGGTTGCCTGGGTTTTAATCCCAGTTCTATCACTTTCTAGCTCTATGACTTTGGCCAATTCCCTTAATCCCTATGTGCCTCATTTTCCTTATCTGCAAAATAGAGACATAATACAAACCATCTAATTAGGTTGTTGTGAAGATTAGGTGAGTTCACTTAGGTACAATGTTTAGCATAATGTGTGGCAGATTGTTATCATTTACCTCAGAACCGAATGTAGTTCTTGGTACTCAATAAATCCTTATTAAACGTAAACATCTAAACTATTTTCCTTTTTGCCTGATGATCTCCTTTGATCACTCCCTTCTCTAATTTTCTGTATTCTTTGTGCCAAAGAGGACTACTCTTCAAGATCTCCAGCAAGTCTCTACCAAAGTCTCAATCAGAAGCACCATCTAGTGACCTCAATCTATACAGGAAAGGAGCATAAGTGACATAACACACAGCACACAGCATATGTTCTGGTCATTATTGAGAGTCATCTGCTTCTTCTCTTTGGAAATTAGAACAATGCTCCATTTTCTAGGTCCTCCTCCGAGTTGTTTTTATTTTTGATACTCTTGAGAGAGCAGCAAAAGTTGTGATATTTGATGTTCGAATTATCTCCATGAGTGAAGGACACTCTGTGATCATAGTCACCAGTAAGAATGGTTTCAGTGCCGCTCCTGCAGCTTCCATAGTGAAAGATTTTTTCTTTGCTTTACCAGCCAGCTAAGGTTTCTGTTGAGACGCCCAGGGAGATGGTAAAACTGCAGCTGTAGCCAGGCATGGTGGCTCACACCTGTAATCCCAGCACTTTGGGAGGCCGAGGCGGGTGGATCATGAGGTCAGGAGTTCGAGACCAGTCTGGCCAACATATTGAAACCCCGTCTCTACTGAAAATACAAAAATTAGCCAGGCGTGGTTGTGTGCGCCTGTAGTGTCAGCTACTCAGGAGGCTAAGGAAGGAGAATGGCTTGAACCTGGGAGGCACAGGTTGTGGTGAGGTGAGATCGCACCATTGCACTCCAGCCTGGGCAACAGAGCGACACTCTGTCTCAAAAACAAAAAACAAACAAAAAAACCAAAAACTGCAGCCGTGCAGCCCAGCACCAACGTTATAGTCCCCGCTAGAGATGGGTGAGAGCCATGAAGTGATAGGAGAGACAGGTCACAACCCATCATTTATCCAGGATGGAATGAGCTCAATTGATGAAAGGGCTTAACCAATGCAAGAAGCCAAGGCCCACTTCATTCTTATTCTTATTTGCTAATAAGGGAGCCGATTAGTGTTAATTGTGTTGGCAATTTGGAACAGCTACCAGGGAATTGATCCAAGACCATTGTGGGATGACCCCTCTGTCCCATCTTAAGTCCCAGCCATTACTCATGGTTGGATAGGGAACTGGAGCACCAGGAAGTGCTCTTTGGTCAGCGAGTAAACATGAGTTCTCCTTACACACATTTACAGTGCCCTGGGTGTCAGTTATTAATACTGTGCATGCAGTGACCTGACAATACAGTTCTACCATTGAGAGAGACATAGGTATAGATGGATCAGGGCTAGTCCGAAGGAATATATTTTAACATTGGAATATTCACAAGCTTCCCTTCTTTCCACCCACCCCGCCAAAGACTATTTTGTTGACAGTCTGATTTCCTACCTGCTACCCTCACCTAAAGCAGCTAAGTTAATCTATTTAATAAAGGGAAGGGGAGAGAGAAGGAGGAAGCCTGGGAGCTATGAAGGCTGCCAGGTAATAGACAAGGGAAGAAAAAGAGATATGAAACTGCTGGAGTTATTAACTTGATGACCCTTAATGTCCTCGGAGAGTCACTAGGAGGGATGGAATTTTTATTATTTACTTATTTATTTTGCTTAACCGACTGTTCTTTAAACAGGACGTGGTTCATTGGACAATGTGCACCATTGCTTCATCAGGGTTATACAAGCAACAGAAATAGTATGTAGGCACTCTGACAGACATCCCTGTAGAATTGTTCAGAGATGGGGGTGGTAGGAAGGAAAATGACGTACCTTCTTTGGCTGTCACCCACCCAATGACTGGAATGCCTGTTTGGACTGGCTTGTCCGCCCTTGAACACGCAAATCCTAGTTTCCCCATTCTCCTATATTCAGTGACAATTAGGTTGACTGTGCAGGGTGAGCTGGATTTTGTAAGAGGAAGGAATTTTACCGAAGAATTCCCCTGCGTTGTTACCAAGTTTGTGACAGTTGCTTAAGGAGTGTAGCTATTCCTGCCTTTGTGGCCTCAAGGGCTAAAGTGGGACAACGCTGGTATTTTTGGTGATGAGGAAACACTTTTTTTTGTTAAGGGAGGTTGGGTGATTGTTGAACTGGGACAGAGGTCACAGTAGAGGTCACATTGGCGATTCGAGCGGGGGTTGGGGATTGGCTTTGGATCGGGCATCCTGCGCCCCCGACTAGGGAAAGGCGGCCGAGGCTTCCAGGTTGGGGGCTCACCGGAGGTTCCCACCGTCAGCTCCCGGAGGGGGGCACCCGGGAGCCAGCGCCTCAGGAACCGGGGCCCACGCGGGAAGGTCGAGCCCGCCGGTGAGGTCACGGTTGCCATGGCTCCGGGCAGTGACGCGCGTCGGCACGTGACCCGTGGTTGCCATGGCGCCGGGCGCCGGGCGGCGAAGGCGCCCCGCCTCCCGAGTGACGTCCGCAGCTCCTCCCCCCTTTCCGCCCCCCCTTGCCCCCTCCCCCGAGCCGTCTCCCCGCGGCCCGGAGTTTCACTGCACAACAAGATTGCGGCGGCGGCGGCGAGCTGGGCTGGCGGGCTGGCCGGGGCCTGGACGGGGGGAGCCGGGCCCGCTGGCGCCTCTGCCTCCGCCCGCCACCGGGGCCCCAAGCCGCCCCCGCTGCCGTTCCCCAGGCGGCCTGGCCCGCCGCGTCCCCCCAGCCCCGGCCTCCCGCGGGGACCCATGCCTGCCGCATCGGCTACTACGGAGATCGACCGCACCATCGGCAAGGGCAAACTTCGCTGGTGGTCAAGCGGGGCCACGCACCTCGTCACCAAGGGCCAAGGTACCGGCCAGGGCCGGGCGGCCCTCGGAGCGTGGCGGGGCCGGGAGAGGTCCGCGCCCCCAGCCGGGGTCGGGCGCCGCGAGCGCGGCGCGTGGTGGGAGCGTTGGGGCCGGGAGGCGGGAGGGGCCGGCCGCCGCGGGGCGGGCGCGGAGCGAGGGACACCTGGGACTCGAGACGGCGGAACTCCACGCAGGGGGCCGGGGGCACAGAGCACCGACCCTGGGAGCCCAGGAGCCGGGCGCGGGGAGGGGTCCTCGGGGCTGAGGGCAGGGGGTAAGGGGATGATTGGAAAGAAGGGGTCGGAACTCCCCGATGGCCGGGAGACTGTAAACCCAGAAGACTCTGGAACCAGCAGTTAGGAAATCATAAGGGAATGAGGGCAGGAGCATTTGAAATGTGGACCCGGAGGATGGGGGAAAACAAGGGTGAAGTGGCAGACCCGGGCTTGTAAGGGGACCCAGGACGGCTGGGGCACGGACTGGGGATGTGCACCGTCTGCAGGGCGCTGGGAGGTCCCACGATCCTGGTGCCTTAAGACAGAGATAGGAATCCGCTTTTGATCATCTAAGACTGATAGATGGTGCGAAGGGAATCCCGAGGAGACACGATTAGTGGAGGAGGCAATGAGGAAAATGGGGAAATAAGGGGGAAATTGCTTTGCTTGTCCACAGGAAGGGGCCCAGGGAATGGGGAGTGAGGTGGGGTGGGGGGGTCGCAGGTTTATGGTGGCAGTAGGTAATCAGGGGTTAAACAATTTGGGAGGGCTGATTGCTGGTTATTTTTAGTTGTTAGAGGGTCGGGAATTGTGGGCTTTGTAGAACCCAGGTTGGGCTTTCACTGGTCGGGGGGAAGCTTGTGAACCCAGATACCGGGAGATTACACGCATCGAGCCCTTAGTTCTCAAAGGGATTTGAGGCGCTATGGGAGTGAAATTGGCCAAGGTCAATTAGGAAGCTATATATGTATGCATGTAAAATTCTTTCTTTGAGGAAATATGGTAGCACTTTCCTGTAGCCTTCGTTGGGAGGATTGGAATCTAAGACATTTTGGTTTTGGTGGAACCCGCAAAGCCCATTTTTACTCTAAAATTTTCTTTGCTCAATATCTTACTTGAATGAATACTTTTAATGTAGTCATTCATTATGTTTAAAACTGCAGCTTGTGTTTTCCCTCAACCTGAGGAATGAAGAACCTTACAGCTGCTGCCGCCTCCTACCAAAGCCACATCAATTCTCCTCACCTCCTCAGCCTAGCCTCTGGTTGTCATGACCTACCTTGTTTTTGCTTTTATGGCAGCGGCTTGTTTTCTGAAGCCAGTGACTTATCTAGGCCTTCTCTCCTGATCACTTGCAACCTGAAGTTCCTTCCCCACCATCTTTCTGCCTGAGGCTACAAGGGGCCCTTCTTACCAGGGTGTCAGGGTGGGTGGCTGTGGCGAATTGATTGGTCAGTTTCACTTCCTCTGGAGGGCCCTCTTCAGCCTTTTTGTCTGTTTTTATCACAGGGCCTCAAGTCTGCAGGTCAGAGCTGAATGAGATACCCAAGTCCAGTGCTCCCTCAGACCCTGAGGGGAAGTCAGGGGAAGTCGATTGAGCCAAGACTTTGGCGTGCTCCTCACTTGCCATCCTGGCCCCTCACCGTGTTTCCAGTCTAGTTTACTATTAGCCAAGGCAAACTTATATTTACAAACAATAATGTGCCTTGTTCCTTGTTTTGCTATTTCCTTTTTTTCTCCCTATTTTCTGTGTAATCACTTTGTGCTCCTGTGGTTATTTTGCTCTGACCTCTGGGGGATAGTCTCCATGAACTTAATTGGTTGCCTGGTTTATGGTTTCACGATTTAAAGAATTTTGAATCTTCCAGCCCTTGGATACACCAAAATATTGATAAAATCTGTTACAGACAGGATTGAATGTTTTTGTAAATGTAATTGCAAACAGTTGATTCTTGGCTTTAATATAAAAGAGACATTTCTATCTTCAGTAGTCAGCAAAGCCAGTGCCTAATTATGGCTGGTCTGCCCGCTTTCTAATTTTCATGTGTGTGTATGTGTGCGTGCGTCTGTTTTCATAGTTTTCTCTGAGACCTTGGTATCCTTTAGGACTGCAACATTTTAAACATTGGCTTGTTTACAAACGGGTGTCACTGTTTATGTTGGTTTTTATCTTTGATCATTTGTGGTATGCAGTTATGCAATTCCTATGTATGGAAATATTCAAAGTCTTGAATGAGACTGAAATGGCTTGGACAATGAGTTGCATGTGTGAAGGAGCCACACCAGCATTCATTTGTGTTTCTGTAGCAGTGTGCAATTTCCTAGTTACAGTTACAAGTGCTATATCTTTTGCTGCTTAAATTACTCTGACTACATGAGTGAAGCTTAATTCACAAGGAGTTGTCATGTGCTCTGGGTGAACCAGGAGCATATTTTGGCCTGCTCCATGCTTCTCTGAATCCGCTTTGGAAGGGGTTCTCAAATGCTGACAGCTTAGATGTGCCTAACAGCTGTTGACATACAGTATGATGGCCTATTAAGGTGATGGTTTGGTTATATAACCGTGGGGAAGGTGCATAGGTACTAGAAGTTGCCGAAGCTGCTGCTTTAGTTAACTCAGGTTGGTTTTTTTCTCCCCATGCACTGCAGCCTTTATTTTACCTCTGCAGAGGGGTCATTTGGAAATAGAGAGTTATTTTTTTTCCCCATCTGTCTCCAGAGTGTATCATTTGTTGTTTTGTCTTTTAGAGGTGTGTGATTTTTTTTTCCCCTTGTGGGAAATGGTCTGGGTTTTCTTATAACCATATGTAACAGTCAGACAGGTAATTCAGATGATACTTGCATTGGCTGAAGGAGGTTAGGTAATAGGTATTTTCTGAACATCAGAAATAATTATGATCCCCCTCCCTTTTTTTTTTTCTTTTAAACACACATGACCCATTCCAAGGACTAAGAGACTAAAGTAAACCTCATTTATTGAGTAGGATACTGCACTCCATCCAGTGCTACGTGATTAAGCTGGCCCTTTCCCAAATTCTGTTAATTCTCAAACCTTCTAGAGTGGGATCCTGGGATGAATAAAATCAGTAGAGAAAAGTGACGCTTTTCCTATTGGTTGTTGGTTACTTTTGCAGCACGGCATTCATGAGCTCAGACTTCATATTGGCAGCACTGCAGTGCTTAGAGCGGCACTGCAGAACAGTTACCAGGAGAGAATGTTCAGCTGTGACATACTTTGGTTAGTAGCTCACCCTGGCTGTCTTTGTCCTACCTGCTTTGATTTCCTTTTTTTGGAAGAGCCTTACTTAGCTTGAGGTTCTCTGGCTCTGTTTTTTTTGGTAGGAAACTATAAAGTATTATAGATATTTTTAAAAAAGAATGTTTTCTGCTCTCAAATTGCTGGTAGTCTGTTGCCTGTGCCTAATTATACCTTCACTAGTTGGACGATTGGGACCAAAGAGTAGATAGATTTTGTATGCATTTTTTTTCCTTTTTAAAAATATTGGGGAAGGGTCTTACTCTGTCACCCAGGCTAGAGTGCAGTGACACTACACTGTCAGAGTTCACTGTAACCTCAAACTCCCAGGTTCAAGAGATCCTCCTGCCTCAGCTTCCTAAGTAGCTGGGACTACAGGCTTACACCACCACACCCGGTTAATTTTTAATTTTTTTTTGTAGAGATGAGGTCTCATTATGTTGCCCAGGCTGGTCTTGAACTTCTGGACTCAAGCGATCCTCCCGCTTCAGCCTCCCAAAGTGCTGGGTTTACAGGCATGAGTCTGTAACCCAAATGCTTGGCCTGTATGCATTTTTTAAAGTATGCATGACTATAAAAGCCTTTGGTCAAATACGTTTAAACTATGTTTCAACAAATGTGTATCACTTGCCTGTTACTGGTTCGTGCTAAGAGTTCCAGCTTTGGATAAAGCAATCTGAGTTTGAATCTTCTGCTGCTTAATAGTTGGGTATTCTTAGGCTGTGAGAAGTTATTTAACTTTTGTGTGCATGGGTTTCCTCATCTGTAAAATGGGATGACAACAGTACTTACCTCGCAAGTTTAGGTGTTATGAAGATTAAAGAAGATAGTGTGCCTGGCGCGGTGGCTCACGCCTGTAATCCCAGCACTTTGGGAGGCCGAGGCGGGCGGATCACAAGGTCAGGAGATCGGGACCACGGTGAAACCCCGTCTCTACTAAAATACAAAAAAAAGCCGGGCCCCGTGGCAGGCGCCTGTAGTCCCAGCTACTCGGGAGGCTGAGGCAGGAGAATGGCGGGAACCCGGGAGGCGAAGCTTGCAGTGAGCCGAGATAGCGCCACTGCACTCCAGCCTGGTGGACAGAGCGAGACTCCGTCTCAAAAAAAAAAAAAAAAAAAAAAAAAAAAAAGATAGTGTATGCAAAGCTCTTAGACCAACGTGGTGCCCTAATAGCATGACGTAAATGTTACGTCATCATCATCATTGTTATCAGGTGTTGTAGTAACATAATAATATTATGAACATCATAATAGTCCTCCTGTTTTTGCTTTTCACCCCTTGGTCACAGTTCATGAATGCATATGCCGTTAGTTTTGTGTAGGTAGATGCCATCCTGACGATACACTTTCATGGTAAAAAAAGTTTGCTACTATTTCAGGTGCCACTTTGAGATAGTCGGGTTTAATTCATATGGGTTACAGGCTGGCTAATCTCATGAAATCGGCATTTTAAAACAAATTTTCATTAAACTTTTTTTTTTTAAACAGCAACGAGACTTATCTAATGAAAACTGTGACTAACACTGGCTTTTGCTTTGGGCTGCCTTGAATTTTCAGTGTGTTTTGTGTAACTAATTTTGTGTGTGTGTGTGTGTGTAACTAATTTTTGTCATGTTGATGAGGGAACAGAGTTGAGTGCAGTCTTTTCTCTAGAGGTTCACTTAAATTCGGTTTAAGTGAAAAGTTTAAGAAATGTTCCTGCAAGCTTAAGGACACATTTGTCCTTGCGTGCACAGGCAACGGCCTTAGAAGGCCAAGGTCAGAATTCTTAACTTTAAATATTACACAGAGAAGACATTTTGCCCTATGACCCCATTCCAAATATTGACTAGCCAGGACACATCTGTGTAGTTTAGTGCAAACTCATTTCCATGAGGAAAACAAGTCAAAGTGGGCTAAAAGCATTATTTTCACCTCTAAAGAAGAGTTAAATGAAGCACGTGAGATGATGCGTTCACCCATTAGAAAACTGAAAACAAGATTCATTGGTAAATAGGAGAGAATTATGTCAAAAAGAAATTGAAAGCAAACTTTACATTAGGTACATTTGAGGAAGATAGCCCCATCCCTAGACAATCTAGAAGTGACTATTGAAAGATGACTATGTTCAGTGTGATACAGTGGTGATGGAGTTACTAAACATTTTTGAAATTTTGTAAAGAGCTAAGACTGATTGAGACTAGTCTCTCCAGAGTCAAAATACCAGTATTCCACTTTCAACATCAAAGATGTTTATTTTAACATTTTGACTTTGGTGCCAGCTCCCTAGAAAGTCATAGATCTCGCTCAAGCCAGAGGTGCCCAGACTAGTTATTTCTGTGCCAGAAGTGCTGTTTTCATTTTTCAGGTTTCAATCTGGCTAATGTTTTCTAGTTCATTGCATAAAAGAGAACAAAATGGATGCTTTGAAAAGAAAAGAAATGCTTTCTACTCACCAGAGCCACTGTGACTGCAAAACAACATCTAAGACATCTGCATAGAGATGGAACCTTTCCCTTAATCATTTATTCATTCAACACATTTATTGAATGCAAATTTTTTGTCAGGTTCCATTCTAGGGTCTGGAGTGTACCAATGAACAAGGGAGACAAAAAGCATCTGCCTTTCTGGAGCTTTCTAGTAGAAGGAGACAGACAAGAGACACGTAAAAAAATTAAAAACTTCGTGTAGGAATGAATACCAGGAAGAAAATAAATGGACTAGAGAATGCCTGGGGAGGGCTGCTACCTCAGATAGACTGATCAGGGAAGACCTTTCTTTCCAAGATGATATCTGAGCTGAAACCTGAGTGATGAGAAAAAGCCAACCTGGAAAGATTTGGAAGACAGAACGTTCCTTGAAGAAGGAATGGCATGTGCAGAGGCCATGGGGCAGAAGGGAGCTTGGTTTGTCCAAAGGTTAGACACAAGGTCATGATGGCCATGGTACCTTAGCGAACAAGTGGAAGGATGGGGAAGGATGAGGCCAGACATGTAGGAGGGGCCAGATCATCTGGGTCTTGTGGCCATTTTATGGAATTGGGTATGACATGGGGGTGACATCAGAGAGTATCAAACAGAACACTAATATCACGTAATTTATGTTTTTGAAACTTGGCTGGATGTGGTGGCTCATGCCTGTAATTTCAGTGCTTTGAGGGGATGAGGCAGGAGGATCACTTGAGGCCAGGAGTTCAAGATCAGCCTGGGCAACATAGTGAGATCCTGTCTCTACAAACAATTTAAAAATTAGCTGGGTGTGGTGGTGCGCACCTGTAGGCTTAGCTACTTGGGAGGTGGAGGTGGGAGGATCACTTGATCCTGGGAGTCTGAGGCTGCAGTGAACTGTGGTCACACCATTGTATCTCAGCCTAGGTGACAGAGTGAAACTCTGCCTCAGGAAAACAAAGCAAAACAAAAACAGCAACTCATGCTGGTTATTTTATGGTTAAGAGCAAAAATCCTTTTCTGATGCTTTTCTTGGCACAAGGGAGGAGTTCAGTTTTAACAACTTATATTCTTTCTCACTGTAAAAGAATATCGACATAAATTGCACATAAATTAAGCATGATCAGCCAACAAGTATTTGTTGATTTATTGGGCATGAAAAAGACCTTAGAGAGGTTCCATTCTAGTTCTGTTTTTTCCAGAGTCTGGAAAGACAGACTTAACAGAATTTATAATCTCAGGTTTTGCCTGGGGTGGTGGCTCACGCCTGTATTCCCAGTACTTTGGGAGGCTGAGGCAGGTGGATCACCTGAGGTCAGGAGTTCGAGACCAGCTTGGCTAACATGGTGAAACCCTGTTTTTACTAAAAATACAAAAAATTCGCCAGGCGTGGTGGCGCGTGCCTGTAATCCCAGCTACTTGGGAGGCTGAGGCAGGAGAATCGCTTGAACCTGGGAGGTGGAGGTTGCAGTGAGCTGAGATTACGCTATTGCACTCTACCCTGGGCAATAGGAGTGAAACTCCATCTCAAAAAAAAAAAAAGAACTCAGGGTTTTAGGGACTTTTAAAGTCATTTAGACCAATTATCCATTAGATTCATGGCCCATCTCCCTCCTCACTCCCATTTTCCCGGAGTCTTATAGCTAGATAGTAGGGGAGCTGGAGTTAGAATCCAGGTATCACTACTCCTACTTAATTCTACTCTGACTTCTCTAATCACAGAAAACATTGCCCTTGCCCTCTGAGCACTCGCTCTTTTACTGGGTAAGTGAGATACACCTATACCAATTAAAGTCTAAGATATTTATCCTTTCTATAAGACAAACCAAAAGCAAGATGTCATGATGAGAGGAAACATTCCGAGTAGAGAGGAAGAGTAAATATTCCAACCCTGTATTTCACCTGTCCTTTGGCATTATACCACTCTGTCACCTTTGCCAGTAACCTTGAGTACCCTATGAGTCCACTGCTTTGCCTTTAAATCTGCTGGTCAGATGCCCCTTGGCATGACTGAGATATGAAGAAAATAAAAAGGGAAAGAAGTAAACACAACATGCAAAGACCAAAGTAGTCTGCCTTACGTAGTTTTCTCATGTCATCGTATCCAGCCAACTCCTAGGGAATATTGGTAATTACACATTTGTATTGCTGGGCTGGTCAGATCTACCTTTGAGGGTATGTTTCTTTGGTGGGCTCCTCACTTACTAAATCACAAACACTTTCCAGGGATGGTGAAATCTTACAACTCATTAAGAGAACTGGTCATCTGGATACATACCTTGATGACACAGGTGAGGGTCAAGAGAACCACTTATATTAAGGGTTCCTCTTGTTTTTTTTTTTTTTTTTTCATTATCCTAAGTAAACACAGGAAGAGATTCTTGTTAATATAGTTGTGGTTTCTGGTCTGTGGGCTATGGCTATTCTCCAGATGAATGACCTCCCCTATCAGGTAGGTGAGTCCCTGGCTCCTCCTCTTAGCGAGTAGCTTGGTCCCTTTCTGGGATAACAGTATAGTCATACAGTCCTGTGGATGACTGATGACATCAAGAGTGTGAAAATTATATACCTTCAAATGGGCTTTTATCCTAATCTAATAAAACACTGCTAAATAAATGGCGTAGGCAATGTCTTTGAGAAGTCTCAACAGTCTTGAATGAATTAGCTTGAAAGGCTTCTTTTGGATAGAATTGCGGAAGTGAGTACAGAACTGTTGGATGAGCCATCACTAAGTTATGTTAGGAGCATACTTGTGTTTAGCAGGTGTGTGATCCGTGGTAGACAAGGAGCCTCTGGACACTGATGGTATTTTATCTCAGACTTAGGCTTTTCAAAGAGGCAGGAATCAGATTGTGAATACTTAGCCACATTTCCCAGAAGTTGAAACGGAAAGAGAAGCAGACTCATTGCCTGTTGAAGCTTGTCTGTGTGGGCTGAGCTCATTCAGTTGGATGCTTTTGGCCAGTTATTTTAAACTAAATTTAGGTTTTGATTGGGAAGTTCTGAAAAATTATCAAATTTCTGCCTAGTTTCAGCTCCAGCACATGTTTACCAGCAGTGTACTTTACTTTTCATAGCTTCCTCCAGACGAATTGAGTGTGAAAATGCAGGTTAGTTACCCACATTTCTTGAGATGGAATTTTTTGGAGAAGAAATTTTTTATTCCATCCATCCATCCATCCATCCATCCATCCATCCATCCATCCATCCATTAAACTTGCAAAATTATCAGAAATAGAAATGGATGATATACGGTCCAAAATTTAAAAGGTACAAAGGAGCATTCAGTGAAATGAAGTCTTCCTGCCACCCCAATACCTGAGTCACACAGTTTCTTACTGTTTTTTTTTTGAGACAGAGTCTCTCTCTGTCGCCCAGGCTGGAGCGCAGTGGCATGATCTCGGCTCACTGTAAGCTCTGCCTCCCAGGTTCACGACATTCTCCTGCCTCAGCCTCCTGAGTAGCTGGGACTACAGGCGCCCACTGCCACACCCGGCTAATTTTTTGTATTTTTGCTAGAGGGGTTTCACCTTGTTAGCCAGGATGGTCTCGATGTCCTGGCCTTGTGATCTGCCCGCCTTGGCCTCCCAAAGTGCTGGGATTACAGATGTGAGCCACCGTGCCTGGCCAGTTTCTTACTCTTAGAAACATTTATTAAGGGCATCTACGGATTAGTCCAAGTGCTAGATGCCATTTATTTTCTGACAGTGCTTTGACATACTTGAAATTTCCAAGCATAATTTTACTTAAAGGTAAACAAAGAAAATAGCTGGCCAGATGCAGTGGTTCATGCCTGTAATCCCAGCACTTTGGGAGGCTGAGGCAGGAGGATCACTTGAGCCCCAGAGTTGGAGACCAGCCTGGGCAACATAGTGAGACCTTATCTCTACAAATAATAATAATAAAAATAACCAGGGGTGTGGTGGTGCATGCCTGTGGTCCCAGCTACTCAGGAGGCTGAGGTGGGAGCATCACTTGAGCCCAGGAGATCAAGGTTTCAGTGAGCTATGATTGTGCCACTGAACTCAGCCTGGGCAACAGAGCCAGAGTGCTTCTCAAAAAAAAAAGGACAAAAGAAAAAGACCTAACCTAACTTATACTGCTCTTTAGGATGGCACAGTGTGATAATCTAATGTAAACCCTGTGGGGGCAGGAATTTTAGTCTGTTATTTATTGCTGTATTCCTTATATTTAGTGCAATGTCTGCAGATATTCATTGAGTACATGAATATAAAGATTAAAAAGTAAGAGCTGAGTTTGTTTTTATATCCTTAACACATCTTTGACTTTTACTATTGGAATTTCCTCTCTTTAGTTAAGATGTTAAAGAAAAGTAATTTTCTACCTTTTTCTCACAAATCTCTGAGTAAGGAGATTTCACAGCCTTTCTGGGCTAGTAATTGATTTTTGGCATGTATCAAACTTTTATTAGGAAGAGCAGTGCATCTAAAGTAAGTCCTGCAATTTAAATTCAAATCCCTTAGTTTTTTTTTTTTTTTTTTTGCGATAGGGTCTCACTTTGTCACCTAAGGCTGGAGTGCAGTGAAGTGATCATGGCTCACTGCAGCCTCCACCTCCTGGGTGGAGGCGCATGCCACTACAGGTGCATGCCACCACACCCAGCTAATTTTTAAAAATTTTATTTGTAGTAGAGATGGGGGTCTTGTTATGTTGCTAGGCTGGTCTTGAACTCCTGGGCTCAAATGATCCTCCCTCTTTGGCTTCCCAAAGTGTTGGGATTACAGGTGTGAGCCATCGTGCCTGGCCAATATCAGTTTTGATGTGTGTGTACTTTACTGTAACATTGCTGTTATTTTTTGAATCTTTTTTATAATTTTCTTTCTAGTTTTTCACTTTACACATTTTCTGTGATAATCATTGTTGTGCACAAGTCTTTGATGTATTTCTGATTTTTTTGCTCTGGATATATTGTTGAAAGGGAAATTACTGTGCCAAAGAGAACACATTGCCTGTACAGCACCTAATAATGTATATTGCCACATTGCTTTCCAGAAAGACTGCACTAGAGTTAACCTCCTGAGCAGTGTATGAGCAGGCTTGGCTTACTGCAAGCCACACTGGCTCTCTTTATTTTATCTGTCTCCCCAT
Source organism: Rhinopithecus bieti (assembly GCF_001698545.2). Classification (NCBI taxonomy): domain Eukaryota; kingdom Metazoa; phylum Chordata; class Mammalia; order Primates; family Cercopithecidae; genus Rhinopithecus; species Rhinopithecus bieti. The sequence goes on from NW_016807677.1 coordinate 1,791,884, forward strand.
CTACCTTTGTTGGCTTGGGGGTGTAGGGCTTTTAAGTCTCTACTATACCTCTAAACCTAGTCTCATAGATATAGTACAAGTCAGGAGAAGGTTACATCGGCTGTGTAATCTGTCTTTCCCTGTACCAAACCTGGAAGAGGAAGGAAAAGAATAAGTGTAAGTCTAACCTTTTTTTTTTTTTGAGACAGAGTCTCACTCTGTCGCCCAGGCTGGAGTGCAGTGGTGCGATCTTGGCTCACTGCAACCTCCACCTCCTGGGTTCAAGCGATTCTCTTGCCTCAGCCTCCCTAGTAGCTGGGATTACAGCGCCCCCAGCCACGCTCGGCTAATTTTTGTATTTTTAGTAGAGATGGGGTTTCACCATGTTGGCCAGGCTGGTCTCAAACTCCTGACCTCAAGTCCTTCACCCCCTCTCAGCCTCTCAGAGTGTTGGGATTACAGGTGTGAGCCACCATTCCCGGCCAAGTCTAACCTTTTTTTTTTTTTTTTTTTTTTTTTTTGAGAAGGAGTCTTGCTCTGCCACCCAGGCTGGAGTGCAGTGGCCGGATCTCAGCTCACTGCAAGCTCCGCCTCCCGGGTTTTGTACGCCATTCTCCTGCCTCAGCCTCCCGAGTAGCTGGACTACAGGCACCCGCCTCGTCGCCCGGCTAGTTTTTTTTGTATTTTTAAGTAGAGACAGGGTTTCACCGTGTTAGCCAGGATGGTCTGGATCTCCTGACCTCGTGATCCGCCCGTCTCGGCCTCC
>NW_016807677.1:1792881-1798582 GCF_001698545.2 Rhinopithecus bieti
CCGCCACGTCGCCCGGCTAGTTTTTTTTGTATTTTAAGTAGAGACAGGGTTTCACTATATTAGCCAGGATGGTCTCGATCTCCTGACCTCGTGATCCGCCCGTCTCGGCCTCCCAAAGTGCTGGGATTACAGGCTTGAGCCACCGCGCCCGGCCCAAGTCTAACCTTTTACTTGCTTTTTATAAATCATCATTCTCTCCTGATCTTTGATAAAGGGACAAAAACCCAAACGAGAAATTGCTGAAGGGAAGAAGAAAGGTTAATGGGAAACAGACTCTTGATCACCCAAACCATTGATTTTTTTATTTGTTTGTTTGTTTTTGAGATGGAGTCTCACTCTGTGGTCTAGGCTGGAGTACAATGGCGTGATCTTGACTCACTGCAACCTCCGCCTCTTGGGTTCAAGTGATTCTCCTGCCTTAGCCTCCTCAGTAGCTGGAATTACAGGCACATGCCACCAGACCTGGCTAATTTTTGTATTTTCAGTAGAGACGAGGTTTCACCATGTTAGTCTGGCTGCTCTCGAACTCCTGACCTTGTGATCCGCCCACCTTGACATCCCAAAGTGCTGGGATTACGGGAGTGAGTCATCGCACCTGGCCTCGCCATTGATTTTTTTTTTTTTTTTTTTTTTTTTTGAGACGGAGTCTCACTCTGTCACCCAGGCTGGAGTGCAGTGGCGCAGTCTCTGCTCACTGCAGCCTCCGCCTTCTGGGTTCAAGAGATTCTCCTGCCTCAGCCTCCCAAGTAGCTGGGACTACAGGGGTGTGCCACCACACTCGGCTAATTTTTTTTGTATTTTTAGTAGAGACGGGGTTTTACCATGTTGGCTAGGCTGGTGTCAAACTCCTACCTCATGATCCTCTCGCCTGGGCCTCCCAAAGTGCTGTGATTACAGGCCTGAGCTACCGCACCCAGCCTACCATTGATTTTTGAATAACTATTTTTTGGTAAACCAGCGTGAGAATTTCAGAGATTTATAAAAGTTGTAAATTGCTCCTCCCTCGTTTTAATGGTGAAAAGATAGTGAAAGAGATTGTGAGGGAGAAAGTTATATGAATAAATATGTAATGCAGCAGTCCTATCATGTTTGAATTTTCTGTGTGCACTGTACTTTATGGGCTCGAGATTTTCAAGGGTAATTGGACCGTATGGGATATTGTGCTTAGTATGTTGTGGGGTTATGGCTGTGGAATCATCTGTGTTTTGGACATTTGATGTTATGTGCTTTTCTATTATCTCCTATAGAAGCCCTCCTATACAGTAAGTTTTGGTTATGATGTGCTTAGTTAATTGAGGGGAAAAACTGATAAAGCAGGGAAATCAGAAATATACATTCATGCATTAATCCTTTTTTGTTTTTTCTTTTTTATGGAGACAGAGTCTTGCTCTGTCTCCCAGGCTGAGGTGCGGTGGCATGATCTCGGCTCACTGCACACTCTGCCTCCTGGGTTTTTGAGAATCAAGCAATTCTCCTGCCTCAGCCTCCTGAGTAGCTGGGACTATAGGTACACGCCACTATACCTGGCCAATTTTTGTGTTTTTTTAGAGATGGGGTTTCGCCATGTTGGCCAGGATGGTCTCGAACTCCTGAGCTCAGGCAATCCGCCTGCCTCGGCCTCCTAAAGTGCTAGGATTACAGGCATGAGCCACTGCACCTGGCTAATGCATTAATCTTTTAAAAAGTATGTATTATGGAAAATTTCAAACATAAGTGAAAATAGAGGGAATAATATAATGAACCCTCATCTGCCTATCGCCTAAACAGTTGTCATCTTGTGGCCAATCTTTCTTTTATACCCTTTCCCACTTCCTCCCTTTTTTCCTGGATTTTGAAGCATATCCCAGAATCCTTTCATTTCATCGGTAGATATTTTGGCATGCATCTCTAAACAGATGAGGATTCTTCAAACAAACAAACAGGGCTGGGTATGGTGGTTCATGCCTGTAATCCTAGCACTTTGGGAGGTCTAGGTTGGTGGATTGCTTGAGGCCAGTTCAAAACCAGCCGGAGCAACACAGTAGTAGTGAGGCCCCATCTCTACCAAAAAATAAAAATGAATGAGTGGTGCATGGTGGTGAGTGACCGTAGTTCTGGCTACTCGGGAGGTTGAGGTGGGAGGACTGCTTGAGCCCCGGAATTCCAGATTACAGTGCAGTAAACTATGCTTGTGCCACTGCATTCCAGCCTGTGTGACAGAGACCCTGTCTCTAAAAAGGAAAGAAAGAAAGAAGGAGAGAGAAAAGAAAGAAAGAAAAGAAAGAAAGAAAGAAAGATTGATTAACACATAGGTTAATATCAAAATATTTTAACCTATGTTAACAAACATTAATATTTTTTGTCAATATCAAATATTAATGTTTGTTAACATAGGTTAATATTTTGTTAACCGGTTGATACAGGGCCAAGGCTTTTCTTTGTATGCCCTAATTGGAGTTCCTTAATTTTGTTTCCATTAAATACACTCATAATTCATTATCTATAATTTCCAGTTTTATTTACTTTTAAAGCAGAACATGAATTTAATGGCATTTGTGAAGCAGTATTAGTACAGAATCGCTTTTGATTTTTTTGACTTCCTCTCAGTCTTTTATTCTCATCTCATTCACATCTAATTTACTATGTCTTTTTAAGCGTTTGACGTAGTTTTCATAGAAACGTCTCTCAATTTTTCATCAGTTTACATTCTAATTAAATTACCTAACTGTAATAATGAGCAACTGGTATGAATAGGTTTGGGGGAAAAAACAATTAATTATTGCTAAGAATATAACTTGATAATGGGAGCCTGGGCTGGGCGTGGTGGCTCACGCCTGTAATCGTAGCACTTTGGGAGGCCAAGGCGGGCGGATCACCTGAGGTCAGGAGTTCCAGACTAGCCTGGCCAAGATGATGAAACCCTGTCTCTACTAAAAATACAAAAATTAGCTGGGTGTGTTGGTGCATGCCTGTAATCCCAGCTACTCGAGAGGCCTGAGGCAGGAGAATTGTTTGAACCTGGGAGGCAGAGGTTGCAGTGAACCGAGATCCTTTCACTGTACTGCAGCCTGGGCTACAGAGCAAGACTCTGTCTCAAACAAACCACAAAAAACCAAAAAACTTAATAATGGGAGCAATGGGAGCAGCAGAAGCTTCTAAGAGTAAGAGACAGCTGCTATTAGTTGGAGCCAGTTTGCATGTTGGGGGCATTGGTTGCTTTACTGAGACAAGGAGAAGCATTGATTATTTTGGCAGGTTGGTTGAGTGAAGGTGGGCTAAGAGAGCTTCTGCATTAATTTAAAATAATGAAGTCAAAGCTGTTAGAAATTTGAGGACAAGTTATTTTATAGAATCTTTTATTATTTATAGTGTGTACTTCGAGGTGGTATTTTTGTCCACTTATGTTAGAGTTTGTATGAACTAAGCTGAATTTGTTAATGAGTCAGTGGTATTAAAAACTTGGTGAAGAAACTGGCCAAAGTCTTGTTTAAGAGGTTTTTATCTGTTCACTGCTAGTGTATTGTTCTATGGAACAAGTTGACATTTTCATGTAGTAAGTTGTTTTCTGTTTCTGGCAGAAGCAATCTTGGTTCATATGCCACAAGAAACACAATTGTTTTTATTGTGGGAGACAGGAGCAGAGCTGTGTGTTTCTTATTAGGGTGAGTTGGGCACCTGCAGGATTTCTTCTCTCTTTCTGCTTCCTGCCTCCTGTTGTCTTTTCCTTCTGTTAGAATGTTCTAATATTGCATAAGCAGCGTTCCAACAGTAGTTGAATTTTTTTGGTGCTTCATTTTTTTAAACCCTCAAAATAATGTTTTTAGTGATTGTATGTTCTTGGCTTACTTTCCGTTTCTACATCAACAGGGATATTGTTATTCTAGTCAAATGGGGTAGTTGTATTCTGGCAATGATCTTTGTGTCCAAGTCAGCTGCAGAGACACTTTCATATATTATACCTCAGTATCTTACATGTGTACGGTAATTCTGGGAGGTAATTAAATGTTGGGATGGTACTTTAGGATCTCTTTAAAGGATTTCACAATTCTCAGAAATAAAATAACTTGTTTGAATTGAAGCATGTTACTCATGGCCTTTAACTATGGCAAAGGGTAGCCAGTGATTTTAGCCTCCTGCCTCTTCTGATCTCATTTTCCTCCTTCCCTTTGAGCCAGCAGCTGCATCCACTGCCCCGCTCTAATTGAGCTCTTCGTAAAAGGGGTATTGTTACACCGAGTCACAACCTCATATAGCAGTGAGGTTACATCAATGGTTGTTAGATTTTTAGGCCACGAATCCATTTTGGAGTCACATTCCATTTTGAAAACCAAAATTTAGTTGCATTACCTAAATTTCTCTTCCTTTTCTTATCTTGATACCAGGATAAGAATAGGTTTTCTGCTTTTCTAGCTCTTTGGGGAACCTTTTTGGCCCATCAGAGTTGCCTGCGACAATCTGTAGTTAATGAACTGAGACTGGTGTGGGAATCAGGGAATGTTTCCGGTTTCAGTTTTTACTAGCCAGCAGTTTGACTTTGGGCAAATTACTTAACCTCAGGGGGCTTCCAGTTTATCTTTAATTTATAATTTTTTCAACTGCTTTATTGAGGTACATTTCACAGACCATACAGTTCACCCAATTTTTTTTAAGTGTATTCATGGAGCTGTGCAACCATCACTACAATACATTTTAGAACATTTTCATTATCCTTAAAAGAAATACTGTACCCATTAGCAGACACTGCTTATTTCTTCAACCTCTCTTCTCAGCCCTAAGCATCCACAAATTAATCTTTATAGATTTATGTCGTCTGGACACTTTATATAAATAGAATTATGCAATAGGTGGCCTGTTGTATTTTATTTCTTTCACTTGGCGTAATGCCTTCAAGGTTCATGCATGTTCTTGCGTATGTTGGAATCTCACTTTTTTTTTTTTATGGCTGAATAGTGTTCTGTTGTTTGGATATGCCACATTTTAAAAATCAGTTCGTGAATTGGTTCATGCATGTTCTTGCATATGTTGGAATCTCACTTTTTTTTTTAATGGCTGAATAATGTTCTGTTGTTTGGATATACCACATTTTAAAAATCAATTCATGAATTGGTGGACATTGTTTCTACTTATTGGCTATTATGAATGATATAGTCTTGAACGTTTGTGTACAAATTTTTGTGTGATCATGTTTTCATTTTTTCTTGGGTATATACCTAGGAGTGGAATTGCTTGGTCATGTGGTGACTCCTTGTTTAACTTTCTGGGCAACTGCCAAACTGTTTTCCAAAGTAGCTGCTCCATTTTATATTCTTACCTGCAATGTATGAGGGTTTCTGTTTTGTCTACATCCAAAACTTATTTTCTTTTTTTTTAAATTTTAGCCATCCTAGTGGATGTGAAGAAGTATTTCATTGTGGTTTTGATTTATATTTCCCTAATGAACAATGGTAGTGAGCATCATTTCATGTGCCAGTTGATCATTTGTATATTTCTTTTGGAGGAATGTCTGTTCACATCCTTTGCCTGTTTTTGAAGTGGATTATCTTTTTATTGTTGAGTTGTAAGAGTTCTTTATGTTTGGGATAGAAATCCCTTATCAGATACATGATTTACAAATATTTTCTGCCATTCTGTGGGTTGTCTTTTCAGTTTCTTGGTAGTGTTTTTTGCAGCACAAATGTCTTTAATTTTGATTCTCTAGTTTCTTTTTTTTTTTTTTTTTTTT
>NW_016807677.1:1800927-1803735 GCF_001698545.2 Rhinopithecus bieti
GGAGTGCAGTGGCCGGATCTCAGCTCACTGCAAGCTCCGCCTCCCGGGTTCACGCCATTCTCCTGCCTCAGCCTCCTGAGTAGCTGGGACTATAGGCGCCTGCCACCTCGCCCGGCTAGTTTTGTTTTTTGTATTTTTTTTTTTTTTTTTTTTTTTTTTTAGTAAAAACGGGGTTTTTCCGTGTTAGCCAGGATGGTCTTGATCTCCTGACCTCGTGATCCGCCCGTCTCGGCCTCCCAAAGTGCTGGGATTACAGGCTTGAGCCACCGCGCCCGGCCAACATTTTTTTTAAATTAAAAAAGAGAACATACTACAATCTAGTTTGCTACTTGTTTTGTCATTTAATAGTATGTCTCCAACATTATTCCGTGTCAATCATTTTAATGGCAGCAGAGTATTCTATTTTATGGATATAATATAGTTTACATAGTAGCCTACTGATAGATTTTAGGGTTGTTTCTAGATTTTATTTTGTTTTTTTGAGACAGAGTTTCTCTCTGTCACCCATGCTGGAGTGAAATGGCATGATCTTGGCTCACTGCAACTTCTGCCTCCCAGATTCAAGTGATTCTCCCACTTCAGCCTCCCAAGTAGCTGGGATTACAGGTGCGTGCCATCACACCCAGCTAATTTTTGTATTTTTATTAGAGACGGGATTTCACCATGTTGGCCTGGCTGGTCACAAACTCCTGATCTCCAGTGATCCGCCTGCCTGAGCCTCCCAAAGTGCTGAGATTACAGGTGTGAGCCATCATGCCCAGCCCAGATTTTATTGTTTTAATTACAAATTTTAATTACAAATTTTACATATTTACAGTTGTTTCTGCACATTTATATTGCACGCTTGTGCTAGTGTATTTTTTTCTATTCCATTTATTTGCTATTGCAGTATTTACTATTCAAAAGACATAGACTTATTTTAAAAAATACAAGAGTTTTATTTAGTGTGACCTAGAGTCAACGTCCCAAAAATTATATATTCTTTTCTATCATGATATATACAATGTTTTGATCTTCTTTTAAAGTCAGAGTCTTCATTTTCTTGGTAATCGTATAGAATAATTTACTAGAAGTGGAATGCCTGCATCAAAGGATGAGTGCTTAAAATCGTGTAGATGTTTCCACATCACCCTCCAGGTAAGGCCATGCCAGTTCACTCAGCTTGAGAGTGTATCACAGTGATTTTTCTGTTATTTTTAACCCTGGCAAATAGCCTTTTAGGGAATTAATCTGTCAGGTGAAAAAATGTCATTTTAATTTGTAGTTACTTATTAGTGCATTTGAGCATCATTTAATTTGTCTGTTGGTTGTCTTTCTGCTTTGTCTGCTTTTCTATTGGGCTTTTGGCTTTTTCTTGTTCATCAGTTGTCATAGCTTTATTATTAGTATTAATGTCTTAAAAAAATTCAGGTGGAGTCTCACTCTGTTGCCCAGGCTGGAGTACAGTAGTGCAAACTTGGCTCACTGCTACCTCTGCCTCCCAATCTCAAGTGGTTCTCGTGTCTCAACCTCCCAAAGTGCTGGGATTACAGGCATGAGCTGCTGTGCCTGGCCTGTAATAGCTTTTTAGTATTAGGAAAATTAGTTACCTTATAAAATATGTTACTGATATTTTTCTTTGTCTTTTGACTTTGTGTGTGTGTCTAATATAAAATGAAAATGCTTTTATTTTATAGTCGGATTTTCTGTTTTTTTTTTTGTTTGTTTGTTTTGTTTCTCTTTATGGCTTGGTTTTAAAATTCTAATTATATAAAATATTTACCCATGTTTTTTTCAACTACTTTTATGGTTTTGTTTTTAAATGTAAATCTGCTTCATTGAAATGCATTTTGATATAAACCAAATGAGATAGGGATGAGTTGTAGAATTTATTGGAGCTGTAAAGTTACATTTATTTTTGTGATTATTAATGGCTTCCTCCTACTTGACTGTAAGTCCCATGAGGGCAATGGATTGTGTTGTTTTTTTTCCCCTTGCTCTCATTTTCAGTGTCTAGCACAGTGCTTGCCTTGTAATAGGCCCTCCATTTATTGAATAAATGAGTCTAGGTTTTTCTCCAGGTCTCTGGCTTCTCCTGACACAATTAATTGCATAATTGCTCTTTTCCTTCTTGATTTAAAAAGCAACTATATCGTTTACAAAACCCCCATAGATACTTAGGTACATTTCTGAACTCTAATCCATTGAGTGTGCTGTCTTTTCTCGCTTTGATACTGTACAGCTTTATACAACTTAAAGTATATTTGGGAGGCCAGCTTTAACCACTCTTAAATATATTATACACAGTTTGGGAAGCTCTTTATTAACTTTTTGCTATACCTTTGGAAACATTTATTTAACTTAACAATTACAATCCATTCTGAAAGTCAGCCTGCAAAGCAGAAATGATTTTTGGGGTGTTATTTGGTGTAAAGAGTTTTTTTTTTTTTTTTTTTTCGGGATATAACATACTTAATTCTGGCATGACCTCTTCAGTGTCTTTTAAAAAACTCTTATTTTATAACTTTGGGCATTTCTAGAAAAGCAATTTTTCTCACAGTTTTCTAATGCAGAATACACAGGGGTAGGAGGCAGAAAAGGTATCGAGATAATTGTGTTGGCACCCCACTGATGTCAAAGCAGATTGTGAAAAAGACATTACTTAGTGTTTTGCAGATTTCAGCTTAAATTAAAAATGTGACAATTTTAATTTAATTTAATTCAAAATATGACGATTCTCAGGCTGGGCGTGGTAGCTCACGCCTATAATCCCAGCACTTTGGGAGGCCAAGGTGGATGGATTGCCTGAGGTCAGGAGTTTGAGACCAG
>NW_016807677.1:1804112-1810473 GCF_001698545.2 Rhinopithecus bieti
ATTGTGAAAAGACATTACTTAGTGTTTTGCAGATTTCAGCTTAAATTAAAATGTGACAATTTTAATTTAATTTAATTCAAAATATGACGATTCTCAGGCTGGGCGTGGTAGCTCACGCCTATAATCCCAGCACTTTGGGAGGCCAAGGTGGATGGATTGCCTGAGGTCAGGAGTTTGAGACCAGTCTGGCCAACATGGTGAAACCCCATCTCTACTAAAAATACAAAAAAATTAGCTGGGCCTGTAATCCCAGCTACTCTGGAGGCTGAGGCAGGAGACTTGCTTAACCAGGGAAGTGGAGGTTGCAGTGAGGCAAGATCATGCCACTGCACTACAGCCTGCGTGACAGAGCAAGACTCCGTCTCAAAAAAAAAAAGAAAAAGAAAAAAAAAGTGTTTTGCAGATTTCAGTTTAGCCACCTTGATCTTCCCACCTTGCGCATGACACGTTACCTTCCTGTGGCATGCGGTATTTGTCTGATTCATTCGATGGATGTGACTTGCATTAAGTTCAGATAACATTGCTGAATAATTTTTTTCTTTTGTGTAACCTCCTTTCTCTGTAGAACATCAGAAATTCTTAAACTCTGAAATGGAGCATTCTCTTGGGATTTTCTGTAATGTCTTTCTCATGTAGGAACCAACTTCAGGGGCTTGTGAGTGTCAGAGAAGTTTAAGGCCTAAGGAACTGAGCTAATGGAACAGGGCATGCCTAATATGATAAAATCCTTGCTTTCTTGCAGTTGGAATGTTTTTTCTAGAATACTTCCTTGAAATTGTTTATTCTAAATAACTGCTAATTTACAAATGTATTTTCACATGATTACCCATTCTGTTTTCGAAAAGCATTAACAAGGGTTTTGTGACTTTCAGACTCTCCTGAAAAAGCCTAACCATGAATTTTGAATTATTAAAGTAGAAAAATACACACATAGGTTTGTTTGGGACCCTTAGTCTCCACCCTGGAATTAAGTGTCACTGAAAATAACTCTGGAATAAAAGGTTTTTATGTAGCAGGAATAGTTGACTTACAGGGGTTCTTCCCTTTGCACGTTTTCTCGGGGTAGAAAATGAGCTTGTTTTTCTTTTAGTTGTATTAAAAATTTTTTTTCTCAATGCTAGTCTTCACTGAGAGATTTTTAGACAGTTAACTCTCCCAGCACAGCAATAAGCAGCTTGTTAGTAGATATTATCTCTTGTTGATTTGTTACCCTTGAGATTTACTGTGCTTGCAAAACACCTGTCTGTATTTGAGCTTTGCTAGGTAGTTGGCTTTTGTGTTTGAAGATTTTTTCCAAAGAAAGCAAATAGCTATTGGGAAAAGAAAGAGTCAGCAAATTTCTGTATGCTTTCATGGAAGAGATTTCCCAATTAAAAAGCTTTTGTAGGCTTAACCTTTTGCCCTAAAGTAACCCAACATTTCATTATGTATTCCATTGAAGTTTTGGAGCTCTGTGCCAGAAAGTGAGGACCAAGGTTGAATGTGAAAGGAATATTCAGAGGATGAAGCGCATAGTCAACAAAGTGCTGCTTCATAGGCTAGGTCCAAAAATAACCTTCCTGCCATAGGGAGCGAGAATGGAGGTAGCATTAGCTGCTGTTTTGAGCAGTGTTTCATGTCCTGTCATGTCATTCCAGAATGGTTTTTTGGTTTTGTTTAGAGACAGGGTCTTGCTCTGTTGACCAGACTAGAGTGCAGTGTGGTGTGATTGTATCTCACAGTCACCTCAAACTCCTGGGCTCAAGTGATCCTTCCATCTCAGTCTCCTGAATAGCTAGGACTCCAGACACACACCATTGCACTTGGCTGGTGGTTTTATTTTTAGTGTAGACAGTGTCTTGGTTTGTTGCCTAGGCTGGTCTCAAACTCCTGGCCTGAAGCAGTTATCCTACCTTGGCCTTCCAAAGCACTGGGATTATAGGCATGAGCAGCCACACCTGGCCTCATTCCAGAATAATTAAAATTATGTTTAAGGCTAGGGGGATGGTCTGCATTGTGCTTATTTAATCATTAGAATTCAAATTAATGATTCGCTTGGATCCTGTGGTGAATCTTGAGTGATTAAGAGGCAGAACTCAGTCTTTGGTTCAGAAAAGTTAGCATTGGAATGGATCCTCAACAGACCCTGAAGGTAGGAAATGTTCTGATTTAGAGAGCTCTTCCAAGGCTTGTAATAGAACCCTGCAACAGTAAGTTTTAAGAGGATCAATAACTGGCCTGGCGCAGTGGCTCACACCTGTAATTCCAGCACTTTGGGAGGCCAAGGTGGGCGGATCATGAGGTCTGGAGATCGAGGCCATCCTGGCTAACACGGTCAAACCCCGTCTCTACTAAAAAAAAAAAAAAAAAAAAAAAAATTAGCTGGGCGTGGTGGCGGGCACCTGTAGTCCCAGCTACTCGGGAGGCTGAGGCAGGAGAATGGTGTGAACCCGGAAGCCGGAGCTTGCAGTGAGCCGAGATCGTGCCACTGCACTACAGCCTGGGAGACAGAGCGAGATTCCTCAAAAAAAAAAAAAAGTATCAATAACATAGAACGCGGGCATACATAGTACGTAGACACATATAGGAAGTCAAGAAGTTTGCCTAGAAGGAATAAATTAACTTTGGTTACTTGGTGAGCTCGTGGAAGGGAATGTAGTTTGTTTTAGGTGGTGGTAATTGTGAGTTTGAGGCTGGCCCAGGAAATGAGTTGTCAGATATGCTGTCATCCTCATTAATGGTTCAGCTTATTTCTCAGGTTTATAGTTGTATGAAGAGATGCTATGCCTACCCCATTTAGGGAACTATTAGGTTCAAAATTGTAAAAGCTAAAGAAGAGTGAAATACAGTGAAAAGTATCCTGTTCACACATACTCCATGATCATCCAGATTTCCCTTTCTGGGGCAGTGGATATTATCTGTGTCTTACGTGTCCTGAGATAGTTTATGTGTATAGAAGTAAATGTGAATATCTACTACTTACTTCCTCTTTTAACACAAATTATAGTAAGTAATATGCAATAGTCTGTATCTTACTTTTTTCACTCTCGTATCTAATGTAAAAAAGCTACATGGTATTCCAATGAAAAGATGTATTATACATATTTTTTAGACATTTCGTTTGAGTTGTTTCTTTTTCTTTTTTTTTGAGACGGAGTCTCGCTCTGTCGCCCAGCCTGGAGTGCGATGGCACGATCTTGGCTCACTGCAACCTCCATCTCCCTGGTTCAAGCAATTTCCCTGCCTCAGCCCCCTGAGTAGCTGGGATTACAGGATCATGCTACCATGCCTGGCTAATTTTTTTCTGTATTTTTAGTAGAGACACTACTTAATATTATCGGGCAAACCTGGAAAATGTGCTAACACTTCTCCAGAGGAATACCCATATTGTCAGATATGCTGTCATCCTCATTAATGGTTCAGCTTATTTCTCAGGTTTATAGTTGTATGAAGAGATGCTATGCCTACCCCATTTAGGGAACTATTAGGTTCAAAATTGTAAAAGCTAAAGAAGAGTGAAATACAGTGAAAAGTATCCTGTTCACACATACTCCATGATCATCCAGATTTCCCTTTCTGGGGCAGTGGGTTTCACGAATATTAGGGTTTCACGATGTTGGCCAGACTGGTCTCAAACTCCTGACCTCAGGCAATCCGCCTGCCTTGGCCTCCCAAAGTGCTGGGATTACAGGCGTGAGCCACCACGCCTGGACTTGAGTTGTTTCTAAGCTTTTGCTAATAAAACAATGCTAGAGGATTTAAAAAAATATGTTAGGGTTTTATACTGACAAGTGAATATTGTCATAATAGAAACTTGCTATACTTATAATAATAATATATCTATAGAACATGTTAATAAATGTCTATTTGAGCCTTCCGGTAAGGTAAGTACAACATTTTATGCCTTCATAACCAGTAAAGTGGCAGAAGTAGAGGTAGAGCCAAGGTCTTCTGATTCCTATTTAAGTATCTGTCTACTTTACTCCGAATACATATACTGTTGTGGGGCTCTAGGGAAGTGGGGGTGGGAGAATAAGAAGAAGTAGACCTAGGTGGGGCAAGCTTGAGATAGGGATGTATCTGTCATTCTAGAAATGGGGATCCTGTTTGCCAGGAGTAAGAGCAGCTGGACATCAGCCTGTTACAGGGACATGAAGGCACTTAGGCCCTGGCAGAGCACCATGGTTTGATTGCCATCTTGGTACAGTAGTATGGTAAGCCAAAGCGTGGTAGTTCTGGAGAAACTGGGGACTGTCAGAGCTCCCTAGAATAGACTGGGAGTGAAACAGCATTCACTATTTGCTAAGGAGGCTGGGCTACTTGGAAGGATAAGGTAGGAGCCCAGGAGTTCAAGGCTGCAGTGAACTATGATTGTGCCACTACATTCCAGCCTTGGCAACAGAGCAAGACCCTGTCTCTTAAAAATATTGGTCGAGACCGTAAAACAAGAACATAGGCCATAGTGAAAACATACAATTTTCTTAGAAGCTGTGGTAGCAAACATGTTAATGGTAAGGAGATAGCTGTAATGTTAGTCAATTTTGACTTAAGATTGAGGACTGGGAAAGAGCCTTCTTCCTCCGGAGGAGTAGTTACGTCATCTTACCACTGGGAGTAGAGAGACAAGGACATGTGAAGCTGATTCACGCTTTCTTTATATAGTTAATACTATTTGGAAACCTGTGTGTAGGTCTGGTCAATAGCCTTCCATCTTAATTGCTGTATGTTAAGTGCCTCTTGTGTTCAGTATACTTCATCTAATTCTTGCTAGCCCCTCAACAGCTTTTTGCAAAGTAACTGTTGTTATACCTAATTTCTATTGAGAAAACTGAGCTTCACTTAGGTAGCTTGTCCAAAGTTCTTTACCTTGTAAGTGGTAGAGCTGAGATTTAGAAGTAGGTCTGTATGACTCCAGGGCTTTTGTTCTTTCCGCAATACCAGGTACTAGGCATCAAAATTGGACAGTGGAATTCTAATCACAGCTGTACATAACCAGAAAGTATGAGTATGGATGAGCGTTAGCATGTAACCAGACGATTTGTCTGTTACGGATGATTTGGGCTGAAAGAATAGAAGGAATACTTAGGAAAATGAGCATTGGAGATGTTGAGAGCTCGCAAACTCATGATGAATGTGTATATAATTTAAGTAATGCACTTGCTGTGCATATGTCTAGCCTTAAGATAAAATTTCCAATGCTCCCTTCTCTCATTAGATTTTTTCTTTCTAAAGTCCTTCTATGTAGAGATTATATAGCTGCCACTGAAGACTGTAGCTGGTAGTAGCCAGGACCTGGAACTTTTTGTCAAGAGGGTGTTATCTGGAGGATCCATGTATGCTGAGATCACCATAATCATGAATTCTTCTCCCACTGTAAAGTTTGAGGAGGTAAGAATCTCCTTGACTTAGCAAATTTGGGCTTATAAATGCTAGGTCCAGCTAGACTTTATTGGCCTCAATCCTTTAGCATTATCTTGCGCAATACTGATGCATACTTTTTGGATAATACCTTTGATCTACTTTCAACGACTGTTGTAGGGAATTGTTAGTATGAGAGGTTGACATTTTGGTTAAATAATCACTTGGAAATTGTGACTCAGCATTAGTCACTGGCTTTCTGCTGGGTTACATTCTCTTGTCTCTTGCCTTAATTGTGGTAAGCCTCAGCCATTTGATTACACAACTACCAAAGAGGATGATCTTAGTGATAACCCAATCACATTTTCAGATAGTAAAAATATTAGGGACAAAAGTATTCATATGTATTAGCGAGTGGTATGGGTATTCCTCTGGAGAAGTGTTAGCATATTTTCCAGGTTTGCCCGATAATATTAAAAGATGAATAGCCATCTTAGTAAAAATAACTGTTTACACTTTTAGTTAGTATTTTTTAAAAGTGGAAATGTAACATGCCTTTTGGACACAGTCATTTTAATTTATTTTATTTTTATTTTTGAGATGGAGTTTCGCTCTTGTCCAGGCTGGAGTGCAGTGGCATGATCTTGGCTCACTGCAACCTCTGCCTCTCTGGTTCAAGCGATTCTCCTACCTCAGCCTCACCAGAGCAGGGATTACAGGCACCTGCCACCATGCCTGGCTAATTTTTGTGTTTTTTGTAGAGATGGGGTTTTGTCATGTTGGCCAGGCTGGTCTCAAACTCCTAGCCTCCGGTGATCCGCCCACCTTGGCTTCCCAAAGTGCTGGGATTACAGGTGTGAGCCACCACGCCTGGCTGCGGACAATAGTCATTTTAGTATTTGAGATTAAATACTAAACCTCATTTGGCAAACTTTAAAACCATCAATGATTTGAGTTAATTCTACCTGTTTTATTTTTCACCAGTGTGTGTTTCCTCACACGCTGATTAATTAATAATTAATAA
>NW_016807677.1:1810617-1848803 GCF_001698545.2 Rhinopithecus bieti
TTATAATTAATAATTATATTATTTTTTAATTAAAGATTTTATTTTAATCTTTAATCAATAATTAAAGATTAAATATTGCCACATTTAATCTTTCATTAAAACAAACAAACACAACTTTTGGCTGGGTGTGGTGGCTCACACCTGTAATCCCGGTATTTTGGGAGGCTGAGGTGGGAGGATTCCTTGAGTTCTAGATCATAGGGAGATTCTGTCTCTCCTGAAAAAAACAAAACAAAACAAAACAAAAAAAGCAATTAACCAAGCATGGTGGCACACATCTGCAGTCCCAGCTACTCAAGAGGCAAGATGAGAGGATTGCCTGAGCCTGGGAGGTTGAGGCTGCAGTTAACCATGATCACACCACTGCATTCCAGCCTGGGGGACACAGCAAGACCCTGTCTTACAAAACAAAACAACAACTCTTTTGGAATTTCTATTTTTCCCTCCCTTCTTCTTCCCCTTCTTCCTTCTATTTATCCTTCTGTTTCATCTACAAATATTTGAGTGTCACTGTGTTCTAGGCACTGTGCCAGACATTGGGATTCATTGGTAAGCAAGAGAGAGAGGCATGGTCTCGGTCCTTATGAGCTTGCAGTCTGTCCTAGTGTTACTTATCTAGTCTGCCCTGCCTTCAAGGCTCAGCAGAAGCCTGGTCTTCATGTAGTCCTTTGACTTCTTTGGCCCTTGCAGACCCATCTCTTTGACCTACACTACTTTAAATCTAACTCATACAAGTTAGCATTTACTGGTATAATGTCTCATACTGTGGGCTAATTGTTTAAATATCTTATTTTACCGGCTAGAGTATAGTTCCTTAAGGACAGAGACTGTCATGTTATTTTTTTGTTCTTTGCGATGCTGAGCCCAATGCTTTTGATTCAGTCTGCCCTGCTGAATGTTGAAGTTACTAGTAACTCTTGGGACTTAAAAGTAGTAATGAGGTAATGCCTTGCTTTTTATTTTATACTCTATTTTGTTTTATTTTATGTTTCTTTTTTGAAACGGTATTGAGCTGGCTGCAGTGGCTCACCCCTGTAATCTCAGCACTTTGGGAGGCCGAGGTGGGTGGATCACCTGGCCCACGTGGTGAAACCCTGTCTCTACTAGAAATACAAAAAATTAGCCAGGTGGGGTGGCGGGCGCCTATAATCCCAGCTACTCGGGAGGCTGAGACAGGAGAATCACTTGAACCCGGGGGGTGGAGGTTGCAGTGAACTGAGATGGTACCATTGTGCTCCAGCCATTGTACTGGGCAACAAGAGTGAAACTTCGTCTCAAAAAAAAAAAAAAAAAAAAAAAAAAAAAAAAAAAAAAAGAGGACCGGGCGCAGTGGCTCACACTTGTAATCCCTGCACTTTGGGGGAGGTAGAGGCGGGTGGATCACCACAGGTCAGGAGTTTGAGACCAGCCTGGCCGACATAGCGAAACCCTGTCTCTACTGAAAATACAAAAATTAGCTGGTGTGATGGGGGGCACTTGTCATCCCAAATACTCAGGAGGCTGAGGCAGGAGAATCTGTTGAACCCGGGAGATGGAGGTTGCGGTGAGCCGAGATCACGCCATTGCACTCCAGCCTGGGTGACAAGAGTGAAACTCCATCTCAAAAAAAAAGAAGGTATTGTTCAGTCATCCAGGCTGGAGTAAAGTGGCACAATCATGGCTCACTGCAGCCTTGAATTACTGGGCTCAAGTGATCTTCTTGCCTTAGCTTCCTGAGTAGCTGGGATTATAGGCAGGAGCCACCAGGCCTGGCAGATTATCCCTTTAAAAAAATTCCTTGTAGTTGTTTGCCTAATATTTGTTATCTGCTTCTGTTAATCTGTGCTAAAAATGAGTGAAAATGACCTTACTGATTCACTATCTGCATTTATATTATTTTCTAGTGAAGAGGTTGTATTTGAGGTTACCATTGCATAACTTCTTATCTAGTTCTCCTTGTGACATTATAATGAGGGATGCATTTCGTGGCTGAGGAGTAGAGCTAACCTAATGTTGATCTCTTAGTAGCATGCTGTAATCTTTTGGGCTTAAATGCCATATCACTATGCCTTAGTTCATGAAGTGTTAAAAGTAACTCACTTAAAATGGGAAGCTGAGAATGTAATAACTTTTAAGATCAAAATCGAATTTCTCATAAAGATTTTTAGAAATGGAAAATAATCTTTTAATGGGCCAACATTATTTACATTTTATGATGTTAGAGATCAAAACTCTTCCTGAGTAGTAAATGAATGTGGCAACTTAAATGTGAAGGAGGGAGGCTATGTGATTGACTTAAATGTTTTTCTGAATATGCCAAAAGCTCTGAGGTAATGGCAAACTTCAATGTTGGAAATAAGACGGGATATATTCTTTATTAAGAAAGAAAATAGAGGGTACTGGGGGAAGGAAATGCTCTTTTGCCTACATTTAAAAATTAAGAAGGTAAGTGTATGAAGTTGAAGGGGTGAAAGAACACGGAACAGGAAACAAGGAAATCATTATTTCCCTCTGAAATAATTCTAGATGGTGATTTGAACAAACCAGTTGCTAAAAAAATTATATGATAATTGGGGCAGTTTGAACATTGACTGGATATCTGATGTTAAGGAATTATTCTCTTCAGATGGGGTAATAGTATGGTGGTCATATTGCAAACAAAAAGTACTTACCTTTTAGAAATATATACTGAAATACATATGGATGATGGAATAGGTCTGAGATTTTCTGGGGAAAGGAAGAAGTGGTCAACAGTATAGATACAAATGGCCATGTATGGCCGGGCGCGGTGGCTCAAGCCTGTAATCCCAGCACTTTGGGAGGCCGAGACGGGCGGATCACGAGGTCAGGAGATCAAGACCATCCTGGCTAACATGGTGAAACCCCGTCTCTACTAAAATACAAAAAACTAGCCGGGCGAGGTGGCGGGCGCCTGTAGTCCCAGCTACCCGGGAGGCTGAGGCAGGAGAATGGCGTGAACCCGGGAGGCGGAGCTTGCAGTGAGCTGAGATCCGGCCACTGCACTCCAGCCTGGGTGACAGAGCAAGACTCCGTCTCAAAAAAAAAAAAAAACAAAAAAAAACAAATGGCCATGTATTTATTTATAACTGTCTAAGCTGGCTGATGGGTACAAGAGGCACATTGTATTATTTCTTTCTACTTATGTATATGTTTGAAAATTTCCATAAAATAACAACAACCCCCCCGCCAAAAAAAAAAAAAAGTCTTAACAACTGTCAGAACTGACAGAATTGTCAAGCCTACCCCTTTATCTTCTTTCTCTCTAATTTTATATGGGCAAATAAAGCCATAGATTCATGCTGATGTTTCCAAATGGGAATGCAGTTTAGATTTCCATCCCCTTAAGTTTCATCTATCTGTAGTGCAGCATCACTGAGAGAACAAGCCCTACTATTCCCCCAGCAGTGCGGTGAGTTACAACAGGGTAGGAGTCATGCTACCCATCTTTAAGGCTCTTCCTCCTTATAGGTGAAGAAATAAGATTTAAAAAGCAAAACATAATTAGAGAATAGGAAAATATGGTTTAAAATTAAATACCATATTTTATAGTACTAGCCAAACATAAGACATTCTAGAGAAAGGAGAGAACATTTTGGGTTAGGAATAACCAAAGACTTCTTTTTTGAAACAGGGTCTCGCTCTGTCGCCCAGTTTAGAGTGCAGTGGTGCATTTATGGCTCACTGTGGCCTCAACCGCTTGGGCACACTGTAGCCTCAGCCTCCTCGACTCAGCTGCCTGAGTAGCTGGGACTACAGGCATGCGCCACCATGCCCAGCTAATTTTTGTGTTACTTTTAGAGATAGGGTCTTGCTATATTGCCCAGGCTGGTTTCAAACTCTTGGGCTCAAGTGATCCTCCTGCCTTGGCCTCGCGAAGTGCTGGGTTTACAGGTGTGAGCCATCATGCCAGGCCTAGGCCAGTGGATGTTGGGATCATCTTTAAACAACATTGAAAGTTGGATTGCTGACAGTAGTATGGGGATAGCATTCCAGGGAGAGAAAATACTGTGTTTGGGGGAGAATAGATGAATTTGGATTGGGGAACAGAAGATATTTTTGATATGTAGGATGTGGTCATTTCATAAAGGACATGAATTTTAGTTGAGACATTTGGGCTTGATCTTATAGACCTTAAGGAGCCATTTTTGGAGTGTGAGGAACCATTTTTGACCCTTAAGTTACCTAAGTATTTATTAATTTGGTTTGATGGTAATATTGTGTATTCTTAGTTGCAGGCTTTTGCATAGAGAGTATAACTTGGCTTTGTAGCCTTTACCTTCTTTTTAACATAAATTTGTTATATCCAGTGTTCCAAAAGTTATTCAGGGACCAGAATTAATATTTATTTTTAAAAAATTATTTATTTATTTGTTTTTGAGACAGGGTCTTGTTCTGTTGCCCAGGCTGAACATCTCAGCTCACTGCAGCCTCCACCTCCCGGGTTGGAGCGATTCTGCCTCAGCCTCCCCAGTAGCTTGGACTACAGGTGCCTGCCACCATGCCCAGCTAATTTTTGTATTTTTAGTAGAGATGTAGTTTCACCATGTTGGGCTGGCTGGTTTCGAACTCCTGACCTCAACGGATCCTCCTGCCCTGGCCTCTCAAAGTGCTGGGATTACAGGCATGAGCCACCACGCCTGGCCACATTTTGATATTTTTAATCAAGTTTATTGAGGCATAATTTACATTCACTAAGATTGAACCATTTTAAGTTTACAATTTGAATTTTGACAAATATACACACCCATTTAATAACCATCCAATCAAGATATAGAACAATTCCGTCTCTCAAAAAGTTATAATAGCGCTGTTTGCATTCATTCTCATCCTCCTCCACTTCCAGAAAACCACTGATTTGCTGTCACCATAGGTTAGTTTTGCTTTTTGTGGAATTTCATGTAAATGGCCTCATCTAAGATGTACTACTCTTCTTTCATCAGCATTCTTTGTTTAAGATTCATTCATTGTTGTTTGTATCAGAGTTTGTTGTTTTTTATTGCTGAGTGGTAATCTGAGTAGTGTTAATATTGTATGGATGTAACAGGATTTGTTTATTCATTCACCTATTGATGAACATTTGGATTGTGTCCGGTTTTCTTGCTTTTATGAATAAGGCTGTTATGAACTTCATGTACAGCTTTGCGTAGATGTATGTTTTCATTTCTCTTAGGTAAATACCTTACAGTGGAATGGCTGGATCATATGGTTGGTAGGTTTATGTTTAACTTTTTAGGAAACTGCCAAATTGTCTTCCAAAGTTGCTGTACTGTTTTATATTCTCTTTAGCAATATATGAGATAAGACAGTTCTAGTTGCTTTAAATCCTTACCATTGCTAAAATGATATGTCTTAAACTTGAGCTGTTCCAATAGTTGTGTCATGGTATCTTGTGGTTTTAATTTACATTTCCCTAATGACTAATGATATTGAGTATCTTCTTACATACTTATTTGCATGCTGTGTGTCTTCTTTGGTGAAGCATTTGTTCAGATCTTTTGCTCATTAAAAGAAATGGGCTGGCCGGCACAGTGGCTCATGCCTGTAATCCCAGCAGTTTGGGAGGCCAAAGTGGGAGGACCACTTGAAGCCAGGAGTTTGAGACCACCCTGGGCAACAAGCGAGACTCTTGTCTCTGCAAACAACTTAAGAATTAGCTGGGTGCATTGGCATGGGATTTTAGTCCCAGCTACTCAGGAGGTTAAGGTGGGAGGATCACTTGAGCCTAGTAGTTTAAGGCTGCAGTGAGCTGTGATGGCACCATTGCACTCCAACTTGAGTGACAGAGCAAGACCCTGTCTTTCCCAAAAAAAAAAAAAAAAAAAAAAATTGTTTCCTTATAGTTGAATATTGAGAATTCTTTATATATCCTGGATACAAGTACTTTGTTATATAGATACTTTATGCTTTGCAAAGATTTTTTTTTTCTCCCCGATTCTGTGGCTTATTTTTTCATTCTTTCAACAGTATCTTTTGAAGAGCAAGAGTTTTTAGAGGCCAGGCGTGGTGACTCATGCCTGTAATCCCAGCAATTCGGGAGGCCGAGGTAGGTGGATCACCTGAGGTCAGGAGTTTGAGACAAGCCTGGCCAACATGGTGAAACACTGTCTCTACTGAAAATACAAAAATTAGCCAGGCATGGTGGCACGTGCCTGTAATCCCAACTACTCAGGAGGCTGAGACAGGAGAATCCCTTGAATCTGGAGGCGGAGGTTGCAGTGAGCTGAGATCGTACCATTGCACTCCAGCCTGGGCGACAGAGCAGGACTCCATCAAAAAAAAAAAAAAAACAGAACAGAAAAATAAAGTATTCTAGGAAAGACCAGATTCCTTGGCATAAGATGCCAGGAATTTTAAATTGATAGGAGTAAAAATAAATAAATAAATGTTGGCTCAGGGAATAAACTTCATTAAAATCAATTTATGGGCCGGGTTTGGTGGGCTCACACCTGTAATTGTGCAGCACTTTGGGAGGCTGAGGTGGGCAGATCACTTGAGGCCAGGAGTTTGAGACCAGCTTGGCCAACAGAGCGAAGCCCTGTCTCTACTGAAAATATAAAAATTAGCCAGGTATGGTGGTACACGCCCGTAATACCAGCTACTCGGGTGGTTGGGGCAGAAGAATTGCTTGAATCCTGAAGGTGGTGGTTGCAGTGAGCTGAGTTTTTGCCACTACACTCCAGCCTGGGTAATCAGTGTGAGACTCTGGTCCAAAAAAAAAAAAAAAAAAAAAAGACAGTTATTTTAAATTTGAAGATATTGAAGAAAGATATAATTTGTATTTAAAAGCATTTATTTTGATCAACTTGCTGTATAGAATATTTTGTACTTATGTCCCTCTAAAGTTTCTATCCCTCAAATGAAATACAATGGCAGTTTTACATTGTTTTCATGGATTATTTTCAACAGTTATTAAGTGTCTGATTTACTGTTAAAAAAAATGAAAAATCATTTCTTTTATTGGACACAGATGTATTTACTTTGTTATTTCTAATAGACTAATGAACTTTTAATTTTACTGTTTAAAATAGTTTATAGTTAAAATTTAAAATCCAGTCTTCACTTGTTCTTTCATTTTTAAAAGTAATAAAGTAGTTTGGGGTTTATCAGAACTAGGCAAGAAGTCAAGCTACATCTCATTTTATGTTGGGTAAGAATCACTAGAGGCAAAATTATTATTATTATTATTTTTGAGATGGAGTCTCGCTGTGTCACCCAGGCTGGAGTGCGGTGGCACAATCTCAGCTCACTGCAACCTCTGCCTGCTGGGTGCATGCCATTCTCCTGCCTCAGCCTCCCGAGTAGCTGGGACTACCGGCGCGTACCACCACGCCTGGCTAATTTTTTGTATTTTTAATAGAGATGGGGTTTCACCATCCTGGCCAGGCTGGTCTCGAACTCCTGACTTCGTGATCTGCCCGCCTTGGCTTCCCAAAGTGCTGGGATTACAGGCGTTAGCCACTGTGTGGCCGACAAAGTTATTTTTTATGGGATCAATTCCTGAGTTTTATCTAACACGAGAATTTTAGCAATTAAAAGTCAAGCACATTTCAGATATATTAGTTTAGGTAGTATTTTCAGTGTTTCAAGAGAGCTCAATAGCTACTAATTATCCTGCCTTTGCTGTAGAAAGAACTTAAATGAAAGATCTGTTTTAAGATGCCTTTTTAAAAGGTTGGTGTAAGAGCTGAAAAATCAAGATCCGGGCAGCAGTGGAGAGTTATGAAGTCTGATAAGATAATATGCTAAAATTGTATTGTTAATTCTGATTTGTGACAGTGCTTATCAGTAGAAAAGAAATGCGATCTGTGGTTAAACACTGAACTGCCACTAAATGTAAAATGTTTTTTAGATGAGTTGGAAGAATGCTGAACCAGTCTTTATTGCCCAAGATTGCTTTGAGTCAGCGATCTCAAAGAATAAAGAAAAAGGAGTTAAGAGTGAGAGGCAATAAGTAGTATGTTGTTTTCATTTAAGATATCTTGAAGAGGTAATTAAAAAGATGTAGGGGTATAGGAATTTTGATGTTTCTCTGGTGTTAATGAAGTCTACTATAAATTAGATAATACAAGCACTCTAAATTGTTGTTTTTTCTTTTTTAAATTCTTGGCAGTTACTGACAAATTACAGTCAGGATCAAGTTTAAGTCTCAGTACATGAATGACCCTGACATTGAAAACACTGAAGGATTTTGACCTTAGTTTTGACCTGGCTTTATCCTGAGCAGCCTCTGTGAATTCTTAATGCTATGCTCTTAAACAGGGTACTTTTCTTAGATGTTTTTGATACTGTATTCATTAGCATGTAATAAAGTTATCAGTGTCCCTGAAGGCTAATTTTTTTTCTGACTGAATATGAGATATGGAGCGTGCAATTTGTAGTTATTGCTATTAACATTACCAACAAGGTTTGTCTTTTTCTTGTAAGATGGGGAATCTTAAGAAACTTCAGGCCGGGCACGGTGGCTCATGCCTGTAATCCCAGCTTTGGGAACTTGAAGTGGGCGAATCACTTGAGGTCAGGTGTTTGAGACCAGCCTGGCCAAGGTGAAACCCCGTCTCTACTAAAAATACAAAAAATTAGCCAGTTGTAGTTTTGGATGTCTGTAATTCCAGCTACTTGGGAGGCTGAGGTCCAGGAGGCAGAGGTTGCAGTGAGCCGAGATCATGCCATTATGCTCCAGCCTGGGCAATAAAAAAAAAAAAAAAAAAAAAGAAACTTCATTAAGAAATTAAAGCCTGGGTATGTTCTCCTTGATAATTTCTTTTTACTCCATCTTTATTGGTAAATCAGGCCAGAAGGATTATTTACCTTTTGAAAAAGGGAAACTAGGTTCTACAGTTTGGTTACAGATATCCTGGCAGCTGACTTTACATTGGGCAGAGGAGACTGCCATACTTAGTGGTTCTGAGAAACCAAGAAAGTATTGCCTGTTACAAATACGATAAAAGGTATTGAATCTTCCCCCTCCTTTGTGGGGGAATTCCACCCTCACTTAATTTATGGTTTCAGTGTAGTTACGATCATAGCTTCTGAGACGTGGGTACTCATTGAAGCTAATAGTTTTAGAGAAAGGGGAGGGTGTTTAATTCCAATAACTGGTAGTTTATATCACTTTAATAATTTAGGTCTAATGATATGAAGATTAGTTAGTATAAGGCAGATATACATGTAATACATTCTTTTAAATATTGTACAAGGAGTAAGAAACCCCTTTAAGTAGTCATGTAATTCATTATAGCAGCTGAACATTTCTAAGTGCAACATTATAGGAAACCAGTAAAGCCGATTTCTGATTTATCTGCAGCAAAAGAATTTAATATTCTAACTTCAGCAAAAGGCAATTAAAAACAAACTTAAACCACATTATGTGCTTTTAATACATATGTTTTTTTCCATGCTGTCTGATGTATTTAGTTCTTAGTCATTTACTTCCATTAGTTTCCAGATTGGTTGAGGGAATTAAATTGGTAGCCAAGTTACCTATACGAGATTTTCCTACTGTGTATGTGAACCACTCTTTCTGGCAAAATCCTTCCATTGGTAGTTTTCTTGAAGACATACACTTTTCCACACTTAGTGTATTTGGGGCTGAAGCCTGCATTTAGCCTGTATTTAGTCAGAGGTGACAAATGGCTAGAATTTTTTTTTTTTTTCCAGTTTAGAGATTGAGAAATGATTCAGAATTGAAACTGAAGTGAATTTGGACTTACTGTATTTCTTTGCAATTACTTTTAAACAATTGCTGTCTGTTACTATTAGGCATATTTTGGACGTAGGGGTTCCATTTTGGGCCGATATTTGGTGTTATGTTGTTAAATTTCTTGCCTTGTTTAGATGGTTCACTGTTGAAACTAAACTGGAACTAGGTTTGATCAGAGGGCCACTGGAAATGCATGTAGTGGCCCATTTGGAGCAGACAAAATTTAACATATTTTTACTTCAAGAATTCTTAGGAAAATTTGGATAATGTGAGAGTATATTTCCAAATGTTATAACATTTTGGGGTTAAGTAATTGTCAAGGGAAAATCAGAAAGCTTGTAATTCCTAATGAAAATATTAGCCTGCTGAAATATTAGCCTATTTCCTACAGAAAATATAACATAGCAGACCCGGCACAGTGGAGTTCACGCCTGGCTAATTTTTGTATTTTTAGTAGAGATGGAGTTTCACCATGTTGGCCAGACTGATCTCGAACTCCTGACCTCAAATGATCCGCCCACCTAGGCCTCCCAAAGTGCTGGGATTATAGGTGTGAACCACTGCACCTGGCCTGCCTTTTTTATTAAAAAAAAAAAAAAGTCTATAGTCAATTGTCCTAACAGTTTATCATTTACTCACTTACTTGAAACAGCCATATTAACATATACTCTTTATTTACTTATGTGCCTATACTTTGTTTTAATTACTGTAACTTTAGAATATGTTTCAAAATTTCATTAACTATTATAATTGATTCTCTTTTTTTGTAACATATCATCAGCAAATAGTAATTTGGACTCTTCCAGTATTTCTGCTTATTTATTGACATTTTCAAAGAATAGCTTATGATTGATGATAATCATACCAGCAAATACAGTGCTTTTCAACTTAAATATGCACAGAAATTACCTGAGGATCGTATGAAAATGGAGACTCAGTAGGTCTGGAGTGGCCTGGGAGTCTGCGTTTTGACAAGCTCCCAGGTAATGTTGACTTATAGGTTCATAAACCTTATTTTGAGTTACAGGGAACTAAGATTTATTGAGCACTTAATTTGTTCTGGTCAGTGCTTTTACATCTATGAACTCATTTAATCTTTAAAACTCCATGATGACTGTTATCCCCAATTTGCCAGTGAAGAAACTGAGACTTAGAGAAGTTTATAACTTACCCAACGTGACACAGCCATTAAGAGGAAGAGCCAGAGTGAGCCCCAGCAGAGTTTGCTCCCTTAACCTCTTGAATATATTGTTTCACCACATGTGTGTGCACCCACACACACACACACAACAGACATTATCTTCTCTTGTGTGCCTCAAATGGTAATACCTTAAAATTTTTTTAATGAATAGGCTTTATTTGATCTATTTTTTGAGGTGGGGGTCTTGCTCTGTTGCCCAGGAGTGCATTGGTATGATCACAGCTCACTGCAGCCCTGAACTACTGGGTTCAAGCCATCCTCCTGCCTCAGCCTCCTGGGTAGCTGGGGCTACCCATGTGTGCCACCATGACCAACTAATTTTTAATTTTTGGTAGAGATGAGGTCTCACTGTGTTAGCCCTGCCTGGTCTCAAACTTCTGACCTCAAGCGATCCCTTCACCTCAGCCTCCCAAAGTTCTGATATTACAGGTGTGAGCCACAGCTAGAGTTTGCAGAAAAGTTGAGCAGAAAGTACAGAGAAATCCCACATACCCCATTATCTCTACCTGTCCCCACAATTTTCCCTGATACTAACATCTTGCATTAGTGTGGTACATTTGCTGCAGTTGATGAGCAATATTGGTACATTAACTAAAATCCGTAGTTTACATTAGAATCCATGGTTTGTGTTGCACATTTGTAAGAGTTTTGACAAATTTGTCATGTTGCATGTCCATTATTACAGTATCATACAGAATAATTTCACCGCCCTAAGAATTCCCTGTGCTCTACCTATTCATCCCTTCCTCTCCCCAGTCCCTGGCAATCACTGATTTTTTTTTTCTTTTTTTTTTTTGAGATGGAGTTTTGCTCTTGTCACCCAGGCTGGAGTGCAATGGCATGATCTCGGCTCACTGCAACCTCTGCCTCCCAGGTTCAAGAAATTCTTCTGCCTCAGCCTCCCGAGTAGCTGGGATTACAGGCATGCACCATCACGCCCGGCTAATTTTTATATTTTTACTAGAGACGGGGCTTCGCCATGTTGGCCAGGTTGGTCTCGACCTCCTGATCTCAGGTGATCTGCCCACCTCAGCCTCTCAAAGTGCTGGGATTACAGACATGAGCCACCATGCCTGGCCAATCACTGATCTTTTTACTATCTCCATAGTTTTGATGTTACCAGAATGGCATTATTGCATGTAGCCTTTTCAGACTGACTGTTTTTCACTTCACTAAAGTGCATTTAGGTTTCCTCCAAGTTTTTCATGGTGTGATAGCTCATTCTTTTTAGCACTAATATTCCATTGTCTGGATTTCCACTGTTTATTTACCCATTCACCTATTAAGGAACTTGTTTGTTGCTTTCAACTTTTTTCAACTATGAATAAAGTTGCTATAAACATCTGTGTGCAGGTTTTTGTATGGATATAAGTTTTCAGCTCCTTTGGGTAAATACCAAGGGCACAACTGCATGATCATATAGTAAGAGAATGTTTAGTTTTCTAGAAACTACCAAAGTGTCTTCCAAAGTGGCTGTACCATTTTGCTCTCCCACCAGCAGTAAATGAGAGTTCCTGTTGTTCTATATCCTTACCAGCATTTGATGTTGTCACTGCTTTGAATTTTAGCCATTCTAATAGGTATGTGGTGTCTCATTGTTGTTTTAATTTGCAATAGCCTAATAATATATGATGTTTAGTGTCTTTTCATACACTATTTGCCATCTGTATGTATTGGTGAGGTATCTGTTCATATCTTTTGCCCATTTTAAAATTGGGATGTTTGTTTTCTTATTGTTGAGTTTTAAGAGTTCTTTGTATATTTTGGATACCAGTGCTTTACCAGATGTGTATTTTGCAAAGATTTTCTTCCAGCCTGTGGCTTGTTTATGCCGTTAGTTTTTTACCATTAAATATGTTGCTTGCTCTCTGGTTGTGACAAATCATCATCAAGTTAAGAAGGCTTCTTTCTTTGTCTCTCTAGGAGCTTTTGTCAGGAATGGCTATTCAAGGAAGTCCTTGAAAATTATTTGGCTAAACAAATAGAATAAGCTTTGTTTTTAGCAAGGCATCCTGTTTTATTCCAGATCATTAAAAACACATTCTTTATAGTGTTATATTTAAGACTGTAACTGAAATTTTAATTGCTATTCCTTCTAAATAGTTTCCTCTTACTCCATGATTTCGTGTGTCTTTAATGTCCATGTTGGTTGCTTGTCCAGCATCTTAATCTCATCCGACTTCGTCTTTCTTGTCCCAGCTATCTGTTCTTCCACTTCTCTGTAACAATTTATTTCTGTGGCCAAATGTCCACCTCTGGAATTACAAATTTGTAAATTTTACTCTTTGAACACAATTTCCTTTTCAGTTCTTCCATTTGCTGAATTTATTTTCTCATTTCACTGAGGCCACCAGCCCCTGAAATCTCCATTGTCTCCCAATTTGTGACATTCTTCCTGGCATCACTTTATCCCATATGGACGCCGTAACTGGTCACTTTCAATGAGTCATCAGTGTCCGCAGTTCTCCTGCATCTTTGTTCTTCTTTCCCACATGCCATGCAGATCTCCGGCTGTGGATTAACAATACTGCCCTTTTTCTGTGTTCCCGCTCTAGGGCCTGAAGAAATGATTTCATCATATTAATTTGTTCTTTTACTAATCCATGAGTTTTAGCCTCATCTGTGCTTATTATTCTCTTTAGTAGTTTTCTCACTTGTTGGCGTTGATTTCATTTCTCCTTCACCAGAATGGCAGTTCTTTCTAAATCTTTCCCCATTTTCCTTTGGTTCATGTCACCTTCCTCCATTGCAGCTGATTCTACACTTCAGCAGAGTGACCTTTAAAAAAAGAGAAAACAACAAATCTATTATGTTATTTCCTGTACAATACTATTCATTATAAAGATGGAGGTTTTTTTTTTTTTTTTGAGATGGAGTCTCGCTCTGTTGTCCAGGCTAGAGTACACTGGTGTGATCTCGACTCACTGCAGCCTCTGCCTCCTGGGTTCAAGCGATTCTCCTGCCTCAGCCTCCTGAGTAGCTGGGATTACAGGTGCACACCACCATGCCTGGCTACTTTTTGTATTTTTAGCAGATTTCACCATGTTGGTCAGGCTGGTCTCGAACTTCTGACCTTGTGATCTGCCTGCCTCGGCCTGCCAAAGTGCTGGGATTGTAGGCATGAGCCACTGCACCTGGCCGGAGGTAAAATTCTTAAGTTTAACAGGATCTTTCCGGTTTTCCAGCCTCATCTCTCTCCTCTTAGTGCCTTAGCTTCACTGGCCCTTTTTCAGATCCTTCACATGCCAGGCTCATTCTTAGCACAGGGCTTTGTATATGCTGTTCTCTCTGCTAAACACCTTTTTTTCTTGGCGTGTTTAACTTGTATTCATCTTAAGGACTTAGCTTATATGTTCCTTTCTCAAGAAAGTTTTCTCTGACCTTCCATTTGCCTAAAGGTAGATTAGATTCCCTCTGAAATAATTAATAGTAACGAAAGTAACAACAATAATAGCGTCAACCTTTGAGTGCTTGAGTTACATAGACTGTTCTTAGCACTTTACACATAGGAACTTTTTTGGTTTTCATAGCAACCCTATGAGTTGTTTAGGTGGGTAAATAAGTAGGACCTAGAATTATAGATGAGGAATGTTAAGTCACTTGTCCAAAGTCACACAGCCATTTGGTAGCAGAGTTGGAATTTGAACCCAGGCATACCCCAGTGTCCATGTTCTAAACTGCTGTGCTCTGCTGTAGTGGTGAGTATAACTGTTTAATGTTTTTTGTTAATGCCCACATTTGTTGGTAGGCTGTAAGCTCCTCGAGGTCAGAAATCATACCTGTGTGGTTAATTTCCATGGCCTAGGACAGAGCCTGGCATGGAGTAGGCTGTGACCGAGTGTTTGTTCCTATTGAATGAATCCCAGCTTGCCAGTCTACTAAACTGGGGAATAGAGGGTTTCAGTGTGATCCTTTTCACTTTTCCTCCCCGCTGCTTCCAAATATTAAACTCCCTTGATCGAAAGAATAGATGCTTGTATTTATTTCAAAATCTAACCCCTCTACCTATTTGCCTTTTATATTCTAGGAGTAGTTTATGTACTTTGTAAGTAAGAAAAATCAGTGCAAATGTATATAAATAAAGGTATATGTCTTCCATGTTTTCCTCCTTTAACATTTTACACTTCCGAGAGGTATCAACTGCTAGTAGTTAAATCTTCTTCTGTACATGTACACATTTTGTGGACACTTAAAATACACAAAGGTAGTGTATGTAGTATTATCTAACTTTAAAAAAAAAACAATTATTATACTGAAGGATAGTTTCACAAGATGTCTCCATTGAGGGAAACAAGGTAAGGGGTACAGGAGATCTCTATTGTTTCTTACAACTGCATGTGACTACAATTATCTCTAAAGAAATGTTTAATTAAAAAGTAAACTCTAGAAATATTTTCATGTCAGCATATTGACCTGTTTCTTTTAAATGGCTATGTAAAATGTTATTATATAGATGTATATTACTTTATTTCACCTTTCCCCTATTGATAGACTTTTAAGTTATTTCCATTTTTTCATTTTCACCGATATTGCCGAAGGTGGGACCATCTTTGCATTTGTAGGTGCAACCTTGGTTGGTGTATATTCACAGCCAAGTTTTAGAAGAGGAGAAAAGATCAAAAGATGGGCATATTTGAAATGTTGATAAGAGTTGGCCAGACTGTCCTCCAGACAAGTTTATACTTTCGCTAGCAGGTGGGATAGAAGCTCTGTGTGTTTACCTCCACTGTCCTGATCTCATTCTGCCACTTCTTCTTGGGAACTTTGTTTTATTAATTAATCCTTTTCCATTTAGTATATCTACTTCCCTGTTGGTTCTCTTCTGTCTCCTCATCCTGTAGCACATCCTCCAAACTGATAGAGCTTTTCTTTGGTCACTGTCTTAGTTCTTTTGTGCTGCTTATAAGAGAATACCTGACAGTGGATAATTTATACATAATAGAATTTTATTTTCTCATAGTTCTGGAGGCGGTAAGGCATTGGCAGGTTCATTGATGGGGATTTGGTCTCTGCATCTTAGACAATGCCTTGAATGCTGTTTCCTCACATGGCAGAAGGCAGAAGGGCAAAAAGGGAGTAACTCCCTCCATCAAGCCCATTTATAAGGGCACCTAATCGCATTCATGAAGGGAGGAACCCTCATGACTTAATGATGTCTTAAAGGCCCGACTTCTTAATACCATCACATTGGCAACGTCTGACTTTTAGAGGGGGAGACATTCAAACTGTGGCCCTAGCCAAGTCCTTTGTGTGCTTTTACTTATCTTTACAACCATCCTATGAGGTAGTGCCTGTTTCTCTGCCTACTTGTTAAGCGATTATATTCTTCTGGATTTTGTCCTTGGCTCCTCTTCCCAACCCACCTGTAGCCCCACCTTCTCTTCTCTTCCCTCGTCCAAACCAGAGAGACCAGAATTTGAATCTGGCTCCATTATTTTCTCCCTAAGAGACATGGAACGATTTAGTTCATCTTTCTATGTTTCTGTTTCTTTCTCTGTAAGTAAGAATGGGGAAGACTAGAGCTACCTACCTCAGGATTGTGTGGATTAAATGAATAATGTATGTAAAACATTTAACATAGTGTCTCATGTACACTAAGTGCTTAATAAATGCTAGTAATAGGAATAGTAACAATAGTATAGTTACATTGTTATTATAAATCTATATCTGTGGTACTCTCAGCTTAAGTTCGTACAAAAATATTGAGCTGCCTGTTAGAAATCTACATTTGGATGCCTCCCCAGATATCTTAAACTCAGTTTATCTAAAGTCAGAGTCTTTCTGTGGCTTCAGTGCTTAGTGACTGTGTCCCTGAATAAACTACTTATTTTCTTTAAGCCTCCATTTCTCCATTTGTGAAAGGGTGATAATCAACTTACTTTATCAGTATTAAATGAGATAATTCTTGTAAAAGTATTTAGCATAGTGCTAGTATATACTAATATCTTAATAAATATTAGTTGCTATTATTATTATTCCTGTTAAATGTTGATCCTCTTTTTGTCCTGTTCTGCCCAGAAAAAGAGCCTCAGGATAGCTTTGCCTGTCTGCCTGTCTTCCTTATTCTTCATATGCAGCCAGTCAGCAGGTACTGTTACTTTTTATTTTCATTTTAAACATTTTAATTTTTATTTATTTTAAAATTATTTATAGAGATGGGGTCTCACTATGTTGCCCAGGCTGGTCTTGAATTCCTGGGCTCAAGCGATCCTCCCACCTCTGCCAAAGTGCTGGAATTACAGGTGTAAACCAGTGCGCCTGGCCTATCAAGTACTGTTGATTGTGCTTCAGAAACATGCTTGCATCCATCCTCTCCTTATCATTTCTTGACGCAATTATTGTGGTAATCTCCTAATTGCTCTTCTGGCCTCTTGACCATGTTGTACCTTTCATCCTGAGTTATCTTTATAGTAGGTAGATCTGCTCATATCACTCAGCAGTAAAGGCCTCAGATGGGTCTCTTTTACCTGAAATATAAAGCCTCTAAGGCCCACTACACCGCAGTCATCTTTAGAACCTCCCCTCTTGTTCTGGGACCCATGTGTCCTACAGTATATGCAGACTACTGACTGTTCTGTGACCGCACCCTGTACTCTAAATCTCATACCTTTGTCCCTGACCTGCTGTTGCTGTACCTGCATTCTTTTTGCTTAGAGTGTTGTCCCCTCAAGCACTCCCTGCTAATAAGCACTCAGCCTTCCACTCCAAGCATCTAGTCTGTCTGGTGAATTCCTGGTGATTCTTCAGTGGTCTGTCTCAAATGTATCTTCTACTTTCTTCTCTCTTTAGTCTTAACTGCCATCCAAGGCAACAATAATTAGTCCCTCATTATAAGATGCAATATAAGCTGGTGTGGGGTATACACCCACAATCCTAGCTACTTGGGAGTTTGAAGCAGGAGGTTTGCTTGAGGCCAGCCTGGGCAGCATAGCAAGACCTCGTTTCTTTGAAAAAAAAGAAAGAAAACGCTGGGTGTGGTGGCTCACATCTGTAATCCCAGCTCTTTGGAAGGCCAAGTCAGGAGGATTGCTTGAGCTCAGGAGTTCGAGACCAGCCTGGGCAATATAGCGAGAACCCATCTCTACAAAAGCTAAAAAAAATTAGCCGGGCATGATGGCACATGCCTGTGGTTTCACCTACTCTGGATGCTGAGGGAGGAGGATCACTTGAGCTCAGGAGTTTGAGGCTGCAGTGAACCATGATTGTGCTACTGCACTCCAGCCTGGGCGACAGAGTGAGACCCTGTCTCAGGGGGAGAAAAAAAAAAAAAGAGGCAAATATAGTGGTTAGTTAAAATCCCTGAGTTTGGAGCCAGATTGCCTTCATTATTAAGGTAGTTGTATGTAACTGGGATGAAACTGTTTAACTTCTTTGTGCCTTAGTTTTCTCATTTATAACAAATGAGTAATATTAGTCTTGCTGTGAGGGTTAAGTGAATTAATGTAGGGAAAATGCATTGAAAGGGCTTGCATGTACTAAGTACTTCATAAATATAGCTATTATTATTATTCTCAAAGCATTTCTAGGCCGGGCGTGGTGGCTCATGCCTGTAATCCCAGCACTTTGGGAGGCCGAGGCTGGCGGATCACAAGGTCAGGAGATCGAGACCATCCTGGCTAACACGGTGAAACCCCGTTTCTACTAAAAATACAAAAAATTAGCCAGGCGTGGTGCAGGCACCTGTAGTCCCAGCTACTCGGGAGGCTGAGGCAGGAGAATGGTGTGAACCTGGAAGGTGGAGCTTGCAGTGACCCGAGATCATGCCACTGCACTCCAGCCTGGGCGACAGAGCAAGACTCCATCTCAAAAAAAAAAAAAAAAAGCATTTATTACATACTTATCTATAATAGCGTTTGCCACTTTACTTTTTTTTTTTTTTACCTTCCAAGACAGAGTCTTGCTCTGTTGCCTAGTTGGAGTGTAGTGGCATGATCTAGGCTCACTGTGACCCCTGCCTTCTGGGTTCAAGCAATTCTCCTGCTTCATCCTCCTGAGTAGCTGGGATTATAGGTGTGTGCCACTATGCCCAGCTAATTTTTGTATTTTTAGTAGAGACAGGGTTTTACCATGTTAATCAGGCTGGTCTTGAACTCCTGACCTCATGATCCGCCCACCTTGGCCTCCGAAAGTGCTGGGATTACAGGTGTGAGCCACTGCACCTGGCCTGCAGTTACTTTTTTTTGTGTATTTCCCAATAGACTGTGGTTTCTTTGAAGGTGGGGCTATTTTAATCATCTTTGTGTTGTCAGTATCTAGTACACAGTGGGCCCCAGTAAGCAATCAGTTGTGCTGTTTGTGTAGCCCAGAATCCTCCTGTGCCAGATCCTCCTGCATTGCAACAGTCAGCAGTATACATCTGGAAATTATTGCTTTCTGAAACTATGGCATTAGGGCCACAAAGCTGTTTGGGATTGGACCTCAGCAAGCTCTTCAACCAGAAATTTGCTATTACAATGAAACTTCCTANAAAAAAAAGCATTTATTACATACTTATCTATAATAGCGTTTGCCACTTTACTTTTTTTTTTTTTACCTTCCAAGACAGAGTCTTGCTCTGTTGCCTAGTTGGAGTGTAGTGGCATGATCTAGGCTCACTGTGACCCCTGCCTTCTGGGTTCAAGCAATTCTCCTGCTTCATCCTCCTGAGTAGCTGGGATTATAGGTGTGTGCCACTATGCCCAGCTAATTTTGTATTTTAGTAGAGACAGGGTTTTACCATGTTAATCAGGCTGGTCTTGAACTCCTGACCTCATGATCCGCCCACCTTGGCCTCCGAAAGTGCTGGGATTACAGGTGTGAGCCACTGCACCTGGCCTGCAGTTACTTTTTTTTGTGTATTTCCCAATAGACTGTGGTTTCTTTGAAGGTGGGGCTATTTTAATCATCTTTGTGTTGTCAGTATCTAGTACACAGTGGGCCCCAGTAAGCAATCAGTTGTGCTGTTTGTGTAGCCCAGAATCCTCCTGTGCCAGATCCTCCTGCATTGCAACAGTCAGCAGTATACATCTGGAAATTATTGCTTTCTGAAACTATGGCATTAGGGCCACAAAGCTGTTTGGGATTGGACCTCAGCAAGCTCTTCAACCAGAAATTTGCTATTACAATGAAACTTCCTATCTGCAATAGGTAGACTGTAGCTGACAGCATGTAGTCATTGGAAGGAGGTTACTCCCAGAGCGTAAGAGAACTTCTGATTCATTTTTGCTTAAAGGGATACAATCCAAGGCCAGAAAGCCTACTACAAGACTTTTGTTTTGTTGGGGATAATAAAAAGAGCTGTTTCTGCCTTTTCCACTTTATTCTTATAAACCTGCTGAAGATTGAAATGTTAAAATGTGATTCAGAGAAGAGATTTCTTTATTGTAGACATGATAGAGAGCTCAGAATGAATGCCAGAGATAGACTCTTTATAGAGGATTTCAGGGTATTAAGCCCCTAAGCCCCTTATGGTCAGGTTTTACTGCCAACCCTTAACACCCCACCATGCCTGGGCTATTGCATTAGTAACTGGTCTTTCTACCTTTAGGTTCCCTGCAGTCTCTCCTACCTACTGCTGTGATATTAATATTTATAAAGCCCTACTTTGATTTATCTCATGCATTATAAAAAATCCTCGCAAAGTACCCCATTATATACAAGGAAAGTTCCAAGTTTTAGCTTGTCATTCTGGACTTGTATTGTGATTCTCCAGAGATAGATTTCTTTTGTTTTCTTTTTTTTTTTGGTGGGGGGAGGGTTTCACTCTTGTTGCCCAGGCTGGAGCGCAGTGGCGCGATCTCGGCAAACTGCAACCTCTGCCTCCCGGGTTCAAGGGATTCTCCTGCCTCAGCCTCCCGAGTAGCTGGGATTACAGGTGACTGCCACCACGCCCGGCTATAAATATAGATATATATATTTATATATATATNGGCTATTGCATTAGTAACTGGTCTTTCTACCTTTAGGTTCCCTGCAGTCTCTCCTACCTACTGCTGTGATATTAATATTTATAAAGCCCTACTTTGATTTATCTCATGCATTATAAAAAATCCTCGCAAAGTACCCCATTATATACAAGGAAAGTTCCAAGTTTTAGCTTGTCATTCTGGACTTGTATTGTGATTCTCCAGAGATAGATTTCTTTTGTTTTCTTTTTTTTTTTGGTGGGGGGAGGGTTTCACTCTTGTTGCCCAGGCTGGAGCGCAGTGGCGCGATCTCGGCAAACTGCAACCTCTGCCTCCCGGGTTCAAGGGATTCTCCTGCCTCAGCCTCCCGAGTAGCTGGGATTACAGGTGACTGCCACCACGCCCGGCTATAAATATAGATATATATATTTATATATATATATAAACAAACATCTATAGATACAGAAGAGATTTATTTTATATATATAATAGATATGTAGATGGGTATAAAAGGAGGTTTATTATGGAAATTGGCTCATGTGATTCATGTGATCATGGAGGCTGAGAAGTCGTGTGATAAGCCATGTGCAACCTGGAGAACCAGGAAAGCTGGTGGTGTAGTTTAGTTGAAGTCTGAGGTCCTGAGAACCAGGGGAGCCAAGGCTGAAGGCCTGGGAATTGGGAAGGGGTGGTGTGCTGGTGTAAGTCCTGGAGTCTGAAAATCCAAGGACTGGGAGCTTTGATGTCCAAGGGCAGGAGAAAATGGATATCCCAGCTCAAGAAGAAAGAGAGAATTTGCTCTTCCTCTGCCTTTTGCTGTCTCTGGGTGGAAAAGGGTAAACAGATTATGATGCCCACCCATATTGGTGAGTGTGGGGCTTCTTTATTTAGTTTACTGATTCAAATGCTAATCTCTTCCAGAAATACCCTCAGAGACCCATCTAGAAATGTTTTATCAGCTGTCTGGGCCATTCCTTAGCTCAGTCAACTTGATACATAAAATTAACCATCACGGACTCTTCTGCAGTCTGACCCTGGTTACCTTTTCTTCCTTATCTTCCACTGTATCCTAGAACGAGCTCTGTGGCTTGCCTGGGCTAGTTGTGATTCCTGTAATATGAATTGCATTTTACGTTTGTATCTACCCAGAACATTTACCTGTTGAAATTTTGCCTCTCTTTTAAGAGCCATTAAAAAAAAAAAAAACAACTTTATTTAATTATTTATTTATTGTATTTATTTTTTTTGAGATGGAGTCTCTCTTGTTGCCCAGGCTGGAGTGCAGTGGTGCGATCTGGGCTCACTGCAACCTCTGCCTCCCAGGTTCAAGTGATTCTCCTGCCTCATGCTTCCCCAGTAACTGGGATTACAGGTGTACGCCACCATGCCTGGCCAATTTTTGTATTTTTAGTAGAGATGGGGTTTCACCATGTTGGTCAGGGTGGTCTTGAACTCCCAGCCTCGTGATCCACACACCTCGGTGTCCCTAAGTGCTGGGATTACAGGTGTGAGCCACCACGCCTGGCCAGTCATGAAGTATTTTAAAGGACGTAGGTTCTGACACTCTTAAATTCAACAGGCCAAAGTTCCTGGCATTTTTTTCTTGGATATGTACCTCATAGACCTTTCTTAGCAAATATTGGGAGAAATAAGATGGTTTAATAATGAATTATGGGGAAAATTTTAATTGACCTTATGTCTGTAGAATTAAATGTATTTCATTAACTTTTTAAAGGTAAATAAATCGGGGTTTCACCTAAGTGTCAAAATATGATTTTCACCAATGGCCTACTTATTTTACCATATTTGCATAAATAGCCTTCTGGTTTTTCTCAAGTTAACCTGTATGTTTGTGATGTGAAAGTCTTAGTATGTATAGAAAAATAGTACCAAGATGAAGTATAGATCGTCATTCTGAACCATTGTTCCTTGGCAGACTGAACTGTATTTAAAGTTTTAGAAATAAATCATACTTCCATGTCTGAATAAGACTGTAGTCTTATTTAAATAAATGTAGGGGAGATGGAGAGAAAGAATAAGATTTGCCTAAGAATGCTAATATTAAGATGAATGGCAGGTGGGACACACTGAGGCTATCTGTCAGACACTGTTCTCAGTGTTTTACATTCACCATCTTGTTCATCCTCACAACAGACTTTATCGTTTGATTAGAAGAAAATCAGTATGATCTCGATGTTCTCGTTGAATAACATTTTTTCATAAACAATTTCATTTAATTTATATTGTTAGTATTTTTTATATAAATAAAGATGAGGTCTCAGTGTGTTGCCCAGGCTGGTCTCAAATTTCTGGGCTCAAGCAGTCCTCTTGCTTTGGCCTCCGAAGTGCTGGGATTACAGGCATGAGCCACCACATCTGACCCTGAACTATTTTAATGCAACAAGTATTTACTGAGTTCCAATAAATGAACCAAGCCTGGTACTTTAGAACCATGATCTCAAACTGGAGGACATATCTAAGAATATCTAGGCTTGGATTGTTTTAAGAGAATAAATTTCCAGGTTCTCAACATTTTACTGATACTCTTTTCCTGAAATTGACTTGTCTGAAGGCAATACTGGTATAATGCTAGTTCGCCTTCACTACCTTCCCTTTAGCCGTGTGCCTTCTTACGATTAACAGAAGACAGCCATACTTTTCACCTGTCTTGAATCTCACCATTGTACATTTCTATGAGGTATAAAATCTTCCAGGATTCTAACAAAGGGATAGTCAAAACACTAGTGTCACGTGTGAAACTTCCTTTTATCAAGATATATATCTTCCTGCATACATACATCTTTTTAAGAGATGCATCTCCAGAAAAGAAAATTACTTTTTATGTTTAGTTCTCTAAATTTGTAACATTTGCATTGTCTTCATCAATTGTGTTTTACTCTAATAGTAACCATACCACAATCCAACATAAACAAACAATAATATACATGTTTTCATTAAGGAAAGTATGATAAAAATTATATTAAATACTGTGGAAGAAGCAGAATAGAAATACAGTTTCAGGGAGACAAATAAATGGCATAACATTTTATATATGAAAAAAAGATTCTTTTACAGTTTTAAAATGCAGGATGGGGATATCAGATTGCCCAGGTGTTTAGATTTTATTGGAATTAGTGATACAGCAGGGTTTTTTGTTTGTTTGTTTGTTTTTAAGACAGGGTCTTGCTCTGTTGCCCAACCTGGAGTGCAGTGGTGTGATTTTGGCTCACTGCAGCCTCTGCCTCCCAGGCTAAAGCAATCCTCCCACCTCAGCCTCCTGAGCAGCTGGAACTACAGGCGAGTGCTACCATGTGTGACTAATTTTTGTATTTTTTTTGTAGAGATGGGGTTTTGCCATGTGGTTCAGGCTGGTCTTGAACTCCTTGGCTCAAGTGATCTACCTGCTTCCGCCTCCCAGAGTGCTAGGATTACGGGCATGAGCCACTTTGCCTGGCCGATATAGTAGGTTTAATAGCTTTAAAATTAGCGATATAATAGTGTTTTTAGATGTCAGTTCTAAATAGGCATAGATTGATAGATAAATGAAAGTATAACCTTTGCAGTGGTTAAAACCTGTAATGAAAATTTTAGATGTCAACCTCAGAATATTCAAGGAGACAGCTTTTTCCCCCCCAGTACATTTGTTTTAGCAGGTATGTGAGCACAACTTTTGAATAGTGCTGTAAAGGATATAGAAATCAAGAAGAAATATTTTTTTACCCTCAAGATGCTTCTTAGTTAAATGGTGAAGCAGGGGCATAGATACATGGTTTGGCTTAAATAGAGCCTTAATTGTGTCATGGCATTTTGCTGTTTGCTTAACATGGGCATTGTGCCTCAGTGTTGTGTCATGCTTGTTAAAATGACCCTTGAGTAGTAGTTCAGCTCATATGTGCTCTGTTACCACATAGGCTATTGTGCAGAACAGTGAGGAATTGTAAATTGCGAAAGACAGATGGATAGGAACAGTGCCCACTGCAGTTACCACCAGTGAATGGTAGGGCTTTCTCTCATTGTCTAGTTCATGTGGTCAGAAAAAACGTTAGACTGGAAGTCAGGACACCCTAATTCTCATCCTGAGTCTACCACAGAACGTGTGACCTTGGCTAAACCACTTAACACATTTGAACTCTAGTTTCCTCGTATAAAAAAAGTGTAAACTGGATGATTTTCTACCTGTGAAGTTTAGAGTTCATAGATTTTTACACAGTATATTCATTTTAGAAGGGATAGGTGCAGCAAATTTTAAGAAACAGATGCCAAAATAATGGAGTAGATTACTTACTATAATATGCGGAGAAGAGTAGCTTACTACTTATTATTTATCTAAGTGTGATTAAGACGGTCTGTTTTATGGCCTGTTGTAAGTGTTGTGGGTCTCACCACTGCCCTTTTTATTTAAAAAGAGAGAGAATTTCCTCTATTTTTGAGAATTAGAACAAATTCTACACAGGATTAGTAAGCGAGAATACCAAGTTCAGCTTCATGCCAGTGCCTCTAGTGAAAACCACATTTTTGCAGTGTTCTAGCAGAATATTAAAATGGCTTATGGATTACAGACAGCTCAGGCTTTGGTCTTTATAGGTCAGAGGTGGAAACCAATGGAGCAATTACCGTTCAGTCTTGTGGGTGGGGGTTCTTAGGTTCCTTATGGAACTAAAGTGAAACTCTGGAACAGTTCCACTAGAATGGCTTTCCTGGGAGCTTATGAGGCTTACATTCTGAAACTGATACTCTTGTAGTACAAGAATAACTACAAACCGATGTGGAATTAAGAGGCCAGAGAGGGGAGAAGCCACATGTAGCTCTCATTCTCACAAGTCCTTTGGCTGGCGAACAGAGATTTTTTCCTGTCACTAAGCAGATAACTTGGTTATATAGTGACAAATCCTCTCTAAACAATTCTTAGAATAGAAGACTCTGATTCTGTTTTGTGCTTTGGAGGTGAAGGGGAAGAAGAGTATTGAAATGTGTGAAATTAGCTTGTGGTAGTTTAACATGTGCAAATATTATCTATCTGAGCAGTCTTCATCTCCTATATGTGTTCTTAAATATGTTTGAAGCCAAGAAAGATAACTGAGGAAATTCTATGGCTGATTTGCAGATGTTATTACCAATTATTTATTAGCCTCAGTATTGGATAGTTTGACTGATTTGCCATGTTGGTTTTTAGAATTGGGGGTCTTGCTCTGTTGCCCAGGCTGGAGTGCAGCAATGCATTCCTAGCTCACTGCAGCCTCGAACTCCTGTGCTCAAGTGATCCTCCTGCCTCACCTGTGAGTAGCTGGGACAACAAACGTGTACCACCACTCTTGGCTAATTTCTTTTTTTACTTTTTATAAAGGCAGGGTCTCCCTATGTTGCCCAAAGGCTGATGATTTGCCTTTTTTAGGTAGAAAACCTGGACTGGGCCCTCAAGTTTTTAACTTTTTTTTTTTCTTGGTGATACAAAATGTGGGGTGTAGAGGTCTGTTAAAGTGACCAGGCTTGGTGCTATTTGAAGCCGAAGAGGGAAATACTATTTCCTGGCAGGCTTTATTGTGTTTTTATATCGTTAAATCTCTAAGTCAGCAGTTTACTTTTTGTCTAGTGGTATGTCTTGGCTTGTCTAAATGAATCATAATTAAAATTTAGTCTCTGGGACTCAATCTTGTCTAAGCAGGAATTGTAGTTTAGAGATACTATACCTTGCTGTGTATAGAATAAGAATAGTATAGGTCTGCTGTGATCACTGAGATGGGTTTTTATAAGTATTAAACTTTTTTAGAAGCATAGTTTCTTTATCACCTGTCCCCCAAAAAGTTCAGAAAGCGAAAATTTAAAAGTAAGTAAAAATAATGGTATTGGAGTTATAATTTGGAAATTTGTTTCATTCACTTGCATTTTAATATTTATTATGTAAACATGAAATTATAAATTTGTTTCCTTTGAAAAGATTCAAGAAATAGAATAGTTTTAAAAGTAGTCTTTTACATTCCTTTGCTCATTGACAAAATCATCATCAGGAACATCGATTCAGGGAATGCGGCTTCTGATCCATCACAAAACTAACATTACTAATACTTCCTATGGTCATTTGACACAAGTTTTTATTGAGCCAGGACTAT
Source organism: Rhinopithecus bieti (assembly GCF_001698545.2). Classification (NCBI taxonomy): domain Eukaryota; kingdom Metazoa; phylum Chordata; class Mammalia; order Primates; family Cercopithecidae; genus Rhinopithecus; species Rhinopithecus bieti. Next base: position 1,837,510 of record NW_016807677.1, read on the forward strand.
ACTGGGGCAGTAGCCTTCGAGTCAGTTAAACATGAATTAAGAACTGGTGTGCCAGGTACTGCACTAAATGTTAATGGCATAAAGGTGAATAAAACATCATTCATACTGTGTTTTGTTTCACACAGGATTTGAGATGGCTGACAGAAAGTAACTAAAGTGAGATTGTAAAATATAACTGAAGTTCAGAACCAGGGAAAAGATAAATTAGATTTGGAGACCAAGATATGGTTAAATAATTAATTAGACATGAAACCCTATGACTGAACAGTTCAGTTTAATGTTGATTTTAGTAGTGATATGATACAGAAGCTAAGCTTTGTTATATTCACGCAATGTTGAGGCATGGTTAATTTATTTAGCAGGATTATGAATAGTTCAGGCATTTTTTGGAAACTCCTATGAATATGTCATCTAGAATTGGTTTTGTAAAATGGTAGTGCTTGTACTGTTTAGTTGCATGTGTTGAATATCAGATGGATTTCAGTATTTTTAAAAAAATTTACTTAAGCCTCATAAGCCTTGTTGAATGGGGAGACCACAGTATAAGTATCCAGGCTGAAAACTGAACTTCCACCTTATTTTATATGGTAATGGGTTTTGTTTAGATAATATATATGTTTTAATGTTGAGATGGAAAAAGTAGAAGTGGATTGCAGTGTAGAAACTACTCTATTTCCTTTTTTTCTTCTATTTTTATTTCGGTCATTAAGCTTTCCCCATCTTTAGCCTGTTGAGTTGTTTCATGGCACCTTTGGAGGGATGGTGGGAATGCCCTTTGCTGAATCAAAAACTACTGTTTCTCCAACTTTACAGGTTAGAGAAGGTCATCAAGTCAATAATTATAATTTTAATATGGAAGCTGTTTTGGGAACTCTTGTGGGCATATCTTGGTTTTAAAAGAAGAAAAAAATTTACTGATTTAAGGGGTATATAAACATAGCTTTCTGACAGTAGCTTTTGATTTTATTGGTTCAACAAATATCATTGTTGCACAATACATAATCTTCCACTATGGCAGCTAATGAGATACAAAACTGCATAATTGCACCAGCAGTTATTTTCCTTATAGAATTTGGCGGCTACTAAGTAAACAACTTTTAAAATTTATCTTAATTGGTTTAGTTATGTACCATCATTGAATGAGTCTTATATTTTCCTTCACGCTGTTGCACTCCACATTCTTAGTTGAACAGAGAAAGGTATTATTTTAAGGGAGGGCTTGATCTTTTAGTATTTTAGCCAGTTGGCTTTTCTTAATTAGGATGATTACTCATATTTAGATGAAATCTAGCTCAGAAACCATAGCAAAATGCTTACTGAAAACATTCAGGTAGTCAGTGTGGAGGAAGGACTCCTGGAAAATAAAATGTCTCAAGGTTGTTTTGAAGTTCATCCTCATTGTTTTTATTTATCCTTATGTGTGTTAAGTATACGAGGATTCCCGGTTGTACTGATATTTTGGCGAAGGCCTGTACTGTGTCTCAAATGCTTCTAATGCAGATACTGACTTTTAAAAACCAGACACATGTAGATGTGCAGCAAGACAACACTCTGGCCTTTAACCATTGTGTCTCCTTTCTTACCTGTGAATTGTATTTACTAGCGTATTTCACATTTCAGCCAATAGAATCTAAAGAATTCAAATGAGAACATATAGGACCTGTCTGCCAATACGTTTTAACTTCTGGAGACTGGAAGTAACTGTTGAGAGCACTGTGGGTTTAGTGAGAAAGAGTGCTTTGGCAGAATGGACAGTGTCTACTGTAGGCTAAAAATGGGAGAACTATAGCATATTATGCACCTTCTGTAATCCTTGAAGTCAGTTATTAACAGTTGAACATGCTCTCTGGTCATAATGGCAGTCCCCAGGCTCCAGATAATAATTTGAGCAGGGAGCTGGGAGAAATAAGGAAGACATGAGTACATAGGACAAAAGTGGGCCAGTAAAGGGAAAATTGCATACGAATGGAAGAATAGAGAATGGAAAATGGTAAACTGGAGAGAAAAAGATGAAAAAGACATGAAAAAAAGAGTAGGGATAAACGGACCCTACCTGTTTCCTTTTCTGATCAGTAAAGGAAAATACTTCGTGAAATCCTTAAGGCATCTTTGGACAAGGAAATCAGAAGTTAATTCAAATTGTATTGTCAGAGTTTAGTCTTAAAAGTTGTGTTGCCAGGTAGAAAACAAAGCATGATAATCACTATAGAACTCCTTTAGTTGGTGTACTTGCCTCTTAGGGTAAAGACAAAATTAGGCTTCCAGAGTAGTCTGTGATCTTGGAAAAGTCTTTCTGAAAAATGATTATAGGACTGTTAAGACATCTCCCATCTCATCTCATATGGCATCATACTTTTCACAATTATTTTCAGATATTTTAGTATCAAAGTTTTCTAGAATGAGTTTTGTAGAACACTAGTATCCCTCATTGCTTATATTAGGAGGAAAAGGATTTTTTTTTAGTAGATAAGTTTGGGAGTATATAGAGTGAACAAAATTAGTTTTTAAAATTATATGACATTTGAGAGGTCTTGAAGTACCAGTGTCTTGTGGATCCCTGAAGGGTTAGATGAGGGTGGGGCATGTAGCCTTTCTCAAATTTATGTGACTACCATACAGTTTGAGGAAAGCTGGTCTATATAAATGCGTTACCTGTGAAACCTGGCTTTCTTCCACATCTCCTCTGACTTGCTTTGCTATTTTTTTCCCCTTACAGTACTTCCTGCTATCCCCTTATTTGGGGGAATTCTCTCTTTTTTCATTTTTATATGTATATTCCACTCTGAGCAATATTAATACTAGCTTGCATTTTAAAATATGATATTCTGGAGATCCAATGTACAACATGGGGACTATAGTTAATAATGTTGTATTGTACCGGGATTTTTGCTGAGAGTAGGTTTTAGTTGCCCTTGCTAAAAAAAAAAAGGAGGCAGGTAACTGTGAGGTGATGGATAAGTTAATTTGCTTGACTGTAGTAACCATTTCACTATGTATGAGTATATCAAAACACTGTGTTGTGTACCTTAAATATATACAATGAGAAAAGAAAATATGATGATGGAATTTATATTTGTACTCTTTATTTGGATCTTTAAGTTTCTGGATAATCTGGTCCCTAATCATATCTACATTCCCAGGTTTACTCATCACCAGTCTTCCATAATAAGTCTTCACTTGAGCTCCATTTCTTTACTATTCCACAATTATATTCTGTATGTGGAATGTTCTTCTCTACTTTTTGTATTATGGTCTAGCTCAAGTGCACCTTTTCCATGAGACCTTCCCTGATACCTTTAGCTAGAAGTCATCTCTTCCTTGGCACATCTGTAGCATTTATGAACTAATACCTATAGTGTTATTTCAGATTTATTTGTGGTTATTTATGCACATGTCTTAGATTTTGAGCTTCAGAAGAGAGAGAATAGCATGCCATATCACCCAGAAGCTTGTAGCTTAACTATTGCCTAGTAACATTATTAACAGAGTAATAATATCAGGTAACATTTATTGTTTACTATAATAAATGGCAAGCACAGTTCTAAGTGCTTTGGATAATTAATGTAGTAGGAAGTAGAGTAACTTACTCAGTCACATACCCAGTTAGTGATGGAGCCAGGATTTGAACCTAAGCATTCTTCTGCTCTGTATCACTACACAGTACTGCTTGCTATAGTAGGTGCTCAGTGAGATTTGAATGAATGAATGAATGAGCAGACAAGGCTTTGAAAAAGAGGGCCCATCTTCTGTGGCTCAAGCTCGTAAAGCACTTTCTTTTCCCCTTTTCAAAGCTGACACTTATCATTTATCTAGCCATGTGATGTTTTCAGTGACTAAGAACAATTAGCAAGAGTTCAGGTGGGTTGTGGGAGTGGTAGAGATGAGTGTGTAGGGAAATGTGTTTAGTCACTGTGTTTATTTTATGTATACACTAGAACCTGCTGCTATCCTTGTTGAAGAAATATTGGTGAGTCCAGGCTTTGGAGTCAGGAAAACCTGGATGGGAGTTTCAGCTTCTTCATTTATTAGCAGTTTGGCCAAGTTTCTTAACAGTTCTAAACCGTAGTTTTCTTCTTCGTGAAATAATAGCAACTACTTCTTTAGTGTCTGTGTGAGGAGTAAGTCAGATGATCATGTAAAGCACTTAGCTATAGTACCTACTACATATTAAGTGCCCAACAAATGTCACTTATAATACAACAGGTTTTACTTACTATAAAATTAACTCCTTATCTCTTTTTAAAAAAAATGTGTCCTTTGAATGTGGACCTTTAGATTTTAGTCAGCTAAAGCATTAAGTCTGTTTTCTTCCCCTCCCTCAACTCCACAGTAACATGTCTGTTTATGATACGCAGTGAGAACTGTAGTGTACATTGCACCATTTGTACACTGCAAGCATCATACATTAGTAACGAGTCTGTCATGAGCTGAGTTAATCGTAGGGTTTGTTCTGAACATTTTCTTGCCAGGCATGGTGGCTTACGCCTGTAATCCCACCCAGCACTTTGGGAGGCTGAAGCGGGAGGATCACTTAAGTGAGTTCAAGACCAGGGCAACATAGCGAGACCACACCTCTACAAACAAACACAATTAAAAAAAATACATTTTTTCACTGTTGAGCTTTATTTTCGGTGTTTGTAATATGAAGACGATAGGTATCTTTTAATTTATCAAATAAGATTTATTAATTATGCTTTTTCTTTTAAATGACAGCCTTGAGTCAAATTTTTCTGTCCTTGTGCTAAGAATTACAGTAGTCTCAGTGTAGAGCCGAGGTGATTCTGATCTAGAGATGCTCCATGAATATGGGATATTTCTTTTTCTTTCTTTTCTTTCTTTTTTTTTTTGAGACAGAGTCTCACTCTGTCACCCAGACTGGAGTGCAGTGGCACTATCTCATCTCAGCTCACTGCAGCCTCCGCCTACCGGGTTCGAACAATTCTCCTGCCTCAGCCTCACGAGTAGTTAGGATTACAGGCAGACACCACCATACCTAGCTAATGTTTGTATTTTTCGTAGAGATAGGGTTTCACCATTTTGGCCACGATGGTCTTGATCTCCTGACCTCAGATGATCCGCCTGCCTTGGCCTCCCAAAGTGCTGGGATTACAGGCATGAGCCACCGCGCCCGGCCGAATGTGGGACATTTCGAAGAATCTTAGCTTTGATGCATCTTTGAGGAAGAAATGTGTGATTATTAACAAAGGTAAGAGTAGAGGAGAGTCATTGCAAATAAAGAATCTTGTAGTGGCCGGGTGCGGTGGCTCACGCCTGTCATCCCAGCTCTTTGGGAGGCCGAGGTGGATCTCCTGAGGTCAGGAGTTCGAGACCAGCCTGGCCAACATAGTGAAACCTCGTCTCTACTGAAAATAGAAAAATTAGCTAGGCGTAGTGGCAGGTGCCTGTAATCCCAGCTACTCATGAGGCAGAGGCAGGAGAATTGCTTGAACCCGGGAGGCAGAGGTTGTGGTAAGCCGAGATTGCACCACTGTACTCCAGCCTGGGAGACAGAGCAAGACTCTGTCTCAAAAAGAAAAAAAAAAAGGTATCTTGTAGCAATGTATTCTAGGCCAGAGCCACAGTTTGTGTTGATTTGGCTAGACGTTATTAAAGTTGGTATTCTGTGAAATTTTCTTTGAGTGGTTCTTTGTTTGCTTGAGCGAGTTCAGATGAGGCTGAGAAAACAGGAAGATTGTGCTTGGAAGAGGGGGAGAAGGCTGTCTTTAGGCCAAGGCAGGTCAGTCATTCTATAAGGAGAGTTTCTATACGGGATGTTTCTGCTTTTAAAAATATGGTCTGATATGCAAATTCACTGGTGTAAATGATTCTGGCAAAGGTTTCTACTTTCTTAATTCAGGAATAAGACAAAAGAGTGTTCTACCACAGAGTACACAACAAAAAAGAGACCTTATAAAACTTTTCAGAACTATACAGTGGTATGACTTTATGATTTCTTGATGAATTCAGCGTTTGAAAATGGAAGAAATGTGAAAACAGAGGAAAGGTGCTTAGCATAGGAATGAACTTGTTTCTTGGCAAGGAAACCAGTGTCGGGTGTTTGAATCACTTGGCTTTGTGGTGGTTCTGTTGGTTTTGTGTGTGTGTTTTCTTCTTCTGCTTGATTATCATCTCTTTTTTTCTGCCTTGAAAACTGTTTCTTTATCTAGGGCAATCACACCACTTACACAGGAGGCAAATTCAAAGCTAGTTGCCTTATGCTGTTAAAAGCTGTCAGATTCACATCCTTTGCCATATCCTTCTTCAAGAATCAGGACAATGAAGACAGGAGTCTGAACATGGGGCCAGAGTGATCTGCGCCATCCTCAGTACCAACACCTATTTCTGACAGCTTAAGTTGCTTCTCAGCCTTAGTGAAACTTTCTCAGCTATTCTGGCTCTTGATGATCATTACCTCCTTTGAACTGAAATAGCCTAATTGTCTCTGAGTCATGTGGCAATTAGTCTTGTTTTGCTTTCTGATGTCTCTTGCAATTGACTTTTGTTGTTAATGTATGCTGCTTGAAGGCAAGGGCTGTTGTGAATTTATTATATTGGCATATATTTTACAGAGACCCTTGGTTTTTCCCTGGATTTACCTTGGAAAGTTTTCCTGCCTCTTAAATGGTGAGAGGATCCTTTAGAAGATTTTCTAACTCTCAGAATCTTTTAGATTTTTCATGTCATGCTGTGTTTGCTATGGCCTTGAAAAGCAGTTTTCCTCCTTTGCAACAGACACAACCAAGGTTCTGGATGAAGACCAGGCATCACAATCTTCATAGAGGAATACTTACCTTGAGTAGTTTTTTATGGGGCACAAAACCCCCAGTGTTCTTAGGCTTAATTTCCATGATCAAATATTTTAAAGATAGAAACAAATGATGTATAGTAGTTAGCTATACGGGCAGGCAAACAAGCAAAATGTTAAGATCTTACATGACTAATTAATACTGTATAAGACACATTTAAATTTTGTTGTACCCACTCTTACATTAAAAATGAATTGATTGATATGGTATTGGTTTTCCTTTAAGGGATTTATTTCTTAATGAATTAGGGGTTTCACATTGAAAAGAATCTGCGTATTTTATATGCTATCCCAGCTTTCATCTGAGTTATTTTATGTTTTTCATTGCCCCATTGGAAACCCTATTTTGCCAAAGAGTCATTTAATATATTTTTCACACTGGCTTTGATTTGGTGACATGTAACAGTTCTGGAAGAATTAATGAAATGTTAACACAAGTTGACTGTGATAGAATAATTACAGTAAATGTGCGTATTTTCCTTTGGGGAGAAAAGTCTAAAATTCTACTTCATAGAAGCTGTTCTCAGCTCTAAAAGAGCATATATGTAGATGTTCATTTCTTTTTTTCTAACAATTTTAGGGGAAAATACAAATACAAACCTTAAGTTATTTCCTAAAATATTTCCCATGACGATTACTACCTTGGATTTTAAGGCTTCTTTCTTCAGGAGTCCTGACTCTTCTATAAGCACAGTCAGAATGCTGACTCTCCTTTAGGTAGTCAGAATGGGTCTTCCAAACCTTTGTATGAGCCCATTAGCTGCCTCAGCTTTTCCTCAACTTTCAGGAAAACACAGGTTACATATTCTTTACATTACTGTGAGAAACCACCTAAGTTATTATTTTTTTTAATTTTATTTTTGGCTGGGCACGTTGGCTCACACTTGCAATCCCAACACTTTGGGAGGCTGAGATGAAAGGATTGCTTGAAGCTAGGAGTTTCAGGACAAGCCTGGGTGACAAAGTAAGACTTTGACTATAAAAAAAAAAATTAAAAAAATTAGCTGGGCATGGTGGCATGCACCTGTAGTCCCAGCGACTCTGGAGGCTAAGGTGGGAGGATCACTTGAGCCTAGGAGCTCAAGGTCACAGTGAGCTATGATCACATCACTGCATTCCAGCCTGGGTGACAATAACCCTATGATGTAGGTAGTTACTTTTATCTCCATTTTACGAATGAAAAGAACTAAGAGACATTAAGTTAAAATAACCAATCCAAAATCACAGATGGGGATAGCTTTAAAATGGAATAGCAGGAAATTTTAATTTGCAAATAGAATCATTAATGTTTAATAGACTCTTTAATAGAATTAATGAATTGACAGAATCATTAATTCATACTTAGTTTGGAGTGATTGTTGAATAAGTTTCTCAGCTAATTTAGGTCTTCATTATATATTAGAACATATTATCTGCATCATTAAAAAATTCCTCATTTCCTCATTGCCTGTCTCTGCTCTTTATTCACTCAAAGTTTAAATAGAATAAACAGTTGTTTACTTTATACTGATCTTTATTATTTATGATAAGATATTTTATACTGCTTATAAATGGACATTAATGATATATATCCTGTTATTTGAAAAAAACATTTTGGATTATAGCCCAAAACTGGAAATAACCAAGAGATAAATAAATGGTGGTATATTCATACAATAAAATATTACTCAGATAAAAAAGTTCAATTCAAAACTTTAAGTTTAAATTTTATCATTGACATTATTTGCAGTTGTGAAGCATGGTAATATTACAACCTTATGTTGCAAAGTTATTAAAAATGTTAGCAAGGTACACTAATTGCTGTAGCCATGTTAACAATTAAGCTAAAGGAATTTTTTGTTAACCAAAAGCAAAAAAAAGTTTGGTTTTTTTGGGTCTTGATTGACTATTTATAATAGAACTTGCCTTTGGATAGCAACAGATTTCACAAATGAAAAAGGAGATTCTGGAACTTACTGTGTAATTGCAGGTAACTCTGTAAAGTTTGAAATGTAAAGACCATGCCTTAACACAATTGATAATTGGAATCATGCTGGCATCTTCTTAACATTTCTTGCTTGTCTGTGGAGCATGGCATGATTACTTATACATTACTACATTTAGGAAACTGCCTTTGTAAGACCCACTGTTTCTGAAGTTTTCCCTGTTACTCTTTTCTTACAACCGAGTACGATCTCATTGTATTTTGGCCAACTTACTTGAGGGCATGCTAAAAAGTGATCTAAATACTTAATTTTCCCCTTGCAGTTGTGCATGGTGTTTTACAAATAAACCTTTTATTTACTTGCATGTCACTGAGAAAATTTGACATCTTTAGCATTCATGATACGTGGCAGGGATTATAAATCTATTTTATAAAACTTCACTTCATTAAACAGACGAAGAATGTGGGATATTTTTTTCTTGACATAAAAGGTGGCCTCCAGTGACAAATGGCTATTATGTTATTTATTTATGTGAGATTCCTTCATTTCATGTACTGTTACCAGTGTGTTTGATAGTGATTGAAGAACTAGTTGCTGTTGGTTTCTAATACTAATTAATAATTTGCCTTAAGCCTGATCAATCTTCTTATATCCATTTCAGATTTTTTTCCTTAAATCTGAAATTTTTTTCTATATTTTTATAGAGTTCATTGAGGATAATAATTTTACCCTGTCACAAACATGTAAGTTATTGAAGAATATTGGAATTTTATGATAGTGCTATCATAAATATAAAAGGTAGGGCAAGAGGGATCCAAACAGAGCTCACTTGTATTGTCACTGACAGGCAGTCGCGCTGTGCTGATAGAATGTGGCCTGACACTTGATGGAGTGCAACAAATGTAAACTTGGGCAATTTGAGCAGATATATACAGTCCCGAGTTTAAAGAAGAGAACAAACACCAGTGCACAGCTATAGTATTCCTAATATAGGATGCATTTTAAAGAATTTCAAATTCTACAAATGGAGAGAGATGGCAGGAGAAGCCTTATTTTGAGTCCTGCACTAAGACAAGTTAACCTCATAGGTGGAATTACCTGGACCTTTTTGTAAGGACAAAATATTTAATCATTAAAAGGCCCTCTGTAGGGTTTGAAATATCTATATTTTATATATGAATGCTTTTATCAATATTTATGATATGATATTTTATACTGCTGATAAATGGACATTAATGATACATATCCTATTGTTTGAAAAAAGCATTTTGGATTATAGCCCAAAACTGGAAATAACCAAGAGATAAATAAATGGTGGTGTATTCCTATAATAAAATACTATTCAGATGAAAAAGATGAACTTAATTTTATAAACATTATGGACAACATAGTGAGACCCCGTCTCTTAAAAAAAAAAAAAAAAAGAAAAGAAAAGCTGGGCATGGTGATGCGTGCCTATAGTTCCAGCTACTCGGGAGGCTGAAGTAGCAGGATTGCTTGAGCCCGGGAGTTTGAGGTTACAGTGAGCTGTGATCATGCCACTGGACTCTAGCTAGGAGCCTGAGCAACAAGGCAAGACAAACACAAAAAAACAAAAATCAGCTGCATTTTTATATATTAGCAGTGAACACACAGAAATACATGCAATACCATTTATAACAGTTCAATCAAAAGAAATACTTGAGCATATATCTAACAAAACATATATAGGACCTGTATACTGAAAACTGCGAAATACTGATGAAAGAAATCAAAGACCAAAATAGTGAGAGATACTGGGTTCATTGATTGGAAGACTCAACATAGTAAAGATGTCAGTTCCCCTCAAATTAATCCACAAGTTTAATGTAATTTTTATCAAAAGGCCAGGAGGATTTTTTGTAGATATAGGCAAGATTATTATCAATTGTATGTGGAAATACAAGGAAACTAGAATAGCTAAACTGAATTAAAAAATTGGAGGAATCACTCTACCTGATTTCAAGACTTATTGTATAGCTCCAGTAATCAAGATTGTGTAATATTGGTGGAAGGATAGACCAAAGGTCAATGAAGCAGAAAAGAAAAGCAGGAATAACAGAATAGAGACCTATACAGATATCCTCAGTAACTTTTTAAATTGGGATATAACTTATGTACCGTAAAATTCAGTGGTTTTTGTTATATTCCCAAAGTTGTAAAACATTCACCATCATCTAATTCCAGAACGTGATCATCACTTAAAAAATAAATGGTAGCCTGGCACCACGTCTGTAATCCCAGCACTTTGGGAAGCCCAGGTGGGTGGATCACATGAGGTCAGGCATTCGAAACCAGCCTGAGCAACATTGTGAAACCCCATCTCTACTAAATATACAAAAAAAAATTAGCCAGGTGTGTTGGTGCGTGCCAGTAATCCCAGCTACTTGGGAGGCTGAGGCAGGAGAATCACTGGAATCTGGGAGGTGGAGGTTGCAGTGAGCCAAGATCACACCATTGCACTCCAGCCTGGGCAAAAGAGCAAAACTCTTGTCAAGAAAAGAAAAGAAGAGGAGAGGAGAGGAGAGGGGAGGGGAGGGGAGGGG